>NW_028274818.1:64583333-64886363 GCF_037043125.1 Eumetopias jubatus | reverse complement strand
TTTGAAAAATGGATGGACTTCACGTACTCCAAAGACTGAAGTGTTAAGTGAGTATTATTCACGGGAGAGTCACAGAGCAGAGCTAGCTAAGATGGAGTTTGCTTGGTTGCTGATGTTGTTGTAAATGAGCTCTGACCATCTTAGGGACCCTGGGGATGGAGAGCACCTGGATTGTGTGTGACATTTGAATCATTAACTCACTTCATTCCCTTTTTTCTTTAGTCTGAGAGTGACATTGAGATGATAATAGTCCAATAAGGAGTGTTTTGGGGACAGAAAAGTTTGAATGGCTCAGATAAAATTTGTCCAGATGTTTTATAGTGAGAAAGCTTACTTTATCTCAGAGTTGGTTTTTTTTTTTTAAAGCGTGTCTGTGAATCTCCTGCTTGTTTTATGAAAGACACTTTTTAAAAAAGCTGCCAAGATGTACTTTTATTGAACTGTGGCAATAATAGATTTTTATTTGAACTGGTTTTGAAACTTTATTTTATTTTTTTTTTATTTCTGGGGGGTAGGGGCAGAGGGAGAGGGAAGATTCAAAGCACACTCCATGCCCAGCTCAGAGCCCCACATGGGGCTCCATCTCAGAAACCTGAGATCACGACCTGAGCCAAAACCAAGAGTCAGACACCTAACCAACTGAGCCACCCAGGCATCCCTTAAAACTTTAAAGAAGGGAAGATAATAGTTTTTGTTTTCATTTGGCAAACCATTATTTTCTTTTTTAAAATGATATCACCAGACAGGAAAGGACCACTAGAGCATTTGTGAAAGAGGTTCTGCATTCATTTTTCTACCAGAAGAAATAAATCTTTCTTCCTCAGGCTAGTGGTGTCATTTTGCACGATTTTGTGACCTTTCATTAGATTATGGATATTCTGATTATAGTAAAAATGGGTTCCTCCGATCTCTTCTTTGTCTCTTCTTATGATTTTAAATTATTTATTCTTCTGTGAACATTATCACATGTAGACGGGAGGGCTGGAATTTGGTAAGGCAGGCACAGGCTAGCAGATTTGCCCAACAGAACCTCAGTGTGGTCTGTTCTCCGTGCTGCTGTTTTGGAAGTTATTTCTGTGTCCATTTAGCTGCCTTGCTCAACTGTGGTCTTCTTGAGGGGGGACATGGTGGAATTCAACTTTGTACTCCTACTTGCGAGCATAGTTGCTGGCGCATAACAAACACTCAAAGCATATTGTCAGGGAAGCATCTGCCTTCGGCTCAGGTCATGATGTCAGGGTCCTGGGATCGAGCCCCACGTGGGGCTCCCTGCTCGGCGGGGGGCCTGCTTCTCTCTCCTCCTCTGCCCTCCTCCCCCTGCTGCTGCCCTCTCTCTCTCAAACAAATGAAAGCTTAAAAAAAAAAAAGAATATTGTTGGTAAATGATGAAGCATGTTAATCCACAGTTTGAAAAAAATCTCCAGTGAATCCTGCTGCCTGTCAGACAGGGTCTGAGCTCTCTAGCTTGGCATCAGACCCCCAACCGCTCAGCCTTGTCTCGTGCTTGCATCCGTGGCTCCTGCGTGCTGTAGTTGCACCGGGTTCCCACCTTTCTCTCCAGTGCCCACTACTTCCCTGGTCTCTGGTTTCTACTTCTGATTCTCCACCACCTCTCATCTTGGATATATCCTTGCAGGACCAGCTCTTCCTGATCCTTCAGCTGAAAAAAAATGTTTCTGCCTTCCTGCTTCCATAGGACAGCTTTGTTTTAGATCTACTTTTGTTTATAGCATACGTGTTGTACTTCAGTTGGAGAGGATACGAGCTGTCTTATTCATCTTTATATCCATCTGTATCTACCAAATAATGGCCTCTCAATAAATACTGTGTTAGAATATATTCAATAAATGCAGACTTATAAAACAAAGCATTTTTTTCTGTTTTTTTACCTTAACTGAAGGGAAGACAACTGAATAATTTACCTAGCTTGACCATTGCAAAAATTATAGGAAGCTAGCATAAACAGTTGAAATAAGTGAGCCAGAAAGGGCAAGTGTCTGACATACCTTTGACTTTTTTTTTTTTTAATATTTCAGCCAATACCATTAATGTTCTTAAATGACTAGTTTGTATGTTGGTTAATCAACCATATAGTAAAGTCTGAGATTTTGAACTTTTTTTTTTAGAGCCCAGAGGAGTTACATTGAATCAAATTTGATTGCCCTGAACAAAATGGGATATACAGTGAAAGCTAACTTAACATTTCTCTGCCTTGGGTGTTTCTGTTGGCAACGTGTTTCAGTGTGGGTCAGTGGGTAGGTGACAGTGAAGAATCATTGCTTACCTGAATACGTAGGAAATGAAGTCCCAGCTCTGGTGTTTTTTTCTTTTTCTCCTCAGTGAGAACTGTGAATGGAGCAGACAGCAGAACAAGAGATGGATTTGTTACTTTGCCTTTTGGAGTCTTCTCTTTATGGTTTCATTCTTATTTAATTGAATAAAAAAGAACTAAAACATTTTAATGGACTTAGGTGTTTTTGGACATGTTGAAATCCGCTTCTTGTGCAAATGAACATATTGGCAAGGAACAGATGACATGATTGCTGAGACTTCCCAGCAGCATTTCTGAAAGTATTTTCTGTGGAAAACCTGGGCGATGGTATCAAGATAAAGGTTGGGAAATGCTGTATGCTAAGCCCCAGAGAATCCCAGGGTACATTTGTGTAGTAAAGGAGGAAAAGTTCTGCTATAAAAATCTTATTTAAAAAAATTAATAATAATAAAATAAAATAACTTATTTAACTTTGTTTATCCCAGTGTTTCTTAAATTTCTGAGATGGCCCAGCACTTTTTTCAAATAACACTTCTGTCTTAGTCACTTTGGGCTACTGTAGCAATTATACTAGACTAGGTGGGGGGCGGCGCTTAAACAACAGATAGATAATCATTTCACAGTTCTGGAGCCTGGGAAATCCAAGACCTAAGTGCTAGTAGGGTCGGCGTCTGGTGAGAGCCCTCTGTCTGCATTGCAGATGGCGGCCTTCTTGCAATGTCCTCATGTGGTAGAGAAAGAGACCATCTCTCTCGTGTTTCTTCTTGGAAAAGCACTAATCCTATGCACCATGGTTCCACCCTTACAACCTAATCACTGCCCCCCCCACCCCCCCGCACCCAGCCTCTGCTTCCAAACACCGTCACATTAGGAATTAGAGCTTCAATGAATGAATTTTATGGAGACAAACATTTCCGTAACTTATGTTGAGAAATGCTGCTTTATTTTACTGTGGCTAGTGTAACTTTTAGGGCTGCCATTTTACTATTTGTTTATTCTGTCTGGTTTTTGTTCGCTGTTCCTCCTTTCTTGCCTTCCTTGGGTCAGTCGAAAGGGGTTTTTTTGTTTTGTTTTGTTGTGCCTTTTTTTTTAAATGTTTTAAATTATTTTTTTAAAGATTATTTATTTATTTTTTTGACAGAGAGAGAGAGAGAGGCACAGCGAGAGAGGGAGCACAAGCAGGGGGAGTGGGAGAGGGAGAAGCAGGCTTCCCGCGGAGCAGGGAGCCCGATGTGGGGCTCGCTCCCAGGACCCTGGGATCATGACCCGAGCCAAAGGCAGATGCTTAACGACTGAGCCACCTGGGCACCCCATGTGCTTTTTTTTTTTAAAGATCTTAACTTTTGATTTTCAGGCTGTACCTCCTTGTAATTTTTTTTAGTTGTTTCTTTAGGGATTATAGTATACATAGCTAAATTTTCACAGTTTACTTAGAATAAAATTTTACCATTTCACATAAAATGTAGAATGCTTCTTCCATCTGTATAACATTGTATGTACTACATTTGCATAGTTTAGAAACTTAAAATACAGTGTTTTACTGTTTGGTTTAAATAGTCATATGTATTTTGAAGAAATGCAGAGGGGAAAAATGTCTTTGATGTTTACCTACATGGTTCCTATTTCCAAGTAGTAGCTTTTCTTTCATGAAGTTCCAAGTTTCCATCTGGTATCATTTTTTTTCCTCAGCCTGAAGAACATCCTTTAGCTCATAATGTGCAGGTCTGCTGGCAGTGAATTCTCTTTTCTTTTATATGAAAATGTATTTTGCCTTCATCGTTGAAGAATATTTTTCCTAGATATTGAATTAGAGGCTGACAGGTTTTTGTTTTTTTTTCCCTCTCAGAATATGTTTTCGTTATCTGTTGTTGCTGTACCAAATTGCCATAAACTTAGTGACATAAAGCAGTACACATTTTTTATCTTAAAATTCTGGATGTCGGAAGTCTAAAATTGATGTCAGTAGGCTAAAATCAGGGTGCTGGCAGGGTTATGTTCCTTCCAGAGGCACTAGAAGAAAATCTGCTTCCTTGCTTCTCCAGCTTCTAGAGGCTGTCTGCTTTTCCTGACTCATGGCCCAGTTGCCAAAGCTAGCAGCATGAATCTGGGTCTTTGTCACTGCCATTTCTCTTGCTCTCTGTTTTCTGCCTTCCTGGTTACCTATGAGTACCCTTGTGATAATATGGGGTCCTGCTGGATAATCCAGGGCAGTCTCTCATCTCAGGGTCAGCTGATTAGTACCCTCACTAATATCTGAAATCGTAATTGCCTTTTGCCACTTCATTTAACATAGTCACTGCATCCGGGAATTAGGACTTGGACATCTTTGGGGGGAGGTTCTTTATTCTGCCTAGCATAGCACTTTAAAGATTTGGTTCCACTGTCTTCTAGCCTCCATAGTGTCTGAGGAGAATTCAGAATAACTTTTCTCACTGTTGCCATGTATATGTACAATATGAGATTGTCCCCTGGCTGCTTTCAAGATTTTCTCATCTTTGTTTTCCACCAGATTGAGTATGATACGTAAATGTTGTTTCTTTTTGTATTTATACTGCTTAAGTTTGCTGAACATCTTGAATATATTTTTATATCTTTTGCCAAATTCAGGAAAGTTTTGGTAATTGTATTTTCAAGTAATTTTTCTGCCCTATTTCCTAACTCTCTTTCTGTTCTTTCTTTGGGACTCCAGTTACAAATATGTTTGACATTTTGATATTTTCTCACGAGTCTCAGGCTTTTTAAAGGTTTATTCAGTCTTTTTCTCTCTGTTCTTTAGATTAGATGGTTTTTTAGATGGATTTTTCTTAATATTTTTAATCTGCTGTTAAGCCATCCAGTGAATTTTTTATTACAGATATTGTAGTTTTTAGTTTTAGAATTTCCAGTTAATTCTTTTTGCCTTTTTTTTTTTTAAACAATTCTCTGGTGATATTTCTTATTTGTTTATTTATTACGAGCATATCATCCTTTTTTTCCTATGTATAGTTATGAAACCTGATTAAAAACATTCTTTTTTCTTAATAATTTTTTGTTATGTTAATCACCATACATTACATCATTCGTTTTTGATGTAGTGTTCCATGATTCATTGTTTGTGCATAACACCCAGTGCTCCACGCCTGATTAAAAACATTCTTATTTAGTTATTACATCTGGATCACCTTGGATTGGTCTCCATTTACTGTATTTTTTTCCCCTTGAGAATAGGTCACTTTTTCATTGTCTAGTAATTTTGGATTTTATCCTGAACCTTTTTAAGATGTTATAGGGTTATAACAAGACCCTACAAGATGTTATAGGGTTCTAGATCCTGTTATATTCCTCTGAAGACTACTGAATTTGGTTTGTTTGTTTTAGGAAGCTATTATCTTGGCTAATCTCTTGCTCCAAACTTTGTTACCAATGTGAAGGGCAGTCGTTCAGTTCCTTGAGCCTTGGCTTGACTGCTGGGCATCTGCTTGATGCTTGTGGATTTCCGGCATCAGCCAGAGATCCAGGTACTGTTTATGCAGTAAATTTAGGGTTTCCCTTCTGTGGTTCTCACTGGGATAGTTCTTCTCACTTTCTTCTGTTTCTTTGAGTTTTAGTTGTCCCAGGTGGCAACAGACCTTTGTTCAGCCAAAAAGCCTTAGAAACAAGAAATTCACCTAGTGGTTTTCATTTATTTCAAGTGTTGATTCCCTTCCAGCTTCTCTCCACTTTTCATTACTCTCCAGTGCCTTCAGGTAGTTGATTTCTATATTTTATGTAGAATTTATAGTTGTTATATGTGATCATATAGGATAAGAGCTGCTTCACCATTGCCAGAAGCCTTATTTTAACTTAAAAAAAAAAGATTGATTTTTGAGAGACTGTGAGCGTGAACAGCGGCGAGGGGCAGAGAGAGGGGGAGAAGGAGAGAAACAGACTCTGGCTGAGTGCAGAGCCCAATGCAGGGCTCTATCCCATGACCCTGAGATCATGACCTGAGCCAAAATCAAGAGTAGGATGCTTAACCTGCCTTATTGTACCTTTCAATAACTATTGCTTCTAGTATATGTTTATAGCATTTTAAGCAAGACAGTAAAAAAGAAAGGCAAGATTTTCTCCTGTTTTTATTTGCAAAAAGTATTTTACTCAGAATTCGCTTGACTGTCAGAAGTATCAAAGTTAAGTTCTTTGGAGCTGCAGACTGTTTCTTAATTTGGTGTGATTCTTTCTAGATATCCCTTTGGTACTAATGACCTAGGCCATGGTAAATTTGCCAATCATGACATTTGATTTCTTCTTGAGAAATTGTGCCTGAGACATGGATCTCATAAGATGGAACACAATTGGAATCAAATGCTTAGGAGCTTTTATAGCCTCTCCCATAGTGTTTTCCTAGCACCTGTAGATAGTAGGCTTCTTTAATACTTCTTTAATACTCAGCAATTACTATTTGTGATTCATTATGAGGACAATCCATAACCTGAAATTTTACAGTAATTTTTAATTGCAAGAATCATATATAAACACAATCACTTTATTTAAAAAAAAATCCATACAAAGCTAAAATCCCACTTGATCATTGTTCCCAATCCCTATTTCCTCTCCTCCTGCCTTCCTAGAAGTAACCATTGATAACACTCTGGCATATGACCGACCTTAAAGATTACACATAGAGGTGCCTGGCTGTCTCAGTCAGTATAGCATGCGACTCTTGATCTCAGGGTTGTGAGTTCAAGCCCCACATTGGGTGTAGAGCCCAACTTAAAAAAGAATAAATAAACAAATAAGATTATGCACACATAGACTCCATGAGAAAAATTGAGAATTGTTTTGTGCTGTTTTGATAAGTAGCATCGTGTTGTGTATAAATCTGTAACATCTGTATTTTTACTTACCACTATGCCTTAGATATCTTTCCATGTTTCTGTGTACAGATATACTACATTTGATATTCTATACTGCAGTGTTTCTGTAGGTAGAGTTAATTTATCCTATGGTAATCCTCTTAGGAAACCCTTCAACTAGTATTTTTAATTGAACCAATGAAGCTTCATTGTTTGGAGCCTACTTACTTGAAATTTGTGATAATTAGACCAAGAACAGAATTAAAATTGATGGTTGCCACTTAATGACTTAAAATTTTTTCTAACTGAGATACAAATAGCTTTTAAATACTAGTTTAAAATGTGCCAATTACACATAAATTTTTCACTATGCTTCATTATCTAACAAAGTCGTAGCTGGTTCAGCTTACTCTATGCATTTGAAAGTAATAAAAGGTACATGCCATGAAAATAATTCGACAATCAGATTTGTCACTAATTAGTACCCCATCTTTGTAAATTTAAACATGGTCAGTGCCTTACCATTTTATCACACCACTTTACTTGGTTCTGTTACTTTCTGACTAGTGTTCTGACAGATCTCTGGGTAAGGAGTTTACCTCTTGGTGAGGAGGTCTCCCCCTGGAGCTGATTCCTGGGTAGTAGAGAAAGCAGTATGGGGACTTTGTCTCTCGATGTTCTAATAGGCTGAAGGTTTTTGTCATTTTGGATATCATTTTCGAAAGATAAAATGGGAATGAATAAAGGATATGTCAGAGAACTAGTAACTTAAAGCTCATTATTTTGAAATAGATACATTTATAAAGTCTCTTACAGATTGCTCCAGAAATGCCCACATGTATTTTCAGCTAAACACCAAGAAAATATAATTGGACCTGATCAATATTAAATGCTGCTTTCTCTTTCTCCTCCTTTGAGAGTTGAACTCTCTTGTGACATCTTTTCTCCTCTTGTCCTAAGAGGTCAGGTAGATGTTATCAGTCCAGCCTTCAGGATGGAAGGGAAAGGAAGGAAGAGGGCCTGAGAGGGTGATGATGTTGCCATAGATTTAGGACTTGCTAGGTCCCACCTTGCTGGTTTTCTGTGCCTCATCGTTTATCTTTGTGACTCTCTGCGTCCCCACTGCCTCTCAGCCTTAAAAATGGATTCGGAAGGGAAGGGTGAACTTCCCTAAAAGCATGAGTCCTTCCTCTGAGCAAATATTCAGGCCAAACAAGGGGCCACCACATGCATGGGTCTCCTTCAACTTCATTGAAGGAGAGGGAAGAGGGGATTGTTGTGATTCACTTCTCTTCAGAACCGAGGCTACTCCTAGTGAAGATGTGTGGGGATGATGCTCTCTGAGGCACTGCCATAAGCCAATGCCTACTTAAGCATCTGGGGGGAGAATTAGACCAGTTCCTGCCCGATGTTAACTCCAAGTGGAACTCAGCCCTTGTAGGTGTCTGGAGCAGGGAGAGAATATTGCTTCCTCTGATTCAGGAATGAGCCTGCGGGGAGTGTTGGATCCTTGTTCAGAAGAAGCAACAAAGCAGTTCCTGCATACTTTTGGGGTTGGATAGAGTTGAGTTTGAAAGCCTCATGATAAAAAGCTTGAGGTCCTATCTTTTGGGTTTAAAAATGTCATCTTTCTCTTTTCTCTTGGTTTTGTTTCTTGAGTTGAGATTGTATTTATTTGTTTGGCTAACTAACATTAAGATAATTATGAAACATAATATATGCATTTATGAACTGGTCTTATGTTTCATTTCTGGCAACATTTTTGTCCCTAAATGCTTTGTGTGGTTTATTTGCAAAAACAAATACAGGGCATCATTGTAGGTTAGCAGATTAACATAGATAGACCTACTCTTAAAAGTTTTTATCAATTTAGAAGCATAATTACCATGATTGGAATCCTTACTGTTTAACATAATGTAAACAATTACTACGGAACATAAATAG
Source organism: Eumetopias jubatus (assembly GCF_037043125.1). Classification (NCBI taxonomy): domain Eukaryota; kingdom Metazoa; phylum Chordata; class Mammalia; order Carnivora; family Otariidae; genus Eumetopias; species Eumetopias jubatus. The sequence goes on along the minus strand of NW_028274818.1, from coordinate 64,877,333 downwards.
TCGATTAATACATATTTTGTATGTTATGTGTATTTTATACTGCATTCTTACAATAGAGTAAGCTAGAAGAAAGAACATGTTATTAAGACAGTCATCAGGAAAACACCTTTATGGTACTGATACTGTATGGGGAAGAAATCTGCATTAAGTGGACATGCACAGTTCAAACCCATGTTGTTCAAGGTTTACCTGTAAATTGTCACTTTCCCTGAGTTGCAGTCTCTAAGAAACAGAGATAACAATCCAAACGGTGCCCTATGAAGCTGACTGCTATTGTTTTATTTTCCAATGGGAGCTACCTCGTTTCCTGTTCAAACATAGCCTAGTCACTGACTCCTCTTCCCATGTTGGTTTTGGTGGTTTCATTTTTGGTAGGAGATCACCTTTTCATTCGCTTTTTAGGCACGGGCAGTGGGAGCTACCTTCACATAAGACACTGGCTGCTTCCCTGCCGGAGATACGTGTGGTCATTCTGATGGATGACTATGAATGATAGCTGTTATGCCTGTAGAACTGGCTCCCTTCCAGAGTCCTTTACACTGCTTCAGTATGAAGGAGACTCTCTGATTGGGTGCTGGTTAAGAGTGGTAATTACGGTGGGTTTTATCAGCCGAACAGTAACAAATGCGCCCGTGGTTCACTACTATTGACAGTATGCTTACGTACGTTACTACGCTGTTGGCTGAGATGAGGAAGTGGTGACTTGGGATTCAGCTGGCCAAAGGGTCCTCGGGTGGCACGTTGCTGACACCCCGGGTTCTGTCTCTTCTGCTCCTGTTCTTCCATAGCCTTTCAGAGACCTTCCCAGTCATATCCTCCTCCTGAGTCTTGAATTTATCAGCCCAGACATAGTAAGCTTACACATTTCAGTTTGTTTTATTATTACTTTTGATTTTTCTTTTTCAGTTGCTTGTATCAGCAGAAGAGGTTTTGTTATGAAGGAAAGAATTCTAAAACATAGATTTGAAGGAAGCAGATCGTACCCCTTTAATAAAGGCAAAGTGATGCAACAGCTTTTTACTGCTTGGGTGTTCTTTTTTTGCTGACCTGTAGTTTAATTTCCAGTGTCTAGACTTAATCGTCTGGATTTAAACACAAAACATATAAACAGAATCATCTGGAACTGATTTTTTCACACTAAACACTTCTTTCTGATCCTTGTTTCCAGGAGGCTCCTTCTGCGAACCACACCTCCAGATGAGAATCACTTAAGTAACCAAGAGAGATGTAACTGTCCTTAGTTGGTTTTCTAAACAGTCACCTGCGTTGGATTCACTGTTAAGACTTGACCAGCTGGTTGCAAACTACAGATTCATTCTCATAGACCCTCTGCACAGTTATTCATCCCCCCCCCAAAGGATCCTGCTGAGGACCATTTGCTCCTTTTCTCAGTTGGGGCCCCCTGAGCATGTGGCCTCTATGACTATTTGTGGATTTCCTGCCACATGATGCTGACTGAGCCAGACCTCTCCTGGGCAAGAGCACATCCAGCAAAATGCATCTAAATCTTCCGTTTGTCTTCCAGGCTGCTGTTATGCATATGCTTTGCATTCAAACAAGTTAATAGAGTAGGTTGAAGATCAAGGTAGTTATAAAAGTATGTATCTAATAAAAATAATGTCGCTTGCTAGATTCAGGAGCAATTTGTTCTTAGTGGTAGTATTGAGCTCCCCTTTCCTTGGAGAGCGCCGAGGCTATGAGCCATGGAGAGCATTAGTGAGTGGAGGAGTACCTGTTATTTGTACCAGGAAGCACAAGTCTGCAGAGCAACGTTAAGATTTAGAATTTGAAGAAACTTTGCAAATCCTGACACACACCAGGTGATAAAACCCAGATGTTCTCCCCAACCCACACCTTTCCCTCCCCAGCTCCCCACACTAGATTTTTCTTACTTAGTCCAGGAGATAAGGGAGGAGAAGAATGGTAGAGGAGTCTGTGTGGTAGAGGAATAGGGTGAAGGAATGCTTGACTTACTTGCCAGTCAGATAGTTCCAGCTCAAAATAGGGTGCTAATTAAGAACAAAACTTTACTCCCCCCTGGCTGTCTGGTCCATAGACAAATATGGAGATAGGTAAACAGTCATTATATTGGAGCGTAGCATATTTTAGCCTTGATGATATAGTTTGGTTTATTTTTTTACTGATGATAATCATGATCTTTGTGACGTGTACAATCTCCCTTATTGTTCTAGCTCTGTCTTAATTGAACCATGCTGTCTTAAAAGGGCCACTGTAATGATCTCAAAAGGACTCTAGCTGCTCTGATCCACCATAACTTACCTTTATCGACTCTCTCTCTCTCAAAATTTACCAATTCAAAGAAGGATTATTCCTACTGAAATAAAGTACTCAATTCTGCCATTCTCTCCTTCCACCCCAGGCTTTGATGATAAAACCACTATCACACCAGAAAATAAACCTTAAATATTTTAACATTTTCCCAGCACAAGGACAGCGGCACATAAAGCAGCATGCAATTATCCTAACAGATTGATTTGTCTCTAACTCAGCTAGCTAAGCCTCAGTGCCTTAAGATGGGAAAATCTGCCCTGCCCACCCCTTGGGAGCTAATGAATTAGCATAAATACCTGTGAGCAGGTTAAGTACACACAGTGTGACAGGTAATAAATAAGGAAAAGTATACAATGGACAAGGACTTTAAAACATTGATCTATCAGAGGTTCCAGAAAATATTTGCCTATAAATGTAGAACTCAGCTCAAGTTTTACTGAACAGTTTAAACGGCACTGTCTTCTTTTTGCTGCTCTAAGTCAGGGTTCATTGCTAATTCATTTCTAAGGTAGTTTCATTCAGTCTGAGCGTACATATTTACAAGTTACCATAATTTTGGACATAAATTGGCTAAAGTTACATTTTCAGTGTTTGTAAGAAATGATTCTAAGAAAAGAACAGTAATGTAAGAAATACTGGAAGACCGATCCTTAACCTCCGTGAAAGAACAACTTTCTGAAATACCTTGTTTATATTCGAATTGTTGAGAAGTGAATCACAAGTCTATTAATTCATTAAAATTAAATCTCCTAGGATGTCCACTGAGCCACCTTTGATGAGCCCAGTTTGACTTACTATCTTTTTACCTGAGGTAAATTAAACTGAATTGCTTTAAAAATTCAGATCTGTAATTAATTCAGAAAGAGTTTTCATCTAATAATTCTAATTAGTAATATTTAATATTAAGTTTAGCTATTTCTATGGTAATGAGCCTTAAATCTTCTGCACGGGGCACCAGGCTGGCTCAGTCTGAAGGGCGTGAAACTCTTGATCTTGGGGTCGTGAGTTTGAGCTACACGTTGGGTGTAGAGAGTACTTAAATAAATAAATAAATCTTCTTCAGGGTTTTTTCCATCTCTGCATGTGTTTCTTCTACGTTCCCTTTTCTTTGTAGTTATTTGTTAGGAATCTCATAAAGCACATCAGCGAAAATCATCTCCTGGCTGAGAATTTATAAAGCAAAAGCAAATATAAAGGGGAAAAAAATGAAATAAAAACCTAGATCGAAGAAGAAAAACATGTCTCGTGTCAATAATAGTTAGATATTCTTGTAATAATGAAAAAACGGGAAAAAGACCAGAACGAGGTTGCTCAATAAATAGGCAGTAAGTCTTTGAGGGCAAGCCTGTACCTTAATGGCATTGAATCCTCTTTGATACCCTGGGAAGTGTGTTACTGAGCCGTCAGCGAGTGTTTGTCAAGGGGAAGGGCCGGCTGGGAATTAACAAGGCTTTGAGAACATTCTCACATCCGAGGTGCTAATAATTTCTGGTGTGAATTTGGTGATAACAGTGTTTCAGTATTTAAACTTAATTTGATTCCTCTGGCTGGTTTTGAACTTGAGTTACGTTTAGAGGTGAGGAAACAAATTAAGGAGATGATGTATTTCTATGCAAGAGAATCGGAGAAGACTTTTCTAATAGCACACCTTTAAATACCCTCAGCTTATAAATCTGGGATCACAAAGGAGATAAATTTTGGAACGGTTGCTTCCTTCACCCCCCAAATTACTTCATTGATTTGCCATATTCCTTTGAATAGCAAACATCTCAAGTAAATTTAAATTTTTATTCTGTTTACACAATTCGTTTTACACATAGCTTTTCAATAGCACATTGACTGAATAAAGCAAGGCACACATCTGGACTCACTTCTTTGGGTCTTGTTCCTAAATCCTGTGAGGAAAATATGGGCACACCTGTGCAAGCTTTTTATTCGACTGACTGAACTGGGTGAAGTGGAGCTGAAGAACCAGAAAGAAAATATTTCTTTTTGTAAGCTCTGCATTCTGGTACTTTTTTTTTTTTTTAAGATTTTATTTATTTGTTTGAGAGAGACAGAGACAGAGCATGAGTGGGGGGAGGGGCAGAGAGAGAGGGAGAAGCAGACCCCGCTGAGTGCAGAGCTGGACTCCGGGCTCAATCCCAGGACCCCCGAGAGCATGACCCCAGCCGAAGTCAGACGCTTAACCACCCAGGCATCCCAGCTTTCTGGTACTTTGGATTCAGCCAGGGATGGGTGACTAAGAATCACTGAGGATTCACCTTCTCTAGAGAAAAATGGGATAGTGTTTTCATAACTCTGGGACTGTATACATATTTACTTATTCTGCCTTGTTCCAGAAAGAATTTAAGTTAAAAACAAGATTTAGAAAAAATGTAAATAAAGTAATGGGGATAAGAAGTTAAGGAAAATAAATTGAAATCAGAAGTATACAAATTGCATGCCATGAGGATCTCTAGTCCCAAGAGATGGATCACCTCTTTTGGCTGTTAGCTTTTGAACAAAGCGGATGCAGACAGGGTACCGTGCATAATGCAACACTACCAGTGTGTGTGGCAGAGCTAAGCTTAGACCTCTCCCGAAGGTGGGGATGAAGCTGACCTCAGGAATACCCAGTTGGTCAGTCAACAAGTGCTTATTCAACTCACACAGTTTGTCAGTTACCATGCTGGACCCCGGGGATGCAGGGACCATACTCTCCAGCACTCAGATGCATGGGGAGATGCCTTGTAGTGTAACACATTCCACGGAGGGGAGCAAACTCAACGTAGTGCGACTTAATCCAGATTGGTAGGGTTTCTGGAGGAGTTGAAACCTTGGCTAAATTCTAAAGTGTATGGACTTCTTAATCCTGGCTAAAGTATGTTCCAGCTGGAAAGGGCAAGCAGCCTGTACAGAGTGACAGAGGCAAGAAAGTATGGTGCCTTTGGGGACTTGTGTGTCGTTCAGTGTGGCTGACTAGAGAGTGCAAAGGGGAGACTGTGTTGAGAAATGGAACCAGTAACTAGGGACATGAGAAAGGCTCCATTATGTTGTGGTCCAGATGGAGGGTGACAGGATGAAGACCTTACAGCAGTAAGGAAGAGAGGAACCTGTGAGGACAGAGTGGAGTAGAGGCAGGGAGGCTGGAGAGGAGTCACTGTAGTGCCTCTGGGAAGAGATGTGGAGGCCATGCCAGAAACGGTGACCACGGGAGTGGAGGGGACAGGTGCAAGAAGTAGTCAGGAGCCAGTCCGATGGGTTTGGCCCTGAATAGAAGAGGGACACCGAGGAAGTAGGAGCCAAGACCACTCTTTGGTTTTTGGTGTGGTCAGCGCACAGAGGAGAGTAACATCGCAGGCCGAACTGCTGTCCTTGAAAAGCCCTGCTTGTTCGTGAGGTTGTTCCTTGGCTGACGTCTGGGAACTGAGACTTGGGGAGGGTTTTCCACATATCTAGTAAGAGTGGTTCACGGTGCCCAGACTATACAGACACTGTGGTTCTTGCTGAACATTTGCTGTCCTTCTGGGTGCTGATATTAGTCAGAGGCTGCCTGTGTCCATCCCCAGCCCCCACGGAAATCCCTGGGCCCTGGATCTCTGCACATTTCCCAGGTTGACAGCTTCCCACGCGTGTTATCCTAACTCCCCTCTGGAGGAATAGAGTACCTGCTGCCTGACTCCATGGGGAGAGGACCCTTGACCATGTGTGCTTTCCCCCCAACTCCACCCATGTGCCTCTTCCTTTGCTGATTCCGGTAGCCTTTCCCTGTGATAAATCACGGACAGCCGTGAGTACAGCTGTAGGCTGAGTCCTGCGAGTCCTTCCTGGGAACCATCAAAACTGAGAGTGTGCTTGGCTTCTCCCTGACAACAGCTGTCTCCTGATGGAGTGGCACCTTTGCGGGTGAGAGCCGTCATGAGCCACTCTATAAGTTTTCCAGTTTAGTTCCTGTAGGACTTGATTAGAGTTATTTTGAGCTGGTGTGTCGTTATTGACTCTTGTTGCCTGCAAAATTAATTTACCAGGAAAATCTAATTTTTCTTAATATACCTTCATTCATTAATTTACTCAGCAAGTATTTGTTGAAAACCATATCGAATGTTTGGAACTGGTTAGACATCTTACAGGCCATAATGGTGCTTAGGAATAGGGAGTCATGTGTTCAAAGAGGTTGTCCACTGGGAAGATCAGACATTTGCCTTTGAAAAATAGCATAGCATTCATTTCAGAGATAAAGTGTTGAAATATTTCAATATGTAAATAATTTGGTTATTGAGAAGAACAATACCCTAAGTGTTCCTGTGTTAGTTCATGGGCAAGAGGACTGGTATATGAAATTGTGAAAATTATACTTAATTTAGAATGGATGTCCCACTTATCAGGTTCATTATTACTTGGGCCATTTTTCTCCTCTTCTGATGTCACAATGTATTTAAAAGTAAGACTCAGTCTTTACTGTTTTAGGAGTTGTAGTGGTTATCCCTTTAGAGACCTGCCCCAAATTCAGCATAGTGTTTTCAGGCTACTCCTATTTCTTTTGAAGAGAGGTCAAGTCGCCCTTAAGTGGTGGACTAAGAAGACCCCTAAATCAGTGACCAACCACTTTTTTTTTTTAAGATTTTATTTATTTATTTGACAGAGAGAGAAACACAGCGAGAAAGGGAACACCAGCAGGGGCAGAGGGAGAGGGGAGAAGCAGGCTTCCCGCAGGGCAGGGAGCCCGATGCGAGGCTCGATCCCAGGACCCCTGAGATCATGACCTGAGCCGAAGGCAGATGCTCAACGACTGAGCCACCCAGGCGCCCCTATGTGACCAGCTACTTTCTTGACTTGGAGAAATAGTCTTCAGATGGTTTCTTTCACCTAAGAACAATGAATGGCACCAGTCTTCCTGTTACCACTGTTACTGGTGTGGAAATCATGCAGATGAACTAGGAATCTTTCCTGGTTCTCAGTCCTAATGAGCTGTTCCTTACTGAACTTGGATTTTTTTTTTTAAGATTTTATTTATTTATTTGAGAGAGAGAGAGAGCAAGTCCTAGTGGGGGGGGAGCAGAGGGAGAGAGAGAAGCAGACTCCCCACTGAGTAGGGAGCCTCATGACACGGGGCTCCATCCCAGGACCTGGGGATCACTACCTGAGCCTAAGGCAGATGCTTAACTGACTGAGCCACCCAGGCATCCCTAAAACATCTATTTCTAATGAGGGGTACCTGAATAAAATCAAGTTTATGTTAAGAATGAAAAAAAGGAATGGAGGCTGTGACCAGTAATGTCAGCAAAGCCCATCAGTATTCCTGGTGGCAGTGTGTGGGAGGGACCACTTCCCCAGGCTTCTGATTGTCTGGCTTAGCAAAGTAACCAGTAGATGAGGTGGGTCCCGGATGTCTTTCTTGGTGGGAACTGACTGATCATGTCAGAGCTCAGATCTAGGACTCCTTCTGCAGATGGAAACAAGCTTAACAACTAAAAATTCACAAATATACATGATGTCCGAAAGAGAAAGTATTATGTCCTCCAATCCAGGAATGAGTGAGGCACCATAAAAATTTACTAAAAATGAAACAAGAGTCAGTCAGTTTCTTCTCTTTTTCTATTTCTTACTTTGTTATCTCCAGAGATCAAGAAAGCTACTCTGCTGCTTAGGGAATGTCATGTCATTTTTGTTGTTAAATACAAATGTTCGGAGTTAAGATATGATGATGAGAGGGTATTACTTTATGATATGTTCCTTGTGTAAATGTAAAGAACGCTTAAACCATCTGTTCAAATGAAATATTTATATTTGGCACATTGTGTCAGATATATGGTGTTTAAAAAGCAAGATATTTAGTGATCTCTGGAGTCGCTCAATTTGTTAACTGCTGCATTTGAAATTCTAACTTAAGTATTCTGTACTGTTTTTTCTATTTTAACTTTCATATTTAATGCTTAAATGTTTTTTGTTCCAACATAAATGGATTTTGCTTCACAAATATTGGTAGTAATCAGGTTCTTACCAGCTTAAGCTGGCTTTTGCAAGCAAGGGACACATTTCTTCTTCATTAGTTCTCCTAATTGAGTTCCAGAAAATGAAATATTACTATGCCACAGAATAATTGTCTTATTTGCTTTTTTTCTTGAAGCTTCTTATAAAACTTCAAGACCTTTAAAAAGCAGAGGATTTTTTTTTTTTCTCAACCCATTTATCCCTCAGCCTCAAGTCTAAAATTACTTTTTTATAACTTCTGAAAGATACTGCTTTTAGTTTTGGTTCTCAAGACTATGCAACATTCCGGGACACCTGGGTGGCTCAGATGATTAAGCGTCTGCCTTCCCCTCTGGTCATGATCCTAGGGTCCTGGGATGGAGCCCCAGGTCGGGCTCCACCCTCAGCAGGGAGTCTACTTTCTCCTTCTTCCCCTCCTCCCCCATTCATGCTCATGCTCTCTCTCTCTCAAATAAATAAATAAAATCTAAAAAAAAAGGACTATGCAACATTCTGATATGACACAGGTCAGCTCAACATACCTGCTAATAAAGTATGAACGAAGCGTCCTGAAGCTAGTGGTGTAGGGGATACTAGTTAGTTTTCCAAACAATGAGTTTGAATTTCCTTTTAATTTAAAAGGTCTTCTATTGTTATAGAATATTTACAATCATTTTAATTTGAATAGTTCTCTTTTTTCCTTCTTTTATTATCTCTGATTCTGCTGGTTTGGAAGGCCTGGCCACAGTATGCTACCTAACTTGAGTATAATGTCAGAACCAAAGGACCTGCTCCCTTTCTCCTTTACTTTTACCACTAGTGAACTTGGAGATCCTCAGAGATGTGAATTTGAGTAGGCAAATGGGTACCTTTGTTAACTATAAGAAACATTCGCTTTACATTATTTTTATTATACTAAAAGTCGTTTTCTATACTGTAGAATTTTGAACATGTCCAACAGTGTTTTGTTTCCACAGTAAAAGTGGTGTTGCTGTTGTGAGCTGCTGTATCTAGAACTGAGAGATGTTTTTATGTGGCCTTTCAGACTGCTAGGTGTAATACTTGGCCATAAAAAGACTTCCTCAAGCCTCCGAATACTGGCTTTTCAAAAGTGATCTTCCAAGTTTTTGAGAAAGAATAAAATTTTTATTTCCCCAGAAAGAGAAATGCAGGGAAAAGACCCAATTCTGCCAGAGAGAAATGAATCATTTATTCTTTCATAAGATAATGTGCTACTTTAGGTTACAGACTGAGGTTTGCTTCCATCACTTCTGGTTTCCGTCATACATTTTTAATGCACAAACTCCATTTGATGAACAGTAGTGCATTAGAAGAAGGTGAGGGAAGGAGGGATAGAAGGAAGGAAGGAAGGTACTAGTGAATCCAGTCCACTCCCCAAAAAGCCACCTTTTCTTCTTCACTGTTGCATGTGACTCTGTACTTTCTATACCTAGGTATTACAGGTGGAGTTTATGGAAGAAGAAGAAGAAGGCTAATATTTATTGAGAACTTATTATGCCCCCCACATTATATTAAGTGTATCACATGCATTACTTCATTATTTTATTTAATCATCACGCAAGCCCTTTGTGGTAGATCACATCAGGTCACAGAACCAGGATTGGGACCTGTGAGGTGTGACTCTGGAGCTTATGCTTTTAACCTCTGTACTCAACTGTTAAGTATGGAGAGACCGCCAAAGATAAGTTGTGAACTCTTTACAAGAGGTCCTTAAATGTGAACACAAGTGGGGCCCCTGGATGGCGCAGTTGGTTAAGCACTGGACTCTTGGTTTTGGCTCAGGTCGTGATCTCAGGGTAGTGAGATCAAGCCCCACAGAGGGCTCTGTGCTCAGTGGGGAGTCTGCTTAAGTCTCTCTCGCCCTCTGCTCCTCCCTGCTGCTCTATCTCCCTCTCTCTCAAATAAATAAATAAATCTTAAAAAAAAAATGTGAATAGGGGCACCTAGGTGGCTCAATCAGTTAAGCATCTGACTCTCGATTTCGGCTCAGGTCATGATCTCAGGGTTGTGGGATTGAGCCCTGTGTTAGGCTCTGCGCTCAGTGTGGAATCTTCTTGTTCTTCTCCCTTTTCTACTCCCTCTGTTTTCTCTCTCTCTGCCTCTCACTCACTCACTCACTCACTCCCTCACTCACTTTCTCTCAAATAAGTAAATCTTTTAAGAAATGTGAATAGAAATACATGTTTTGCACACATTTTATTTTGACCGATAATGCACAATTGTCATGGCTTTGCATCTTATCTCTTCCCTCCTGTACGTAAGATCCTGCTCATGCATTGTTTCCCCTCTTGTATGTAGGCCTTGTGTGATCACAGACCAGGAGAAAATTTTTGCAGTGCACGTCTGTGAAGACCTCAGACCATAGGCAGTGGTTGCAAATTGAGCTCTACTGTTTACTCTGTGTGACCTTAATAAGTTACTTTACCGTGGCAAATCTTTGGTGTCCTCATCCCTAAACCTGCAATGCTCAGTGTCACTGGAGTAGTAGATGAATGAGATGCTCCCCAAATAATATGTGAATAAATGAGTCATTTTTCCTCTTTACTCCCTTTTCCTCCTGCTTCCCATGGGAAAGAAACAAAACCCAGTAGGTACTGTGGGATGAAATGGATGAAGGCAGGGAGGAGAGGCATAAATTAGATTCATTCTAATTTGTTGGTGTCTTTTTTTTCCTCCCTTATCAGCTTTATTGAGCAATAACTTTATACAGTTAAATGAATCTATTGGATGAGTTTTGACAGTTTTATATCCTGGCAAAACCACAGTCACACTGAAGATACAGAACAATCCCATTACTCTCAAGAGTCCCTCTGCCACTTTTTCCTTTATACTCTTTTCTTATTGCAATAAAATCTACCTAACGAGGAATTTGCCATGTGAGCTATTTTAAAGTGTGTCATTTGGTGTCATTAGTTACATTCCTAGTCTTGTGCACCCACCACCATCTCCCCAGCAGTTTTCATCGCTCCAAGCAGAAACTCTGTGCCCATGAAGCAATAAGTTCTCAGTCTCTCTGGTAACCTCAAACCTACTTTCTTTCTTATTAATTTGCCCATTTTAGATATTTCATATAAGTGGAATCATACAATATTTGCCTTTTTGTGTTTGACTTATTTTGCTTAGGCTGATGTTTTCAGGGTTTTCCCGTGCTGTAGCTAATCTGTCAGAGCTTCATTCCTTTTTATGGCTGAATAATATTCCACTGCACACAGTTTGTTTATTCGTTCATCTGTTGATGGACATTTGGGCTATTAACACTTTTCATCTATTATGAATAATGCTCCTGTGAACATTGGTATACAAAGACCTGTTTGAGGGGTGCCTGGGTGGTACAGTTTGTTAAGCACCCACCTCTTGGTTTCTGCTCAGGTCATGATCTCCAGGTTGTGAGATCAAGCCCTGCATCAGGCTCCATGCTCAGTGCAGAGTCTGCTTGGGATTCTCTTTCCCTTTGCCCCTTCTCCTGTCTCCCTTTGTACACATGCTGTCTTTCTAAATCAGTCAATCAATCTTTAAAAATGATCAAAAAACCCAAAGATCTGTTTGAGTCTCTGCTTTCAGTTTTTTTGCCAATATACCCAGAAGTAAAATGGCTAGACCATAAAGTAGTTCTATGTTTCACGTTTTGAGGAACATCCTACCTGTTCTCCGCAGCAGCTGTAGCATTTGACATTCTTACTGATGATGCACAAGCATTCCAGTTTCTCCACATCTACTAACACTGTTTCCTGTCTTTGGGTTTTGTTTTTGTGTTTTTTTGGATAGGTATCCTAACGGGTGTGAGGTGGTATCTGACTGTGGTTTTGACTTGCATTTCCCTGATGATTGGTGAAGTTGAACATCTTTTCATGTACATAATGGCTGTCGGTGTATATCTTCTTTGCACCTAGACCCTTTTTCAGTCCAGCCCTCACCCCCTCCCTCTCTTACTCCAGGCAACCACTGATCTCCTTCTTGTCACCGCAAATTAGATTGCATTTTATATAAATGAAATTATTCACTCTGCACCCTTATATCTGACTTCTTTCACTTAGCATAGTGGTCTTGAGATATACCCATTGAGATATAACCATTGTTGCCCTTTTTATTGCCAAGTACTATTTCATTGGGTAGACATATCACATTTTATTTATCTATTCACCAGTTGATGGGCATTTAGTTTGAATAAAGCTGCTATGAACGTTCATGTACAAATCTCTGTATGGACATACGTGTTCATTTTTCTTAGGTAAATACTGAGGGGCATAGTGGCTCCATTTTATGGTAGATGTTTATGTTTAACTTTATGAAAAACTGCCAAACCACTTACCAAAACAATTGTACCATTTTATGTTCTTGCTAGCAGTATATATATGAGATTTTTAGTTGCTTCTGTGTCCTTGTCAACACTTGGTATCACTAATCTTCTTAATTTTAAACATTGTAATTGCTATGCAGTGATAACTCATCATGGCTTTAATTTATATTTCTTTGCATAGATAATGATGTTGATCATCTTATCATGGTTTTTTTTTGCCATTTGTATATTTTCTTTTGAACAGTATTCTTTTGCCTATTCTATATTGCGTCCTTTCTCTTCATATTATTGAGTTGTAAGCATCCCTTACATAGTATGGATATAAGTACTTTGTCAGACATGCATTGCAAACATTGTCTCCCTATCTGTGATTTGTTTCTTTGTTTTCTTTTTTTTTTAAGATTTTATTTATTTATTTGAGAGAGAGAGAATGAGAGATAGAGAGCACGAGAGGGAAGAGGGTCAGAGGGAGAAGCAGACTCCCTGCTGAGCAGGGAGCCCGATGTGGGACTCGATCCGGGACTCCAGGATCATGACCTGAGCCGAAGGCAGTCACTTAACCAACTGAGCCACCCAGGTGCCCTTGTCTCTTTGTTTTCTTAATGGTATCTTTGAGGAGCAAAAGTTTTTTAATTTTGATACAGTCTAGCTTATCAATTTGTTATGGTTTATGTTTTTTTTTTATGAAGTGTTTGCCTTTGGAAAGTCACAAAGATTTTCTCCTAGAAGTTTTATAGTTTAGCTTTTACATTTAAATTTATAATCCTTTTTAGTGAGGTTTTGCATATGGTGTGAGATATAGATTAATGTTCATTTTTCATACTGACATGCAGTTGTTCTAACATCATTTGTTGAAGAGACTTTCCCTTCCCCATTGTGTTACCTTGTCATCTTTGTTGGAAATCAATTGATCACGTAAGTTTGGCTCTCTTTCTAGATTCTCTACTGTGTATATCCTTTCTTCAGTAACACACCATCTTGATTAGTGTAACTCTGTAGTAAATCTTTTGAAATCAGGTAGTGTATGCCCTCGAAGTTTTTCTTTCTTTTTTAAAAATCAGTTTGGCGGGGCGCCTGGGTGGCTCAGCCATTAAGCGTCTGCCTTCGGCTTGGGTCGTGGTCCCAGGGTCCTGGGATCAAGCCCCGCATCGGGCCCCTGCTCCGCGGGAAGCCTGCTTCTCCCTCTCCCACTCCCCCTACTTGTGTTCCCTCTCTCGCTGTGTCTCTCTCTGTCAAATAAATAAATAAAATCTTAAAAAAAAAGCAACAAATCATTTTAAAATAATAAAAATCAGTTTGGCTGTTATAAATTGTTTACTGTTTCATATAAATTTAAGAATCAGTTTGTTAGGTTTTTTCTTTTTTTTAAAGCCTGCTGATACTTTAATTGAAATGTTATTGAGTGTAGAATACTTGGGGGAAGATTTGACATCTTAATATTGAATTTTCCAGTCTGTGAATATGGCATATTCACATATGAATATTTATTTATTTAGTCGTTTTTAATATCTCTCAAATGGGCTTTTCTCTTTTGGTTGTGACTTAATTTATTGAATGTGTAATCTAGCCCAGGCAAAGTGCTTTATACTTAATCCCCCACAATTACCCTATGAAGTATGTGTTGTTGTTACTATGATTAGTGGGACAGCTGTAACTGTGAGAGGTTAAGTTACTTATCCAGAGTCACAGAGCTAATAAATGCTGGTACTGGGATTTAAGAGATCTACTGACTCTGGTAGGCCATGCTCCTTGTCACCAGTAGTCAAGGTAATATGTTTAGGAACTGCAGATATTTATTTAAAATAAGTCTTAGCAATTGCTGCATGGCTGTTCCCACCTCCTGTCTCCCTCAACCTAAAATAAATACATAAATATCTGAGTAGATAGATACACCCGTGGAAGGATAGATAGGCAGGTCTGTAGTCAACCATCTCAGGCTCATGGTGGTCTTGCTTATCCTTGGAAAGTCATGTCAAGATGATCTCTGAAATGCATTGTAATTGGCCTGGATTTTTTTTTTTTTTTTGGTCTTGTTTATCTCATCTAGACACCATCAAGCAGAAAATAAGTCTTGGACTATCAGTATCACATAGGAAATCGTTAGAATTCCCCAATGTTGTCTAATTGCATACAATCCCATTCATGTGTCAGTCACCTGACACCGTTATCATATCCTGCGTGTGAGGTCTCAGAATGTGGCACACTTGGATTTCCCTTGTTAAAAGTTGCCTGGAACTTTAGTTGTGCCTAATGGTTCTTTCTTCCACCTTTTAAAAGACAAAAATAAAGAGCTGTTTTATAACCCCTTTTCAATCTTCTGATCTTCAGAGAGGGAAATGTTGAAAGGCATGGTGCAGCTGTTTCATGTTGCAGTTTATAATCTAATTAAATGTATTTTACCCAGATCATTATGGACTTCATTAGAGCTGGATTTTTTATAAGGGGGATGATGAGTTAGATTTATACGGAATCATCTGGGTCTTTTAAATTCTTCGATCGTGCCAGCAGTGCCTGATGAAAAAATCACATCTGCCTATCTGAGTCAGTTGGTCATTCATTTTTGGAAAGTTCTTCCCATTTTGTTCACTTTTTTGTGAGCATACCATTTTCAGAATGATTAATACGTGAAGTTTGTTGTTTCAGAGAGAGTACCATTTGGGAATGATGTCTAGTCTTTTTAGAAGCCTATATATCATTTGAACATCCTGGCACATATGGGAAATAAAACATCTAAAGTAATTCGCATAATCTAGGTTAAAGAGAGATGAAATTACATCTTGCTTGCTGTGTTTTGTACTGGAGGAAAAATTAGTTTTGTGGTCTTCAGTTTATTGCTAAATTTTTCCAGTGTCAGGGAGAAGTATCTAAGCTAGAAATTGATTTGAAGAGGGAATGTGACTCATGTTAGCCTTAGTTACATAATTTGTATATAATGATTTGAGCGTATTTTTACCCTCATTTTGTTTTAGATACAATAACCAAGTTCCATGTGACTCCCCTGGTCTGTCATATTAAAAATAGATTAATATTAAGCTACGCTTAACAAAAATTTTTACCTTTCCAAGGAATTGTGCATGGGATATCTTCCTCTTCATAATTTTATATTTTTCAATCAAAGTGCATCTGTGGCCTTGAATTTGCCCATCCTTTCAGCTCTGATCATGGTATCCTAATGACATTCATAGCTTTTCCTGCACTTGGATAATTTATTCTATCAGTTTAACTGTGGCTGTTCCCAAGCAATTCAGAATTGTCATTCAGTAAGGGACAATATGAAAATATGATTTGATGGTTAATATTTAATTGGAATGTTGGTCTTGCCCAACACCTTTAAGGCATGGCAGTTGCGTTTTTCTTCCTGTCTCCCAGTTTGGTTGTCTACACATGTGGCCTGCATAATCATACGTGTCATGCAACTGGTGCACGATAGCAGAAATCCTCCAGCGACCTCTCCGTGTTCCCTATTCTAGTTCTGAACTGCTTACGGACACCTGATTTCTTTTCTCCATACCCTTCAACTCCTGATTTTCCTGGTGTCTGGCCTAGCAATTCTTTTTGCTTTTTATGACTTCGTCATGTACGTTGGACCTGACACTGAGAACCGCTTCTTCATTAATGTGCCCTTGCTCCCTTCCTCAGCAGTAACTAAGATTGTCCCTCCAGGTAGAGATTACCTTCACGTATTTTGGGTGAATTGCATGCCCAGTCTGGCCTGGTCTTCAGACTCTCCTGTTTTGCTGCCTATGTGTATTGCTGTCCTCTTAATTTGTCTGGAAGCTGTCACTCAACAGATACACTGTACATTGAGGCTCTTGGACTTCATAGTTTGCTAAGATTCTATCTGTGAAATTCTTTTGTTTTGGTCCAGGCCTACCTGACTGGAAACCATCATGGGGCTCAGGCTTTTTGATGTTCCTCTTAATCGGAGGAAGAGATTTAAATTCTAGACTTAATATGGGTCTAGTGGCCTACAGGAAACCTCTAATCTTGCTTTGTGAAGTGAAAAGAACATTTACAGTTTATGGCTCTTAATCTCCAATGCATTTTGTAAAAGGCTGCTCATTGCTTGTATTAATACCTTTACTACCTGTTTTCTGAGTTGTATTCCCTGTTGATATTTTTTCATATAGATCTTTTATTTTATTTTTGTTAAACTTGTCCTGTATATCATATGATATATGTTGCTACTTTTTGTATAATATTTTTATTAAATATATAATGGAGCAAAAAGTTAATGAATTTTTTGGGTATATTTATCTTGCATCTGTGCATCTTAATAAATTATTTGTTTAAACATTTAATTAGAGTTGGATTTTCAAAGTATATAATCTTACCATCTGCAAGTAAAGACAATTTGTGTATATATATATAATTCTTCTTACATCAAAGCAATATTTTATCTATTTATTTTTTGAAAGATTTTATTTATTTAGGATAGAGAGAGTACACTAGGGAGCACAGTGGGGAGAGGGGCTGTGGGGCAAGCAGACTCCCTGATGAACTCAGAACCTGACCTATCATGACCTGAGCTGAAACTAAGAGTCTGATGCTTAACCAACTGAGCCACCTAGGTGCCCCCAAAGCAATATTTTAAGAGTTAATGGTAGTCATCCTTATTGGGTTTCTCATTTTCATAAACATGGCTTTAAAGTGTCAGCATTTAGCATTGTTTGCTGTTGAATTTTGCTGAATTGTCTTTAAGATGTTTAAGTAGTTCTCATCTTTCCTGTTTAAGTATTTTTTTAAAAAAGATGTTATTTATTTATTTGAGAGAGAGTGCATGCAAGAGAGAAGGAGCACGACTGGAGCGGGGCAAGGTGAAGGGCAGGGGGGGAGGGAGAAGCAGGTCCCCTGCTGAGAGCTGGATGCAGGGCTTGATCCCAGGACCTCAGGATCATGACCTGAGCTGAAGGCAGAGGCTTAACTGACTGAGCCACCCAAGTGCCCACCTATTTAAGTATTAAGTGTGGTAAGTATTTTTAACACACTTATTTATTGGCCTGATTTGTTGTATACATAGTGGTCTCCATAAGGGGCCTTACTAATCAAGGTTGAGAGTTCTTTATCAAAAAATTATATGCCTAGTGAAGAGTGCTGGAAATCAGTTTCCTAGATATATTTTTTCTCAGTGACCCATGGCCCCTAGCCTAGCCTCTCTGTGAAACATGAGACAGAGCCTGCGTCAACTCTAAATTAGTTCTATCTTTATGTACCTATGTAATTTCTACCCCAAACCATCCATTTATATGAGATTCTTTATCCTGGCAAAATCATTAACAGGTTTATGCACGTTTCACTCAAGGTAAAATGGAATTCATGTAATATCTCCTTTTTACCTAGAGTTCTAATTTTTAATGAATAGTTATGTATTCATCAGAACGTGTTATTTTGGTGTGTATGGACATGGACTGGTGTAAGCCATTTCCTATATACTGAACCATGAATCGTTACAATTTGCATGAAGAACTGGGCCCATAAGTAATGAATTTTAATTGCAATGAACTCCCCCTAGTTTAGAAAAATATACTGTGAATCTGTTCGAGTTAGATCTGTGTTTAATTATTTACAAAACTCCTGAATTGGAAGAAAATTGGGATACCTATTATTCTGTGGAATGATTTATTTCCATTTTTAAAATATAAGTCTTGGATGAAAGAGGCTGCAAGAGGGCCTCATTGACAAGTCTGCCCTTTCTGGCCAGGAAACTTGTGAGGACATTGTCGCAGCTATAGTTGACTGTGGATACTCCCAAGTTGAGTGTTCTAACAGGTTTTCCGTTACCTGCAGATCCCAGAAATTGTTGGTAAGAATCATTATTGAGTCCACTGTCTGTGTTCAGGATTGTTGGCTCTGGCGGCGGGGCTCTAACTCTAGTATTTCTGAAAAAAGAGAAAAAACACACCATAAAGGCTTTGGGAAGCTGCCAGGGAAAAACTATCCGCTCAGACAATTATTTTATTATCCTTTACTGCATAGATGATACATTATTCATCATTCTCTAAGGATGTTCATTGTAAATGCTGTTTGATCACATTTTAAAGGCAAACTGTTTATCAAATGATCATTCAGTATCCCACCCCAAGTGAACACTGATGCTTCACCACAAGCCTATGCCCTTTTGGAGAACATGTGTGTTTATTTTTTGTCTCATCTGTCCAAAAGCTGTGAGCTTCACCCATGTCCCTTTGAGTCATTCCTTGTGTTTCTGCCCATCCCCTATATTCAAGTAGCCAACTTATTTTGGTGATGTTGATGCTTTTTCAGGATATGTTTTAATATGTTGAAGTAATTAATTTTGCTTTTCTGGACCTTTCTGAATTTCCATGATGTTCAGACATTTTTCATTTTGGATATATGAGTGTCTTAATTGATTTGCTCTTAGTGTTTTACATACTAGTATGTGCTCCATGAATATTTGTTCAGTTGAATGGCAGGAATGCATGGTAAGACTTTGGTAGATTATATAGTTTTGTGTCAATTATCAGGAAGTCTTAGATTTCTTAATTCTTCTTTGACTATTTCTAATATTAACAGTAGTGGATGAGGCAGTGTAAGTCCACGTGGAAGTTAGAATGGATGACGATGATGATGAGTGTGTGTGTCTGTGTGTATGTGTACTTATGTGCATATGTTGGCATGTATTTATTTGTATGTAAGCAAGAGTGAGGATAAAGAAGTGATGGGAATGGCTGAAAAAAGAGAAAAATTTCTCACTATGTTCTGGAAATTGTTTTAGGCCATTCGGAACATTTGACTTTTCATTTGTCCCTCAGGATACATTTATTAAGCATCCACTTAGAGCAGGCACTGCACAGAAGCCTGGAGATATCCTGAAAGAACTTAGTTCAGAGAAGGAGTAGCAGGGAACTGATTAAGGTAATTGTAGAGGCCTGGGGTGGGGTGTAACATGGAGCATCCATATGAGAATGGAATTGGAGAAGGCTTTCAAGAAGTGAGTCTTGGGTTTAGTCTTGAAGATTAAGGAGGGGGTAACTTGCTGGAAAGGGAGAAGGGGTAAAGGGAGCAGCAGAAATCAGTCCCTGAAGAATACAGGTTTAGTTTCTTCTTGGGGGGTGGGGAGAAACCTTTTGAACCTCAGATGTCACACCAGGTCCCAATTTTAGAATTGGTTTGTTAATCATGTTAAATCCTTTCACGAGTCCGCAGTCGAACAGTGCCCCAAAGGGCAAACTGTGGCCACTGAATGTTGTATGGTTTGGAGTGTGTATCATGTGAAGCTACCATCCTCCTCATTGCTTAATTTGCAATTACGAATATGTAGACAGTCCAAGGATATGGTTCTTGAATAATGATTACTTTCCTGGAAATTCCCTACAGATTTTTCCCTCCATTCTTTTCTTGTCATATGAATTTGTTTCTTTTTTTTTTTTTTTTAAGATTTTATTTATTTATTTGACAGAGAGAGATATAGCGAGAGAGGGAACACAAGCAGGGGGAGTGAGAGAGGGAGAAGCAGGCTTCCTGCTGAGCAGGGAGCCTGATTCGGGGCTCGATCCTGACGTGAGCCGAAGCCAGATGCTCAATGACTTAGCCACCCAGGAGCCCCTGAATTTGTTTCTAACCTTAGTTTTTCTTCATTCTTACAATATGTAATAAGTATCTGTGGATCCAGAGGAACCTTTTATAAGTATTAATTAGCATTGAAGAATATCAGATAGTCAAAGAATGATCTGTGTAAGGATAGAATTTGGAAGGAAATAGTTAACTGTCCATTGTTTTTTTTTGTTTTTGTTTTTGTTTTTAGCTGTACATTCTAAAACACACAGATAACCTGTCCCAGCAGCCTATTGTAATGGGAAGGAGATGGCATTGGAATCAGATGGACCTGCGGTCACAGTCTCAAAATGTCACTTACCAGTCATCTGGCCTACAACACATTACTTAATCTTGTTGACCCTTAATTTCCTCAACTGTGAAGTAAACACACACTAAAACCAACTTTGGGGGGGAAGGTGTTAGAGAAAGTGTTACCAAAGACATCATAAGGGCTCAAGAAATAGTAGCTATCCTACTGGTAGTTTCATCTAAGAATATGAATTATGATTAAAGCATATGTAGTTGGTCACACATTTATTTTTCTTTCTCTTTATTATGTTATGTTAATCATCATACATTATATCATTAGTTTTTGATGTAGTGTTCCATGATTCATTGTTTGCATATAACACCCAGTACTCCATTCAGTACGTGCCCTCTTTAATACCCATCATCAGGCTAACCCATCCCCCCAACCCCCTCTCCTTTAGAACCCTCAGTCTGTTTCTCAGAGTCCATAGTCTCTCATGGTTCGTCTCCCCCTCCAATTTCCCCCCCTTCATTTTTCTCTTCCTGCTATCTTCTTTTTTTTTTTAATTTAACATATGATGTATTATTTGTTTCAGAGATATAGGTCTGAGATTCAACAGTCTTACACAATTCACAGTGCTCACCATAGCACATACCCTCCCCAATGCCTATCACCCAGCCACCCCATCCCTCCCACCCCCCACCACTCCAGCAACCCTTAGTTTGTTTCCTGAGATTAAGAATTCCTCCCATCAGTGAGGTCATATGATACATGTCTTTCTCTGATTGACTTATTTCGCTCAGCATAGTACCCTCTAGTTCGATCCATGTCATTGCAAATGGCAAGATTTCATTCCTTTTAATGGCTGCATAATATTCCATTGTGTGTGTATGTGTGTGTGTGTGTGTGTGTGTGTGTGTGTGTGTGTGTGTATCCATTCATCCGTCGATGGACATCTTGGCTCTTTCCGTAGTTTAGCTATTGTGGACATTGCTGCTATAAACATTGGGGTGCACGTACCCCTTCAGATCCCTACATTTGTATCTTTGGGGTAAATACCCAGTAGTGCAATTGCTGGGTCATATGGTAGCTCTATTTTCAACTTTTTGAGGAACCTCCATACTGTTTTCCAGAGTGGCTGCGCCAGCTTGCATTCCCACCAACAGTGTAGGAGGGTTCCCCTTTCTCTGCATCCCCGCCAACATCTGTCATTTCCTGACTTAACTTTAGCCATTCTGACTGGTGTGAGGTGGTATCTCATTGAGGTTTTGACTTGGATTTCCCTGATGCCGAGCGATGTGGAGCACTTTTCATGTGTCTCTTGGTCATTTGGATGTCTTCTTTGGAAAAATATCTGTTCATGTCTTCTGCCCATTTCTTGATTAGATCATTTGTTCTTTGGGTGTTGAGTTTAAGAAGTTCTTTATAGATTTTGGATACTAGCCTTTTATCTGATATGTCATTTGCAAATATCTTCTCCCATTCTGTCGGTTGTCTTTTGGTTTTGTTGATTGTTTCCTTTGCTGTGCAAAAGCTTTTTATCTTGATGAAGTCCCAATAGTTCCATTTTTTGCCCTTGCTTCCCTTGCCTTTGGCGATGTTTCTAGGAAGAAGTTGCTGTGGCTGAGGTCGAAGAGGTTGCTGCCTGTGTTCTCTTCAAGGTTTTTGTTGGACTCCTGTCTCACATTTAGGTCTTCCAACCATTTTGAGTCTATTTTTGTGTGTGGTGTAAGGAAATGGTCCAGTTTCATTCTCCTGCATGTGGCTGTCCAATTTTCCCAACACCATTTGTTGAAGAGACTGTCTTTTTTTCCATTGGACATTCTTTCCTGCTTTGTCGAAGATTAGTTGACCATAAAGTTGAGGGTCCATTTCTGGGCTCTCTATTCTGTTCCATTGATCTACACACATTTATTTTTCTAATAGAGATTTCCTGCCATCTAAATTGAGCTAGCATAACTCCATCTGACGTTGAAAAAGAGATTATGACCCTTCTAATTGTCCTTCAGAATCAGAAATTAAGGTTTTTCTTGTATTTAATCACTACGAATATTTGGTCTCTCAGCCTTTAAGATTACTTTCTCATAGAGTATAATCGTATAATCATTGCAGAATTACGCACAAGGTAGATTTGGGGCTTATTATGTTGCTGCTTAGACCCCCAGCAACTCTGGGATCCATGCACAGGCACAGACACCTATACACTTCCTTTCACAAAATATTAGTCTTTGAACAAGTGAAACCAGAAATTTATTATTAGAAACTGTAGAAAGACGTTAATTTCGGCATCTGCAACATTTTATCTTTTCATGTTTAGTATTGTTTTTACTTTGAGATCCATATTGCAGGCGAGAGGGTGAGGAGCACCAAGTCTTTTCCCTTCGTGAGGACTATAAAGATTTTATTACCACCCTCAGGATAGGTATATCCTAATTAGGAGGTAGTTCCTGGCATGAAGTTCTTCAACATTTACATGTCGGAAATGGAGAAAGCACAACCATCTCTCTTCCAGTTATTTGCCATTTGTGCAATATTTAACAATTTTCAAACAAAATTCTAAGCAGTAATATTAAGATGCAGTAGAATCAGTCAAGTATAGACCACAAAATGTTAATGCTCTATCAGAATTTAGGAGTGAGCTAGTAGAGGAGTTGTGAAAATATTTTAGCATGACGCCATTTTTTTCCAAATGAAGAGATTCTGGGAGCCATTTTGGTAAGGGTCCATCGATGCTTGCTGAGAGGAATATGGGAAAGCCTGGTGCCTCTTCCTTGATTGCCCCCCACTCAGCCTGTTGGACCCTTCCCTTTTGGGAGGTTCTGGGAAGCAGAGTTTGTGACTACTGGTTTAATACAACGCCTAGTTGAGAACCTTGACCCCCAGAGGGATTTAGTTTTAATATTTGGATTAAATTTGGATTTAGTCAGTTGGTTTCTCTCTGCATTTTGAATTAATTTGTCAAATTCCCATCAGAAAGGAACATTCAGAGGGCAGTGTCAGCTGTATTGGGATGTTTAATTGGAGAGGAGCAAAACATGTGTCAGAGTCACTAGAAGCCCAAGTTCATATTGTGTAAGAGAAAAGATAAGTGACAGCATATTTTATATGTCCATAAGTGACCACTTGTAATTAGGGGGTGTCATGCCAAGACGCTTTAATCCCAGTGGTTACTGTTTCTTTAACCTCTCAGTAGGAGCCACATTTTAATATTTGCAAGTTAATAATATTTAGATTGTGTCTATGATGCAGGAAATACCCAAAATAGCCCCAAATTAATTGCAAACCAAAACATTAGACTATATCCATTTGAAAGGTGAGTACTTTTTTGTTATAGGATCTTACAAGGTTGACTGAATAAATTCTAGTTTAATACTATCCAAGAGGAATGTCTTACTTAATTTTACTTAGCTACAGATTATGTTGGACATTAACTATAATTTATACTAAGACCATGGTGCTGATCCACTCTGAGTTAATGTAAGTTAGTCTTCTAGCACTTGAAGTGAATTTGGGCTCAGCCACTCTCTTTTCTTCCCAAATCTCTTTTCATCTTGTGGTAAGATGTTGAGAACTCTCAGGCCTGGTCTGTGTCTTCAAAATACAATAAAGCTAATTGGTAAAGAGGGGCTTGAACCTGTGGCCTTGCCTCCATTACAACATGACCTAATCATTGGAGAAAACTCCTGTCCATACCTTTTCTTTCAAGGGTTCTCCTCTCTTTATTGCCATATAACTGATGTTTGTCGTCTTGTAACTCAACTAAACTGTCACCAGTTACTCCCACCTCTTAACCTCTCATGGTATTCTTAGATATTAGGAGCTTAGTAAAACTTAGTGAGTCATTTAGTAAATGGAGATGTGAGGTCTCTAACCAGTTTGTAAGTATCAGTTATTCCTTTGAGGGATATAGCAATGTTACAGTCACATTTCAAGGGCTATCTCAGATCATCCTACATAGTGTACTTGTTATTGAGCTTTGTCTTTCCTGGTCCCCAAAGGCTATATTTCCTTGGCCACACTGATTTTATATGTTAACCTTTTATGTATTTTTTAGGCAATATAATGAGATGAGGTGGGTATATATTTGCATATATCTACTTTTCATCTGAATGAACATATACATAAAATATACTTGTGCGTATGCCCACATGTGTATGAAGGGACATCTCAGTTTGAATCAATTTGTTCATGGACAGAGCAACAAATTACAATTTCAAGGATTATTTTTATAACTTAGCTGAGAAACTTCAAATTGTTATTACCCATTGCTAGTATTATTTAAGATGCAAAACTGGGGTGCCTGGGTGGCTTAGTCAGTTGAGCATCCGACTGTTGATTTCAGCTCAGGTCATGATCTCTCAGGGTCCTCTGATCGAGCCCTGTGTTGGGCTCTGAGCTCAGCACAGAGTCTGCTTGGGATTCTCTCTCTCCTTCTGCCCCTTCTCCCAGTGGCACTCTCTATCTCTCTCAAATAAATAAATAAAATCTTTAGAAAAAGAAAAGATGCAGGGGTGCCTGGGTGGCTCAGTCAGTTAAGTGTCTGCCTTCGGCTCAGATCATAATCTCAGGGTCCTGGGATCAAGCCCTAGTTGGGCTCCCTGCTCAGCAGGGAGTCTGCTTCTCCCTCTCCCTCTGCCCCTCCCCCTGCTCTTGCACTTGTGTGCATACAGTCTCTCTCTCTCTCCCTCTCCCTCCCTCTCAAATAAATAAATAAAATCTTAAAAAAAAGAGCTGCAAATCTTTGCTGAAACCCCCAAATGGCCATGGTGTGTGTTTTGTTCTCCTTCACCTATACCTGTGTTTGCTTCTTTGAGGTAGGAAAAAGTAAGCAAAGCTAATTGTGGCTTTAAAATATTAAACCCCAGTAGAGATTTGAATGTCCAATATTTTTCCCTAAGAGAAAAGCCTAGCCTAGTTTATCCAAAATAAGTATTTAAATTGGCTGTGTTTTACTTCCCCTCTGTTTCTACTTATAAAATTTGCTTAAAGTTATTTGTTTTTTCATTTGTAGAAGGCAGAAAATAAATTCCCTACAGGTGGAGGCCAAGAGCCTTCATACCCTGGAGCAAAATCTTATAGGAACACAGGTGTAGGTCTGACATGGAAGCACCGAGAGACCCCTTAATGATGAGCCCGACAGTGGATGTCACCTCGTCACCACTGACAGAAAGATACTGGGGTGGGCAGGCCGGTCTGGCTCTGTACCTGATGGAATGGAAAATTCTTGGAAGTGTTACTTGGCTATGATGTGGAAAACTCTTTTCTGATTTCTAGAGTCCTTTGTGTTCATGTAGAGAAGTGGTATTTAAGGTCTAGAATCCAGTGGCCCAGGAGGTACCTCACGCCCTTGGGGGTAGGTAGTTTTGCCTCAGCCAGGGTGCTCATGGTATTTTATATCTCAGCCTTCCATGGAAGATTTTACATGAGAAATGGGTTCCACTAATTAGAACATATTGGAAACAGCCTAGTCTTAGCACGCTGAGTGGTGGCCGCATTAATAAGACTCTGGATGGTAGCCTCGGCCGCCTGATCCAGCTTAACATATAATCTTTCTGCCTTGAGTTTCTTGTGGTTTTACAACTCTGTTCCTTTTTTAAGTGTAATGCAAAAAATCCGAAGCCATACATAGCAGATAAATTTCTACTTTTTAACATAAAATTTAAAAAATTCTGCATGGCAGAACTCTGATAGGAAAAGTAAGAACCCAAATTGGGAGAAAAATATTTGCAGCTCATAGGACAGAGAAGAGATGACTTTCTTAATTCTGGGGTTGGCCACTGTAGCCCCAGGACCAACTGTGGCCTGCTTCTGGTTTTTTTTGTTTGTTTGTTTGTTTTTTTTGTAAAGCAGGTTTTATTAGAACACAGCCACACTCACTCATTTGCACATCATCTGTGGCTGCTCTACCTTCTGGTGGCAGAGTCGAGGCATTGACATCCAGACCATATGGCTCACAGGGCTGAGACTATTTACTCTAGGCCCTTTATAGAAGATGTTTGGCAACCCTGCTCTCATGAATAATGAGCTCCTCCAACTACTAATCAATATAAAAAGACCCAACAACCCAATAGAAATATCAGTAAGACGCATGGGTGATAGTGTCTCAGCAAAACAAATCAACAGCAAACAGATTTCTCCCAAATGGTTCAAGTGAAAGACAGAAATGCCAAGGGTAGGATTAGGGGATGAGCAAGGCATGGGGAGACACTCAGAGTGGGAAGCCACAACTATCCCTGGATTGAAAGCCAGAGAGCAAACAGTTTTACTGGACCTCAGTGAAAGCTGGGGCAGCGCAGGCTGGATTGCCCCAAGGGAGCTACTCGGGGAGGGAGGTGACCCCGATGAGAAACAGGGCATTGGAAAGAGATAGAAACAGGAACATCTCTCTGCTGCCACCTTCCAGGCTCCTGCTGGTGCATCCCATGTTCTGACCTAACCACACACTACTAGGCGAGGGAACCCAGATGAAGCTGTGCTCAGGGATCAGGGGACATGGATGAAAAGATCCTCAACCTCATGAAAACTACACTGAAATGTCACTTTTTACCAAAATCATTCTGCCTCCATCTATTGGTCTGATTTTTTGAAACTTTTCTGTGCACGTGTAATCTCTCCTTTTCATTTAAGGTAGATATACGTGTTAGCTATTTGGAGCTGTGTCTTTTGAATATTTATTTTGGTACGGAGCAAATTGTGGATTATCAACAAGTCAACATTTGGACAATCGGGATCAAAATATATGTCTCTTTTTATTTTTATTTTTTTACTGGGCAATATTTGCCTGAAGTGGAAAGAACTGAATATGGATGAGCGCATGTCGTGAACTGATTTTCAACTGTAATTGCTTTGCATGACGAAACAGGCAAAGAAAGTAGATTAGGAATATAGGCAATCAGAGATGAGATTCTTACACCTGCCAGATACCACGTGTAGCACACAAGCATTCACAGAGAAATTGAAATGCTGCTATCTTGTGACAAGAAGTTCCAATTAATGTGATCCAGATGCATCTGTCTGCCAATAGCTCACTTCATGAAGTCACAATACTGTCTTGATGGTGGAGGCAGTCAAAAGGGTCAGTGAGTGAGCGGCGCAGGAGTTATCCCAAAAACTTGACTGAGGGGCTCTGGCCCTCATTCTTCTCCATTTACATCAACTCAGGAATAGCAGCTTACAGAGGGAACTCTCCGAGCTGGAAGGCTTGTAACGCGATGGCAATTTATACAATAAATGTCATTCTGCAAGTCTAAGTTCCTCAAATACTTGACATTGGAGTAAGGGGCTTCACGTAGCAAATTGCTAGGTTCTGATCACTGAAATGAGGATACACTTACCATCTTAATTTTGGCTAAAAAATATTTGGACAGTGTGTGGACCATTTGAAGCTCTAATTGAGAACTGAAGAGTTCAAACAGGTCTATCCTGACCTGGAAGAGAAGAGATGGTAGTGTTTGCACTGCCAAAGACTTTGCTCCTAATTTTATTTTTATTTTTTAGTTTATTTTTTAAAGGATTTATTTATTTGAGAGAATGAGAGAGGGAGAGAGAGGCACAGAGAAGGGCAGAGGGAGAGAGAGAATCTCAAGCAGATTCCCCGCTGAGTGTGGAGCCTGATGTGGGGCTCGATGCCACAACCCCAAGATCATGACCTGAGCCGAAATCAAGAGCCAGCTGCTCAACCGACTGAGCCACCCAGGAGCCCTGCTCCTCATTTTATTTTTGAGGCCAGAACATTATGATGCGTTATCCTCTGTACGGGTGTGTGTTTTCCCTTACCTTGCTCATGTTGTAACCAGGAGCTTCATACAAGCTAATTTATGCACCAAGGATCACGTGGCGGATTGAGATCTCTGGGAGAGGAGGGATGACTTTGCAGCACCAGCAGAGTACTAAGGATTGCTGCAGTCCTTCAGAAGGCCAAGGCCATGTACCAGTCAACAGTACCGTGGGACGAGAGGGGTACGACGTGTGGAGTCAGCATCCTGCTTAGACATGCCCTCCGCCCCCAGCCACGTGCCCAGATTCCTAGCCCATGCTCACCTCTCCCTTTGCTCCAGGCTTGTCGCACTGATGGGTCTGTTCTCTGCTTACTTAGCTCTGACTCATCCTATATGAGACTTTTCCTCTTTTAACTAGGTAGGAACTCCTGAGCACATAAAACCAGGTTTTATCCTTTCTGTTTTCTTTCTTCGGTGTCTGTAACAAAAGATACTCATTAATTTTTGGCCATGATTTTTCTCTTTTGACTGTGGCTTTCAGCCAACTGAATTACAATCCACTGCAGCCTGCCCCACTATTCACATTTGCAATGAAGAAATTTGGTGGTGGCTGGATTGCAGTTTTGCTCTGGGAATTAGGCTGATGCAGTTTAGTATGAAATAATACAAATTTTCCCAAAAGGCCAGATTGACAGGAAGAAAAGCTAAATGGGCCAAAATATGTTTGTATTATGTTCATACCCTTTTCATGGAGTTACATTTTCATTTGATCCACAAATAGAAATCCACCGGAGTGCATTCTAATGTACAACTTACTAGAGGACAGGAATGAACATTTATTGAGCTTCCGTTATTGCTAAGAGATGACTGTGCTAGGTGATTTTTCATAGGATATTTAATAATTATTTAATTATTGCTCAATTCCATATGCTGTGTAATCCTTATGGTGATCTCCTGAAATATGCATCGCTGCATTGTTATTTTTTATGTCTTTTAATTAAACCTTTCATTTTGAGATGATTATAGATTCAGATGCACTTATAATACAGAAAACAAATCTCCATGCCCTCTACCCATTTGCCTTGGTACCATCTTGCAGAGCTATGGTGCAGTATCTCAGCCAGAACACTGACATTGATACAGTCAAAAACTAGAGCATTTCTCTCCCTGCAAGCATCCCTTAGGTTGGCCTGTTAGAGCTACACCTGCCCCTTCCTTCCTTCCTTCCTTCCTTCCTTCCTTCCTTCCTTCCTTCCTTCCTTCCTTCCTTCCTTCCACTACCCCCTGCTAATCCATACAACCACTAATCTACTCTATTCTGTAATCTTACTTCGAGAATGTTGTAGGAATGGAAATACACTGTATGTAACCTTTTGGATTGCCTTTTTTTTCCCCCCAACTCACTGTAATTCTCTGGATATTCATCCATGTTGTCACATGTATTAATATTGTTTTTCTATTACTGAGTATTCTGTAGTATATCAGATAGACCACAGTTTAGCCTTTTACCTATTGAAGGACATCTCGGTTGCTTCTACTTTTTCACTATTACAGATAAAGGTACTATAAACATTTGTGTCCAGGTTTTTGTGGGAATGTAATTTCATTTTTCATTTCTCTGGAATAAACTCTCAGGGAAATAGTTGCTGGGCTCTGTGCTAGTTGCACATTTAGCATGTAACTTGCAGGGATCCTCTTGAGTATTAATTACTATTATTAGTATTTACAGATGAGGAAACTGAAGGTCAGAGTAGTTAGTTGACTTGCCTCAGATTACATATCTAGTAAGCAGTAGAGCTATGACTTGAATTTGGGTCTGTCTGATTTTCCAAATCCATACCTTTCCCAGTCAGGGACTCTAACAGCGTATGTAGCCTTTACATGTAACAGTGTTTGGAATGAGAGACTGAGGACCCTGTTTGCACCTGACCTTGGGACACTAAAAATGGGGCGGTGATTTCATGGCCATACTACTACACATGTTTTTATCTCGAAGAGCGGAAGCAGGTATCAGTAACAGAGACACCAGGGTCCATGACAGACACAATCACATTGGGACTCCTGGCATTTCAGTACAAAAGCAGTGGGTTTTATGACCCCCCCCTTTGCTCAGAGGTCAAAGGGGTAGAAGTGCCTGCCCAGCGAATCAAGGGCAGAGCCAGGACTTGGATGGATATATTCTGTCCGGGACCCTCCCGTCCAGTTGCCTGTACCCTCCAGCTTGGACTGCCTTCAGGGCTGGGGCAGGCATCTGGTGACCCGTATCCTCAGGAAGGCGGATACCATCCATTACTGCTGTGTTTGTGGGAAAGATATGGGTGGTGGTGGGGGAAGCAGGCGACTGAAACGACCCCAGGTGTGGGATGATCTGACGGTGGCAGGTACTGAAACTGACAGCGTGTATGGTTATCAGATGTGCTGTGGGGAGTTATCGCCCCTTCCTGAAGGGCCTGTTTCTGAAGGCTGTTTCTGGGTGACATCTTGACAGGAGGCTGCCCTTTGGGAGAAGAGGGCTCACTCCGCGTGTCTGACCAGCAGGTAGTTAGTAATACTTCTCGCCCTGAGGAGTTGAATGATGTTACCTGGGCATTTATCATGCAGGGATTGGTTTTTGCTAATTTTTTATCCAATAAAAAGGAGAAGGTTTTATTAAGCAGTTTGGGGAAATTGCAACCACAAAATTACACGTTGCGGCAAGAGTGCGAGAGTCTTTTCCATATAACTTTGGAACCTGTGTAATTCAAGCCGTTCCAGGAAATATCCCCTTTGTTTCAGACATTTTAAACAAAGGCAGGTTATCGTTGCTTTCTGCAGACTAAACATCGTTCCTGAATTAAAATGGCTGATTTCAGGGTAGTCCCTGTAGACAGCGGTGAAGCCAGAATGGAAACGACCTAATTTGATGTTGACAGCAGCAAAGCCTTTTGAAATCAGCTTCTTCCATAGCTTAACATCTTTTTAACCTGAAATAATGTTTATTTCCAGAGGTTAATATTATTTCTGTTATCATAATGGATTTTCCCAGTAAATACTTCACTCAGTTTCGGAACTCAATATTCAATGTATAATAAATACATAAATAGATTCCAGAAGTGGGTCTGATTAAGCTCTCACTCCCTCTTTTCTTGGCAGATAGATAATTTGCTACCAGGATTGTTTAGTATGATCTATTGTAATGATAATCACACCAGTGATCCTTTCTTTGTTTATGTGATTTCCTAGGAGGACCTTAAATAAAAAGGTCAAAACATGTTATCGTTAGAAGCATCTAGGGAAAAAAAGCTGGTCCAAATTCCTCATTTTATGTATAAGGAAGTTCCTTACCGGGCGGGTAATCCTTATTTAGTTTTGTCTGGGAACGAGAAGCTTACATTGCATCAGTGATTTTCAGGAATGTTTTGGGGAGGCAGCCCCACCTCTCCCACAAACATGTGCGGGCTCATGCAGCCCCCATATGCATGCGCCCCCCCCCCACACACCATGCACATGTCTTGCTTGTGTCACATTAGATCACTCTTATTTTGGGATTCTGTATTTTATGGTTTACGTACCCTATTATTTGATATAAAGTTTCCACTGCAAAAGAAATTTGAAAACTCTAGTCAAGATGTGTAAAAGGATTCTGAGGGCTCTGTAATCAGTGATACATAGTAATTGACACATAATTTGTGTGTTGGGTGTATTTAAGCTTTTCTGTGTGATGAGTTTGGCAACAACAGAATTTTGAAGAAGCTTATTTTATGATTCTTTTAAGGCTACTGAAGTGGATTGGCTACCTAGAATATGACATAGAATGCTCTAAGTATCGGGGCACCTGGGTGGCTCATTCGTTAAGCGTCTGCCTTTGGCTCAGGTCATGATCTCAGGGCCCTGGGATTGAGCCCTGCATCGGGCTCTCTGCTCAGCGGGGAGTCTGCTTGTCCCTCTCCCTCTCCTCCTCCCTCCTGCTTGTGCTCTCTCTCTCTCAAATAATAAATAAGTAAAACCTTTGAAAAAAAAAGAATGCTCTAAGTATCTGCTTGATTGTACGTGTCTCATGGAATTCTGATTTGTATCTATATGAGTAATATAGACGTACTGGAGGAAAAAAAACCACCCAACCTGTCTTCTCCCAAAGACAAACTGAAAAACTCTGTTTGTTAGGTGAGTATGTGTTTCGGGGTTCTGCAATCAAACTGTATATCCTGGAGATAAACAGGCAATAAAAAACAGATAAATAAGGCACTGATTTAAAGGAGAGCACTTGGTCCACAGTTTCTTTATGATCTCTTCTGCAGGACTTAGGGAAGGTTAGAAGGACTACATGGTTTTGGTGTTGTTTTGTTTATTGTTTTGAAGAAAAGGCAACCTTGCTGGGATAGGGCTCCTTTCAGAGCGCTTTTATCCTTAGGTCACTGAAAATGCTAGTGTTCCCTCTCAGTGATGTCACCATAACTGTCACACATCTGTCTGTCCCTCCCTCCCTGCCCACACTGACCTTCCCCTAATTTAAGCATAGATCTACTCAGATAACAAAGGGGAGAAATGATACTGTCTTTATCAAGATGGTGTGTTGCTGAGCTTAAGTCCCAAGCTCCCCCTCTCTGAATGCACTGAGGGTTAGAAAGTCTGAGTCTTCGTGTGGTTTAGGCCAGTGGAGTATGTAGGATGCTTGGCCAACTTGGATGACGAGCTTTGATCTAACATTATTCTCTTCATGATTCAGTCAGTTACTTCCTGAGACCTGACCTTCCCAGTCACTGATGCCTCTTTTTTGTTTGTAGAGAGACGTTCAGTGTCTCTGTTTTGGGACATATTTGGATGGAGGGGCTAGATTTTTTTTTTTTTTAATGGGTGCTCTTAAGTTCAGGTGATCTATTTTATTTTATTTTACTTTTTTCCTCCTGGATCTGATCTGTCATAAACTTCCTTTCTAGATGCTGTCCACCAATACAGACTTTTTAGAGATTATACTGAGTTTCTTCTTTTTCCAGAAAAAGATGAAGTGCAAGCTACCTTGTGTATCTTTGTATCCTAGAATTCTTCTTGTCTCTCCATATCATATTGCAGAAAGCGGAATCTGCTGTGTGGTTGAAAACTACTGGACTGTGGTATGAGACCTCATACTCCTCCCTTCACTCCTAGACGACCTGGCCAAGACATTTGACTGTAAATTTGATGATCTCCGTAATCCCTTATTTTACCCCTTCTCTCTAACATCTCGAATAGCAGAAGTCATATCATGATATTATTCTCTCTCTCTTCTCATCTTTACCATCCACACAGGTCTCCTGGAAACAATAGTTGACAGGTGCCAAAGGTGTACCAGACACTGTTTTTAAGCACTTTATATATATTATTTCGTGTGATTCCTACAACAACCTTATGAAGGGGGTTTTAGCAGTGTCCTCATTTAACTGATAAGCAGTTTAGCTCCAGAGAAGTGAAGTAATTTGCCTAACATAAATAGCTATAGAGTGGAGAGTCGAGATTTGAGTCTCCACCCAAGCTCTCTTTGGTTCCTTGTTATCTCCTGCTCTGTCACAGAGGTGAAAGCCATAGCACCATCTTCCAAACAAGGCTAGTTCCCAAAGTTAAGCAGTTCATTCTCAGCATCATCCTCTATACCGAGAAGAACGAAACGTGTCATTTTTTCATGACAATCTTAAAATAATATTGACTTTGGAAAATGACAAAGAATGACCCTTTTCTAGTGAAAACTGTGGGGGGGGGTGTGGAGAAAATGATTCTGGCAGCTTCCCTTGGTTATTTTCAGACATTCGGTTTTCTCTGTCCTATCTTTGAATTCCATAATCTAGCAGCTGAGACACATGGATTCATCAGCCAGAGCCCACTGGACTACCTAATCCTGTGTGCTCTAATTGCTAATGTTAGATATGCACAGACACATATTCCAACAAAGCTTTCCATCAGTGTCGTCTACATATCATTTCTTGACTCTTCTTACTGATTAGCGTTTGCTTATGTGTCTTTAATTCTCAGCACTTGGACCTCTTAGCTGTTTTCATCCGCTGTGGATATTCAGCCTGGGACAATTACCCAGTGAGTTTGAGAGGAGCAAAACCGTGCCTGTGTCCTAAGTGGAGAAACACGTCTGGTTGGGAAGTGTAGACAATGGGTTGGTAGAGATGTAGCAAGGTACACTTTACTGCTGCTTTAAAAATTCACAGACTGTGATGCCTGGGTGGCTCTGTCGGCTAAACATCTGCCTTTAGCTCGGGTCATGATCTCAGGGTCCTTCGATGGAGACCCAAGTCAGGCTTCAGGGTCAGCAGAGTCTGCTTGGGATTCTCCCTTTCCCTCTTCCCCTTCTCCCACTGATGCTCCCTATCTCTCTCAAATAAATAAATAAAATCTTTAGGGAAAAAAAAAAAGATGCAAGGGTGCCTGGGTAGCTCATTTGGTTAAGCATCTGCCTTCGGCTCAGGTAATGATCTTGGGTTCTGGGATCGAGTCCCACATTGGGTTCCCTGCTCAGTGGAGAGTCTGCTTCTCCCTCTCCCTCTGTACCCCGCCCCCCCATGCTCTCTCTCTTTCTCAAATAAATAAATAAATAAAATCTTTAAAAAATATTCACAGGCCAACAGGTACTCTTCCTACATTGCATCTTACATCCTGGTATGAAAAAGAAAATTGTTCACAAAATCCAAATTTTGCTGAGAAAATTTAGAGTTATGGTTGTTACTATTGCTGTGTACTGAGGTGGTGTGGGGTTACTATGACACCCTGGATAGTATGAAAGTGAAAGCCTTCTGCCCGCCAGAAGGGAATCCGCTGTAACAATATGACATGTCCCTGCAGACTTCCCACATGCACAGGTCCATGCGGGCCTGTGCACACACGCGGTTATGTTACTTATCCTTATCTGTAATGATGAGGGTTATCGTTATCCGCATCTACATCATTATCTGCATATATAATGCAGCTTATATTTTTTTGCTCAACAATGACCCAATATCGTCTTTCTGGATCTATATCTTTCTATATTTTTCTTTATCTTAAGGGTACAGATCTATTTCATCTCTTTTTAATGGTCACATACATAGCCTAATAGTAATGTAGTGTAGTAACACCTGTACCATTTTTTGAGCTCTTCTTCTGGGTCAGGTGTTGTTTAAACCCTTTATATACAAATGAGGAAACCAACATTCGGAGAGGTTGAGTAACTTGCCCAAGGTCGCATGGTCAACATGTGGCAGAAGCAGGATTCAAACTGAGGCCATGTGGCACCAGAACCCACATGTGCATTGTAATTCATGTCACCGACCCTCTGCTAATTGACACGGGCATCTTAATTTTCACCATAGCAAATATTCCCATTATTTATTACTAATTTAGTTAGTTAGAGACAGAGAGCGACCTGTGAGTAGGGGCTGGGGCAGAGGTAGAGAATCCTCAAGCAGACTCTGTCCTGAGCAAGAAGCCCAACGCAGGGCTTGATCTCAGGACCCTGAGATCATGACCTGAGCAGAAACCAAGAGTTGGACAGTCAACTGACTGAGCCAAACATCTTTGTATACAGATGCTTGTGAAACTTTTTCTGATGTGTACCTCTTCATCTTGGGAGCCGCGGTATTTTTAACAAGTGATTTTAGCTTCTATTGACTTGTGCAAAGAGGTCACAACTTATCTACAGAGAAGGTGATGCCATGAGCATAGTGATATGTCATCTTGATAATGACAATGAATTTCAATTCTTTTATCATTTGATGAGGTTTTTATTTATTTAACACAAGAACTACCAGTCTTTGGCTGTATTCAGCAGTACCAGCTCTCAGTTGCAGCTGGAGTCCCAGGTTTTCAACTCTTAGTGTTTTCAGGGCCTAGGAGAGGCAGCCCTGATTATGTAGCAATTTGGGGTACTCCCTGGGAGTCAAACTTTTGAAGAGATCACAAACAGAATATCGAAGTCAGACAGTGTTTACAAAGTGAAGTGCTGATACCTTATGCTCAGGATCACACTGAAACGTGCAGGTTTATTTTTCTATTTTCCATTTGAATGGGTTTCAGTTTACTGAAAAAGGAATAAAAATATATAAGCAAGAAATTCTGTCTGTGAAATTTTTGCCTGTCTTGCTGAAAAAGCAATACACTTGTAAAGCTGAGATGGCCTTTCATCCATAGAGTGATTAATTACTACCTCGGAGAGTATGGAGGCTGATCAGTAATATAATGATAGATAAGTGGATTTCCTGTCCCCCAAGAAACATCTCCTTCCCTCTTTCTTTCCCCACAGCTACACAACCGGTCCTTAGACATGATTGGGTGGCTGGTTGGCCAGCCAGAAGTCTTTGTGGCTGTCGGATTCAAGTCCATGGGCTTCAGTCCCTCTGAGTGTCTGGCTAGTTCAAACTCTCATATTGTCTGACCACACCTGCCCTGTGACCTGGGTGCTGTGGGGCGGTGTGGGTGGGAGGGGAAGCAGAGGGTACCATCCCCACCACAGGAGGTGACCTCTGAGCATTTCTCCTCATGGCAGAGTTCTGGTTTGCACTGAAATAGAAAGTCATAATGGAATTCTGCACCTGTGTCATGAGACTTGGAATCTTCTCTGTCTTCCCTGAACTCTGCTGGCTGTAGTGAGGGCTGCAGATGGTCCTCCTGACCTTCACCCAAGGTGAAGGGAGGACCTTACATCTGAAGTTGGGCAGATGCCCTCTGATGTCTCCTTTTCTCAGATCATTTGATGACAGTCCTGGGACAGTCACACGTTTTTGCCATTGGCATTGAGAGTAATTGCCCATGATCTTTTTTTTTTAACTTAAATTCAATTGGCCAACACATCATTAGTTTCAGATGTAGTGTTCAACAATTCATCAGTTGATAGTTGCCCATGATCTTAACGAAGCAAATGAGGTCCTTTTTAGTTTTTACTTTTGCAATAAAATTGTCCATCCTCCTAGACAAACCTATAAAGATTTGTGCAGACAGCTAACTGTAGGAACCGGAGTTGGGTCCATGCTCGGGTAGTTAGGCTACAGGAAAAAAAAAAAAGGCTGTGGGTTTTATGCTATGATGTTGAAGCTTCAGATTCAACCCAATAGAAAAGTCAAAGAAAGTTTTCTTTTCTCCCATTAAAAAGTAACATTTCTTTCAGCATTTAACTTAAAAGAACCTGAAAGAGAAACTATAATGCTTTGAGGAGAGTGGAAATCAGAGACGGATAATAGTGGTTAAGACCATGGATTTTATCATCAGAGCTTTTGATTTCAATCATGGTTCTGACCTAGAAAAAGTTATTTAAATCCCGGCTTTAGTTTCCTGCTCTATAAAATGGGACTAATAATTATAATAATAGTGCTTACTTTGTTAATTGGCATAGGATTATGTGAGTTAATACCTGTAAAGCATTTAGAATAGAATCTAACCCCTAATAAGCCCTCAATTTAATACATGTCAGCTACTATTACAATTGTTGTTTTATTAATGTTATAATTTAATAATGATTATTTTGTCATTCTAACAGGCTGCTTTCTTATAACAAATCAGGAAGGACACAAAAACATTTAAAGTAAACCCGTCAAAAATTTGAACACGGGGCTCCTGGGGGCTCAGTTGGTTGAGCATCCGACTCTCAGTTTCTGCTGCGGTCATGGTCTCTGGGTCCTAGGATAGAGCCCTGCGTCAGGCTCTGCGCTCTGTTGGGAGTCTGCTTAAGATTCTCCGTCTCCCTGTGCCCTTACCCCCACTTGCACATACACTGTCTCTCAAATGAATAAATAAAATCTTTAAAAAAAATAAAAAATTTGAATCCAAAGATCGGTCTAGTGCTTGCAGGGAAGGAAATGATTTATAGAGTTTGCAGGCTTTTGGAAATAAGTAAGTCAAAAGGAAGGCTCCTCAATATTCAAGTCCTCATAGTTCATTAGGGAACCAAGACCACGAGAAGCCTCTCTGAGTTTAGCAGTTTCTCACTGAAAATCACAGTTGCCACGAATATTATTTTATTTATGGTCCTTTTTCAGGGATTGCGTTGAAGAAAAGGTTGCCAGCATCGATTTTTGTGGCTGTTGGCCTCTAGATAAGTCTTATTGGATTTGGCACTCTGCTCTATTCCTGTGCGTGGGTGGTGGAAAGTAGATGTCGAATCTGTCAGTAGGATAGGATTATGCTCAGAGGGATCCAGGACAAAGGATTGCTCTGATTGGGTAGAGGAGCTTGTGAAATCCCTTGGTTCTAAGAATTGAATACTTGGGAAAATGATAGTAAACTGTTCCTGCAGGCCAGCAACAATTCTATAAGCAGAAGATACACACTGTGTAAAGTGAAAAATATTTTAAAATTTCCTTTCTTTCTAATATATCTTATATAGTTTGTTAAATTTTTCCCCCTCAGCTTTTGTTGAGGTATAATTGACTCTGATTATATTTCTTCACATTATTCTGGTACGTAAATGATTTCTTTAAAGGCCCTGAATTCCAAGAAAGCAAGGATTTTATTTTTAATACTGTCCTTCATTTTTTAAAAAAATAACTATTTATTAGTATTTTGGTTGGTACTGGCATTATAGAATGTGTAAAAAATTAAATTATTTATTGCCTGCCCTTTTTGTTGGCATTTAAGATAGAGCAAATCTGGGCACCTGGGTGGCTCAGTTGGTTGGGTGTCTGCCTTCCGCTCAGGTCGTGGTCCCGGGGTCCTGGGATCGAGCCTCGCATCAGGCTCCCTGCTCGTCAGGGGGCGGGTCTGTGTTTCCCTCTGCCTCTGTCTGCCACTCCTGCTTGTGAGCATTTCTCTCTCTCTCTGTGTCAAATAAATAAATAAAATCTTTTAAAAGAAGATAGATTTCTTGAAAAAAAGATATGATTTATTGACATCATAAAAACACAGATTTCAGATTTTGTGGAGCAGATAAGTGTCTTTATGTCAAGACCTCAGCTAAGAGAATCCTTTGTGGAAATAAAGGTTTTCTTTTTTCTTTCCTTTCCTTTCTTTTCTTTTCTTTTCTTCTCTTCTCTTCTCTTCTCTTCTCTTCTCTTTTCTTTTTCTTTTTTGACAATGACTTTGGATTATAGAAGGTGCTATAACCAATACTTGTTAATCAAACTTAGCATTTGGAGAAAGCCATTGTCTCTACTAACGATACTTCCTTTCTTAGCCTTTCTTTCCCAGTATCTTGTTTTGGAAGAAATCAAGACTGCCCATAAAGCAGTGGACAGAGTACAGAGTAGAGCTTTTCAAGCCTGTAATGACATTTAATTCTGTGTTGTGGGGGCCTGTCCCGGGTATGGTAGGATGCTTAGCACCATCCTTGGCTTCTACTGACTGGATGCCAGTCACAACAATCAAAAATGTCTCCAGATGTTGCCATATGTCCACCATGGGTCAAAATTGCCCCAGTTGAGAACCACTGGCATAGAGAATAATGGAGAAATACAAACAACCTCAGAAAAAAGTAGGGCTAAGAGGTAGTAGAAAAGCACCAAGGGGTTTGGATTTTCTCACTCAGCAGAAGTTTCTATTAAAAAAAAAAAAGAAAGAAATTAAGACTCAAAGAAGACATTGGGAAATTACTTGCCACACTTAAGCCAAAGTATTAATACCTTGATCACACTGAGATCATAAACTAATCAAGAAGAAATTGGCAAAGATCCATATGTATAAATAGGCGACGCATATAAAACACTGTTATCACATAGAAATGTAACGGCAAATGTGAAATGTTCAAACTCATCTATAACATTGATCATTTCTCTTATTCGTACTGTTTCTCTACAGTTCAGTCTAAAAAGTCATTAGATGAGGCAGAGCAAATGAGGTGCCTTTGTTGGGAAGGGCTACGGGAGAGGAAAGCGCCACAAAGGCCCAGAGGAAAGTGTCAGAAGTCAGGGGGAAGAGAGGAGGACATTCCCAAGTTCATGTTGGAGATGAACAGGGGAACTGCAGAGACATGGCTTTTTGTGGAAAGGCAGGAACTGAGAATTAAATGACTCTGTTCATTGGAAATACTGGCGTGAGCTCATATTCAGTAGAGAAAGCCAAGGAGTGCAGGTTAACCATAGACGTAAATGTAGGTGTGTGTTATGCATACCCATAACCCAGCTCCATCTACCAAGAGACTCTGGAGGCAGTAACAGCTGGTACCCAGCTATTTAATGCATTGGTTTCTGAATACTCTTCTCTACATAAAGTGCTCCTTAGAGAAATGGCTGATTCTAGGGCCAGGATAGAGAAAGTAGATGAGCCTGGAGTATCTTGCTCTGTAACTTCAGGAAGTACTCAGTGAAAAATGGGGATACGTCAAAAGGACCTAGGGGCCAACTTGAAGATGCTCCCACTAACCAAATCTGGGACAGTGTGAGCATCAAAATGATAGTGATAGGTTATAACCCATTAAATAAAATAGAAACTCATGAGTCCATACTGATCTGGACACAGTGCTTAAAGTCTAAGTTTGATGAGGAATGGGATATTTGCATAATCTCAGAGTAACTCTCCACATCCCCAAATACTTACTAATTTCAAAGAGAAAATGAGAAACTTCACAGGGGAAAGGCCTGGCAGACACCACCTTTACTGTGTGATCAAAGTTGATAGCACCAGCACTAAGACTGATTGAAATTATGTACCACCTGATAGAATATGAGAACACATCGTCTCTACTCTGATATTCATGCCAGAGATGCATGAGCTCAGTCTAATCATGAAGAAACATCAAATAAACCCAAATTGAGGGACATTATGCAAAATAACTGTCCCCTAATCTTCATAAGTGTCAAAGTCATGAAAATGAAGGAAACCGTAAGCTTTGAGCTGGATCCATTCACTGAGGAAGTCATTATGAAATGATTGGTGAACTTGAAATTGAGTCTACGGATTACATGGCAGCGATGTGCCCGTGTTACTGTGTTACCTCCTTTTCATGGTTGTGGCCAGGATGGTGTCGTTGTGTTTAGGAAATACACAATTTGGAGGTGATGGGGCAACTAACTCTTATATGGTTCAGAAAAAATAAGTCTTACTGTTTTTGCAGCTTTTCTTTAAGTTTGAGATTTTTTCAAAATAAAAAATTAAATAGCAAATTAATACTGGCTGGGCCAGTGGTCTTATACCTTGCTGATATACCCCCTGAATAGCAAACAGTATGTATTGAAAGCCTTAAAAATCATCATATCCTGACTGACATCTGGTATTATGTTGTAACTAAACGAAGAAAAAAATATGTTGGACAGATCCTTTTATTATAGCATCAAGTGGAGAAGTCATATTAATAGACTGTACATCTAGTGGGTTCTTAACTATTGATAAATCTCTCATGAAAAGACTGGAGGTTCCCTTCCCTCGCCATTCTCAATACTGGCCCTTCAAGGCAGGATGGCTCTGACTTGTCTCAGATTGGCTAAACTATTTTCCCCTTATCAGTTTTCAGTATAAATTTTATTTCCATTAGGGTAATTCCAGTTTCCTTGTTCTCTGTTTCTTTTATCTTAACTTGCTTCTGAGCTCCCTCACTCTGCCTTCCTCTCTGCCCGTCCCTCCTCCACAGAGCATCTGCCTTCTTGCATGTCCCTGAGGACAGGATTTGCTCTGTTTCCTGTGCTGAAACATTTTCAAACCTGTGCTTTCGTGTTACATTCCCTTTCCCCCTCTACTGTTTCTGTATCTGCCAACAGACAGCATCAGCTTGGCCGTGAGCAATTCGGGATGCCCCCTCTGATGTTAGCAGGGATGATTGCTTGGGTTTCTGGACCTTTGATGTCAAACTACTGGCCAGTTGTCAGAAACTAGAACACTCATTTGTCGGTCTGCCCTGCAAGGAAACTCTCTTCTGATGGTTGAGTATGGGATCTTCTTTTTAGTTCATGGTACTGTGCCTAGCTTCTGTGGATCTCTGGGTATTTCAGTGGGGAATTAAAGGAAGATTTCTACTCAAGTCCACAAAGCCTGAAACTAGGTATTAAAAAAAAAGTATCTGCTATAAATAAGTAATCCTTTAAAATATTCATAGTAAAAACAAAACAAAATAAAATAAAATATTCACGGTAGCCTCACAAAGGATTTGTTATGTTATCATTTAACACACAAGGAAAGTAGGGTTGGGAAATGTTAGTAATATGGCTGGTTAACCAGCTCATAAGTAGTAGAATCAGGATTAAGTCCACATCCCTTGGTTCAAAATTCATGAATGCTGTTATGTGAAACCCCTGTTCATCCAGAAAGCATGAATGCAATGTTATCTGATCACCAGGAAATCATGTGGGCTATGCAATTTGTTGCTTAGGACACATGCTTTTTCTTAACAACCAAATCCCTAATGAAAGCTGAATTTCTCCAGTGCCTTTGAGTTCTAGGTGATGTATTTTTTCTGCATTCTTCTCTCTTTTTTTTTCTATTTACAAGATAATACTAATAAGGCAGCACATAAACTGTACACCAGGCTAGAATTTTTCAGCTCTCTTCTCAGAAAGCAAGAGTATGGACATTTGATGCTGTTTATGAGAGAAAGTACAGGAAAAACACATTGTCTCTTTGTATTACAGTATGATTTTCAGCATAATTTTCCTCTGATCCATTCATCCACCTTCACACAAATATATTTTTGAGTTCTGCAGTGAAACATGCCAACCTGTCTCCTACCTCGCACATCCTTTTAGGCTTGTGTTTCACCCCACAGTCACTTTTATCTCTGCTTTGCTGCATTGGCAAGACTTCCATTGTTAAATTGTCCTAATAAAAAGACAACCCACAAATTCAAAATTAGATAAATTTAATATATCAAACCCATAACTTACATTACAGTCTAGAAATCACATAAGAACGGTTGCTACATAATAAAGTTATGCATGTGAATAAAAAAATGAACAGTAGGTGTCGAATGAGAGATTCTTGACATGGCAATTTTCTCGTATTTAGAGCACACACAAAAAGCCTATGGAATGTAATCTGTCTTCTTGGCACATTTGAAAACAGTCCTGAATTCGGCATTCTCTTTGTGGAAATGTAATTCATGTACCTATCTGTTCTTTCGAAATACTAAGCATGCTCTCT
The DNA here is from genome assembly GCF_037043125.1 of Eumetopias jubatus. Classification (NCBI taxonomy): domain Eukaryota; kingdom Metazoa; phylum Chordata; class Mammalia; order Carnivora; family Otariidae; genus Eumetopias; species Eumetopias jubatus. The sequence continues at coordinate 64,834,258 of NW_028274818.1, read as the reverse complement.
TGGTGCAGAAGAGTGAAACGGTGCTTATGAGAAACAAGGAGTGTTTTTCCTCCATGTGGATTAAAATCACAGGATACTCCTCAGGTCCCAGATTTGCCGGAAATATGCCCCAGGACCTTGTGTGATCGCCCTTCTCTTGCATGTGTCGGGGGCGCGTGTGGGGGATACACATATATCAACAGAAGATGGGGACAAATGTGACAGAATCTATTTCTCTTCTGTTTTTTTCCCTGCTGTGGTGTTTCCTTGTGGGGAGGGGCGTGGCTACGGGGAGGGTGGCAGTTGGTAAAACCGTGTTCACACAAATTCCGTTTTTCCACTCAGGTTTCTGTTTGCCACAGAGGAGTGTGTGAACATGCTATCAGTGGAGGTGATTACGGAAACTGTTAATGCCTCCTGGAAGGTGAAATCACAAACTGCCATGATTTCTTGCCAGGGAGAATGTAGAAATGGCAGGTGCCACCTGTTCTTTAAACCAGAGGATAGCTCCAAGTTCTGTTGCAGGAATCTAAGGGCAGACACGAGGCATAAACATCCTGTGAGCTTACCTCTTTTCCCCTCACAGGGAAGCTCCAACACCTTATTTATAATCTCACACATTTGTTATAAAGTGAGCTCTCAAATGTGCGTTTTCACAGTGTAGAAGAAGATATTTAAGTCAAAAACATTCACTGGGTCCTTGTTTACACTGTGTGTGATTTTCAATACTTTCTTACAGTGCAGCTTGGGGCTCCTGATGTTGGGTGCTTTTTCCTTCAAGAAAACAAAACAGAAGCAAAAGAGGAATTTTTCTTCCTTAGAGATGCTAATGATGGATGAAAACATAGGAAAGTGCTTGGAACTACCGTCACGTTCTCTCTTCCAGCAAGCCATTCATCCCCAGTTCGTGATAGCCAATACTAGTGGCTTTTGTCACTGTCTATGCATGGATTCATTTGGGTATCGGATGACTTGCTTTGTTCCTGGGTGTTCAGTCCTTCTGCAGGGAGGAAAGGGTAGCTCTTGAGGGCTTTAAGAGCTGGTGTTAAGTTTATGTAGTGGAGCAAATGTGACCTTTATAGGAGGAGAAGTTCTTTTTTTTTTTTAAGATTTTATTCATTTATTTTAGAGAGAGAGCAAACACAAGCAGGGGGGAGGAGCAGAGAGAGGAGAGAGAGAATCTCGGGGCTCGATCTCACAACCCTGAGATCATGACCTGAGCCGAAATCAAGAGTCAGACACTTAACCTACTGAGCCACCCAGAACCCCTAAAGCTTTATTTTTCTAAAGTAATCTCTGTATCCAGCTTTGGGCTGGAACTCACAGCCCTGAGATGAAGAGTCAGATGCTCTAGACTGAACCAGCCAGGTCCCCTGGTGAGGAGGAGTTTCAGACAGGTGGTGTATGATCATGTACATTTCAGTACATCTTGTGAATTACCAAACTCTAACTGCCAGAGACCAATGCCTTGTGTGCCAATTACTGTGGTATAATTCAGTAGCCGTCTCAGAGTGAAAGAGCTCTGTGTTTAGAAACAGACCAGAAGGCAACACAAGGTCAAGTGAATGCAAGCCTTATTGGATTCTAGTCTCTGAAGTCATTGCTGTGTTTTAGACCATTTCTCAACATTCTGAATTTTAGGGAGCTTGCGCTGGGGGCCTTGGTGAGTAGGGCCTCCCACCCATAGCAGTGACAGTGGCCTATTGACTTTCTCAATTCTCCCCTTTCTTTACATCCCCTTCCACAATTTCTCATACACATGGGGCAGACCTGGAGTGCTGACTTCATGACTCTGCTACACCACCAACAGTACACTTCACGTTGTCTTATTGAGGATTGACACCAACCAGGGGTGTTCATGTTGGCCTTTAAATTCAAGAAAGTCAAAGCTCAGGCAGAGTAATAAAAGAAAATGCAGCAACAGTAGGAAGTAATGCATGGGAGGCAGAAGACATTTGAGGGCTGGTTCTCAACTTCGGGCACATTCTTAAGCTCTTGAGGCCTTGATTTCCCCATCTATAAAATGGGAAATTGAGATCAGATCAGAAGATTTTGAGGTTTCTTGCACCTATAATTATAGGCACACCTCAGAGGTATTGCAGAGTTGGTGTCAGACCACCTCAGTAAAGTGATTATTTCAGTTAGATTGGTCAAATGAAATACTGGGTTTCCCAGTACATATAAAAGTTATGTTTACACTATACTTTGGTCTATTAAGTTCTCAATAGCATTATGTCTAGAAAACAACATATATATTTTAATTAAAAACACTTTATTGCTAAAAAAAATGCTAACCATCTGAGTTTTCAGCAAGTCGTAATCTTTTTGCTGCTGGAGGGTCTGTTTCCATGGTGGTGGCTGTTGACTGGTCAGGGTGGTGGGCCCTGAAGTTTGGGGTGGCCGTGGCAATTTCTTAAAATAAGACAACAATGAAGTTTGCCTCATCGATTGCCGCTTCCTTTCATGGGGGATTTCTCTGTAGCATGTGATGCTATTTGATAGCATTGGACCCAATTGGAGATCTCCTTCCAGAATTAGAGTCAGTCGTCTCAAATCCTGCTGCAGATTTATCAACTCAGTTTCTGGAATATTCTAAATCCTTCATTGTCATTTCATCCATCTTCACGGCATCTTCACCAGGAGTACATTCTATCTCAGGAAACCACTTTCTTTGTGCATCCATTCAGGTTTCATCATGAGATTGCAGCCCATCAGTCCCGTCTTCAGGCTCCACCCCGATTCTAGTTCTCCAGCTCTTTCCTCCTCATCCGCAGTGACTTCCTCCCCTGAAGTCTTGAGCTCCTCAAAGTCACCCAACTTCTTCCAAACTCCTGTTAGTGTTGATATTTTGATTTCTTCCCGCGAATCACAAATATTCTTAATGGTATCTAGGATGGTGAATCCTTTCCGGAAGGCTTTCAATTTACTTTGCCGTGATCCATCAGAAGAATCACTATCTATGGCAGCTGTAGTCTTACAAAATGTATTTTTTTCAATAATAAGACTTGAAAACTTGATCCATGGGTTTAGAATGGATGTTGTGTTAGCAGTCATGAAAACAACACTAATCTCATTGTCCATCTCCACCAGAGCTCTTGGGTGCCCAGGGGCATTGTCAGTGAGCAGTAATGTTTTGAAAGGAATCTTTTTTCTGAGCAGTAGGTCCCAACAGTGGGCTTGAAATCTTTAATAAACCATGTTGTAAATAGATGTGCTGTCATCCAGGCTTTGTTGTTCTGGTCACAGAGCACAGGCAGAGTAGATTTAGCATCATTCTTAAGGGTCCTAGGATTTCTGGAATGGCAACAGAGTGCTGGTTTCACCTTAAAGTCACAAGTTGCACGAGCCCCTAACAAGAGAGTCAGCCTGTCCTTTGAAGCTTTGAAGCCAGGCATTGACTTCTCTTCTCTGGCTCTCTGGCTATGAAAGTTCTAGATGGCATCTTCTTCCAGAATAAGGCTGTCTCGTCTACATTGAAATCTGATGTTGAGTGTGGCCTCCTTCATGAATTCTCATAGCTGGATCTTCCGGAGAACTTGCTGCAGTTTCTCCATCAGCACTTGCTGCTTCACCTTGCACTTCTATAGAGACGACTTCTTTCCTGAAACCTCGTGAACCAACCTCTGCCAGCTTCAGACTTTTCTTCTGCAGCTCCCTCACCTCTCTGAGCCTTCCCAGAGTTGAGGACAGTCAGGGCCTTGCTCTGCGTTAGGCTTTGGCTTAAGGGAATGTCGTGGCTGTTTGGTCTTCTATCCAGACCACCGAAACCTTCTCCGTATGAACAGTAAGGCTTTCTTCTTCTTTCACTTCCTTATCATCCATGTTTTCACTGGAGTAGCATTTGTCATTTCCTTCAGGAACTTTCCCTTTGCTTTCACAGCTTGGCTCTTGCTTGGCTCAAGAGGCCTAGCTTCCACCCTATCTCAGCTTGGACACGCCTTCCCCACTCAGCTGAATCACATCTAGCTTTTGATTTAAAGTGAGAGACATATGGCTCTTCCTTTCACCTGAACCCTTAGAGGCTATCATAGGGTTATTAATTGGCTCAATTTCGGTATTGCTACATCTCAGGGAACAGGGAGGCTGAGGAGAGGGAGAGAGACTGGGGAATGGCCATGCGGTGGAGCAGTCGGAACACACACGTTTATCGATTGAGTTTGCCTGTCTTCTCTGGGTGTGGTTTGTGTACCCTAAAAGTTATAATAATTATATCACAGCTTACTGATCACAGATCACTATGACAAATATAATAATGATGAAAATGTTTGAAATAGTGTGAGAATTACCAAAATGTGCACAGAGACACGAAGTGAGCAGATGCTGTTGGAAAATTGGTGCCAATAGACTTGCCTGATGCAGGGTGGCCACAAACCTTCCATTTGTAAAAAAAATAAAAAACAACCCAAAACCAAAAAATGCATATCTTCCAAGTGCAATAAAGTGAACAACAGAACAAGGTATGCCTGTCTGTGTAGTATTTGGAGTTTATCTTGCTACTGTGCCATTAGATATCTAAATGTAAAGTCCTATTTAAAATGTGGGTTTCCAATGTGAGTGCAATCCTGTCCTTTGCCAGGATCACGTGTGTTGACAAGATGACCTCTCCAGTCCTCCTCCAGCCTCATGATTCTGGGAGAAAGTTTACATATTCTTTCCATGATAAACGTTCTGCAGTGTTTTCCAAGGAGACTCACAGATAAACTACAATAAACACAGCTTGCTTTGGGGAAACACAATTTTCCCTTCACTCTCCTTAGCCTAACATTTTTGATCTTCAGCACATAATATCTAGAGATGACAGAAATTTTATATTCATAAAGAATGTATCATACTTAATACCTGATGCCTTCTTTTTAAAAGATAGATTTATGTATGTATGTATGTATGTAAGAGAGGGAGCAGGGGGACGGAAAGAGGGAGAGGGAGAGAATCCTCAAGCAGACTCCCCACCAGACTCAGATCATGACCTGAGCTGAAATCAAGAGTCAGCTGCCTAACTGACTGAGCCACCCAGACTCCCCATACCTGAGGCCTTGTAACCAGCTGTGTTTGGGAACAATTACTTTAGACCTCCAAACCTTAAGCATGGATAAGATTTTTTTTAATCTAAGAAATATTTTATGTTAGACATTTAAAGATGGAGAAATTAACTTTCCCCATCTCCTCTTTCCTATTTGGATTTTCTCCATCATAACTATTGATTCCATGAATCAACAACGATAATGCAGTTAACTCCTTGCCAAAAATGCACTCATTTCTCCGCAGGTACTAATTTTTAAGCAAACCAAAATGGCAGGAAATGAAGAAAACAGATAAAGGGATTATTAAATTGTGTTTAGGCTCTCCTTCTGACATCGCTGGGCTCTGGATCCATGTTGATCTGGCTGCTTAATTAGTGGACATTTGTATCCAGGTTAAAATCTAGGCACAACTCTTACGGGTGAGTACCTCATGCTGGGACTTTAGGTCCTTATTTCTCTTGGTGGGGAAGCTTCCTCCCTGCTGTGAAGTCTGGTAGCAAACTTGTGAAGGGGAGGAGGAAGAAAGGCAGAGGTCCATTTTTAAAAAGTTCATTTTTATCCATTTTATGCATTTTTACTACAACCAAATTGTTGGTCTGAATAGAAAATATGATTCTGCGTTCTGTTTTGCATCAGAGATCCAGAAAAAGGAGAGAAGCATCTATTTCTAATGTTATATTTAAAATTATTATTGGGGTGCCTGAATGGCTCAGTCGGTTAAGTGTCTGACCCTTGGTTTTGGCTCAGGTCATGATTCCATGGATTGTGAGATTGAGCCCCGCAAAGGGCTCCATGCTCAGTGGTGAGTCTGCTTGAAGATTCTCTCCCTCTGCTCCTCACCCCACATGTACATGCACGCTCTCTCTCTCAATCATAAATGAATGAATGAATCTATCTTTTAAAAATTTTTGTTATTATTTCAAGCTCTTATTCTTAGTGAGGTAATGCTAAGAGAGTTTCACAGCAAACTTTATGATATACACGGGTTTATATGAGACAGCATCACCTCTCGATAGCTGCTTCCCCTTTGTTCTGGGTATTCTTCTAGGAGTCACAATGGCATTTTGAAGGTATTTTTCAATGTTTCTTTCCTTTTTTTAAATAATGAGAAGAAAGACCTGATCAGAGAGGTCGAAACTTGCCAGAAGACTCTCGCATCTTCAGTATCAGAAGCAGGTGGTTGAAATTGGAATCTGCTATTTTTCCCAGTATATTACATGTTCATACCAGTATTATTTTCTGCTTTGTATCCTTTCATATGTGTGTGTGTGTGTGTGTGTGTGTGCATATATATATGTTATCGAGTAACCAAATTCCAGTGAAACGTGTTCATAAATATTTCCATGACTTCAAATAGTGTGAAAATTCCTAGTTTCAATAAGAATACATGAAAGTCACCACCATAGACTCTTCCCAGGAATGGAAAGGATATTTAAGAATAGATTAATCAAGTCCTCCAGCTTTCTGGCTGTTCTGGACCAGAAGCAGTGTAGACAGATCACACACACTTTCTGTGTGTTGGTATTTCCCGCATTACAGGGACCCAGGGGGTGTTATTATAACTGGGCTCCTGCAGTCTGGAGTGTTGTGAGCATCACGACAGATGCTGCGCTCAACGCTGTGCATGTAATATTCCATCGCAGCCCACAGTTACGTGCTCCTGGAGGTCTGCTGGTGGTTCTGCCACTGTTTTCTGTAGTGAACATTTACCGAATGTTGACTATGTAGGGGTCAGTCATTTCACAGCATTCCTGTTTTCCTCAGTTTTTGGTTAAGGAGAGGGAACTGAGGGTAAATGACTTGCCCGAGGTCGCACTGCCAGCATGCGGCTTGGCTGGGACTTGAACTTGGGTCTCTGTGAGTCTAACATCTTCATCCCTGTCCTTCACTGTTTCTCCTGGAAACACCACTGTGGTGTCTCAGAGGATTTGCCCACACTCTGCAAGCCTAAACAGAATCACTCCTGTGGTTGAATTTCTTAACAGGGATGCTGAGGGCAAAGGAGAGGCTCTTATTTTCAAAACAAGTAACTTTGGCATTCATAAGAAAACGGAACGTAAGAAATTGCCAGCACCCCACTTTGTGAGCAGACACTACTGCTTTGTTCCCCTGTGTTGCTGCTTCTCGTTACACATTCCCGGGGCTGCTGGAGGAAGACGGGGACACTTCACACATGTGGCTCCCCACAAAGCCCTGTTGTTGCCAGAGCTTCTAGTCTTTACTTTTCAAAATGTGAAAAACAGTGCTGGCCTTCCTCCAGCCCTCAGGCCCTCCAAGACCCCACGAGGCTTCCGAGCACAGAGAGGTTTGTGGGCCACTTGCCTCCCAGAGACTCAGGCTAAGCCCGTCCTCAGCTCAGAGGATGTGGCTTTCCCGGAGGCCACCTCTGTTTCTTATTTATGTGGAGTTCTAGAATGTAGAAGGAGCTCCTGGACATCAGAGAGCCTGGTGGTAATGGATGTTTTCCCAAGCTAGGCTCCGAGTGTCTGTGGGTAAGGGTCCGATTTCCCACCACTTCTCTGAGGTCATTTGGACAAGCTACTAAAGCATAGCCTGTGGTTCTTCATTGCCATCAAGGTTTAGAAGCCCCGAGTATTTCGGCCTTGCTCTCTTGCCCTGTTTCCAGATGAGAAAGGCTGAGAGAAGTGAAGGGACTTGATCATTGTCACACAGCTGTGACATCATTAATACCCCTTCCAGACACCCCGCAGCATAGCACACGACCACTCAGTGATTTGTAAGCTCCTGCAGGCAGGGACCGTGACTTATATATGTTTTTTTTTTTCCCTTTCCTTTTTTTTCCTTTGTGTGAAATAGACCCCTTGTGCATGGGGAATAGCTTGTTAATTGATAACTGTTATTTTTCAAAATTTCAATTTGGTTCTTTCTTATACCCAATTTGATCCTGTTTCTCACTTCTGAGTACAAATTGCCCCAGAGCATATTTCTTGTCTTACCCTCTGCCTTTCCTTCTGTTCTTTTCTGTTTAAAAATTTTATTGTGGTAGGGGAGTCTGAGTGGCTCAGTCAGTTGAGTGTCTGCCTTCAGCTCAGGTCATGATCCAGGGTCCTGGGATCGAGTCCAAGGTCGGGCTCCCCGCTTAGCGGGAAGCCTGCTCCTCCCTCAACCTTTGCTCCTCCCCCAACTTGTGTGCGCACTCTTTCTCTCTCATAAATAAAGTCTTTAAAAATATTTTTATTATGGTAAAAACACTTAACATGAGCTCTCTTAGCAGATTAAGTCGTACGATGCAGTATTATCTGACTGAGATTTTTATATCCATTGATTAGCAAGTCCTCCTAGCCCCTGACACCCACCATTCCATTCTGTGCTTTTGTGAGTTTGACTATTCTAGATATATTGTGTAAGCAGAATTGTGCTGTGTTTGTCCTTCTGGGACCATCTTATTTTACTTGGCATAATGCCCTCGGGGTTCATCCATGCTGTTGACATTGCAGATTTCCTTCTTTTTAAAGACTGAAGAATATTCCATTGTACATACGTACCACATTCTTTTAATTCATTAATCCTTCTGTGGAAATTTAAATTGTTTCCACATTGTGGCTCCTGTGAGTAATGCCACAGTGAACATGGGAGTGCTAGTATCTCTTCAAGATCCTGATTTCAGTTGTTGTAGAAAAATACCCACCGGTAGAATGTTCCATTCTTTCTTTATCTCCCTTTCCTTCTCTGACTTTTCCATCCTTTTCCAGGAGAGAGTGCTAAACTCCTCACAGTCTACAGAGACTGCTAAGGAGGCTGCCAACCCAAAGTGCTGGATTCATGAATTTGGTTTACTAAGAAGGGTCAGATTCCCTAGGGTATTTACTTATTTACTTTGGTATTTGTTCCTACCAGTTGTTCTGTGTTTAATCCCCCTTTTTTGAACTTTAATGAGACTTTGGGCATTTATCTTGGTTTTCCCATCATAGTTTGGTTATTAAAATTAGTCCAGTCCAGTATAAACCTCCAGTTTTATCTCTGATTCAAACCTCTATATCCCCATCACAGACTGGACTTAAAAGTCCAGGAGTGTAGAGTAGAGAAGACAAGGAGTCTTTTCCACACTTCGTGTTCCCTGTCATTATAGGCTCTGGTGTCTGTGCTGTGGTGGGCCAGGAGGAGGGATGGTTCAGGACAAATGACGTTTTCCTTCATGAGGAAGGTGCTGGTTGTCCCAGCTTCTCTGACATGCTGTCTGTGGCAGGTGTCTAAATGCTGACACTGGCCACATGCGTATGTGGGTAATTTGGTGGGCCCTCTCTCTCTCTTCCCCCCAACCATTGTGAAGGTGCTGGGTGTGGAAGGCCTGGCCTTAGTTCCACTGGCCACTTCTGGGGTTAGGTAGTAATAGCAAGATGGCTACTTCTGTGGGGTCCATGTATCCCATGGGATGCCCGGGTATTCGTGACAGTTGGTGGCATATGGGCTCTGCCTCTACCTCCTTAGCAACTCTCCCATTCCCTTAGTGCCTGCTCAGATAGGCAGAGGTGAGATCAGAGAATTCACTGCTCAAATAGATCTAACCGGAGTACCGGCCTCAGACTCCCTTCTTGGAGGCCCCCCACATCATTGCCTTCTAGAAAGGAAAAGCCCCCCCATCCCATCCCCCATGGAGTCACTTTTCATCTTGAACACAACCCTGCCACAAGACCAAAGATAAACACACCCTTCCAATCGTGCTTTCCACAGACCTGGAAGGACAGTGTGGCCAGGAGAGATGATGGCAGAGTTCTGCTCCGGAACCTCGGGGGAGAGGATGTCTGGCAGCTTCTTTAGCAGGCTGTGTAGACTGTGGGCAGTTCAGCACTCTGTCCTCAGCGTGGGGCCTTAGCCTCAGCTCTGGACCTGGAGGGAGAGCCCCTGGGTCCCAGGAAGGAAGGGGAAGGGGACAGACCTTGTGTTCTTTTGTTCTGGAACAGGAGAGAGTCATCCATCTCTTCTCCCCACCACACACCCCACCGCTTGTTTTCTTAGTGCTGGCTTTTTCTGTTCTTGAATTTCGTGTTGTTCATTGCTTTGAGGTTCTAGAGTTTGCATACTCCTTTATTTTGTTGGTGCTCAGGTCGTTAGTAGCCCTGCTGTGATGTTAAGTACAGTTAATGGGGTAGGGGGTCTGCGTGGGGTGGGGGGCTCCTTCACAGACACCTCCCTTCTGTGCTCTTTGTGCTCCACCTGGTCCTCCGTGAGCGGGAAAGACGGCTGTTCTGTTACGTGAGACAGGCCAGTGTTTGGTACCTGCTGATTTAAGTGTTCCTTCATTCACATCCCAGAAAGGCTGTGGCTAAACTTAGGCTACATACTTTTGGGATTTCAACAGACCTCATTGACTTCACCTACTGTCCTTTGGCAATGACCCAACTTTATTAACAACCCCCCCACCCCAGCAGCAGAAACGAGCTCATTTTCCCTGGCTGTCCATCTCTTTTACTCACAGGAAATCCTCTCAGACTAAGTCAGAATTATGCATGGGTTGCTTATCACTTCCCAGTTTTCTCACACATTTTCTAAAAATGTGCAGAAAGGCAGATGTGCCAGAAGGACTTTTCACATTATCACCTAGGGTTTACATCTGGGGGGTAGCAGGCTTTAGCTGCCCTTTGGTAGGATGGGGCAACCTGAGCATTCCTGAGCTATCCCTCTTCACACGTGGTATCTCCCCTTTCCTACCAGCTTCCCCAACACACACTGCTCCCCCCACACACACATACACACACTCACACACTCACAATCCCTCTCTCTCCCTCCCTCTTCCTCTCCCCCCACCCCATTATCCCGCCCCTTTCCCCTTCCCCACCCTTTCTGGTCAGTTATAAGGTAGAATGGCAAGGCTTGCTTTTCCTACAAAGTCTGTTTTTACCCTAGCAACTTTAAATTTACCTCGAGGGACCATTGCATATAGTTAGATTTCTTTCAGCAAGCAGGGCCTGTTTGTGCTTTTAATGCAGACATCAAAAGCACAATCTTTATTTGTTAAACCAATCTTAAAACATTATTGTAGAAATGATTCCCAAATGTGCAGTCCTTTTTCCTCACATTCCAGACATCTAGTTGTCTTTCAAGTGCATAAGCCCTACTCATGACTTGGGAATAGCTGGGTTCCCAGTCACCACATCTGCCATGGAGGCCAGCTGTGTGTGGAGACAGACTGAAGATGAACTTCTAGTATCAAGACGTGTGAGCCCTGACCTCTAACCAGGGCTCCCTCCTTATCATGGTTCTGACAGACTCTGATGTCAAGGAAGACATCCGGTAGCGAGCGATGGTGAACCACAATCAACTAGAGCTTCAAAGAACTTGGCTCCCCACCTCCCTTTTCTTACCCGTTGGCAGTTTTCATAGGATTTGGTTTTCGAGAGGCTTCTGTGACAAGCAGATGCTTATGTTTTACTTGTATAATATCATTTTAAAGGTGCCTCTTGACATCCTTAAGCCATGGCTGTGTGGGCCAGTTGCAGAAAACTGGACCTGGTGTCCAGGCCTTGGAGATGAGGACTGGTGCCCACCCTGGCAGATTGGCTAGTCCTTGTTCTCATGCCTTCCAGCTTTAGCTTCATGACAGCCCCTCATGGTGACAGGTGACTGCCTCCGTCTTGGATGAGCAAAGCAATGTCCAGAGAAGTGGTCCAAGGTCGGAAAGCTAGTTAGGTGAGAAACCAGGATTTAAATCCAGTTCCAAGGGTAGTCTTCTCTCCATCATATGTGATTAATCCCCGGCTACAAGCATTTGCTTTGCTGCTGTCTGCACTAAAATTTATACTTCTCCTGAGTCTCAGGACGATGGGAATATCTTAGGCCTGCCACATTCTTGATGTGACCCTCCTCCCTTTATATGTTTTAATTGTTATCCCTTTTTTTTTTCTTGTAACATCTGTCATCCCACGGGTCTTTCTAGAGAACAGTGTTTACTTCCCATTTTATGGGTTGGCCCCACCCCAGCTCAACACTGTGGTCTATCCTGTCTTATCCCAAACCCCACATTGCCCTTTGTGTGCACATATAATCTCAGGCTCCCAAGGATAGAGTCTCCTGCATGAGGAAGCTGGATGAAAGCCTGGAAAGGTTATTTTGTTGAAATTCTTTCCTTGAAGTTCCTTTGGCAAAGGAGCCAGGCTGGAAATCATACCAGAACAGTTGTGTTTCATAGTTACAGTGTAATCGGGAGACTGTAATTCATGGCCATTAAATTGCTTCCTTTGAAGTATAAGAAAAACCAGAACAACTTTTATGGCCCTTTAACCCACAGGATTATAGTACACATGAATTAAAGTCAAGTGTGTTTTGAACTCTCCCAGGTACCAGGCTGGCAGGATTCCATCTTCTCCCTCACGCTCATTAATTGGTTGACTTTCAACTGAAAACGGGGTGGAAGCTATCAGAATCTTGGAAGGCTCTTTCTTCTCTCTCATCTTTGCAGTTTTGCAAAAATAGACCAGAGATGAGGGGTCTCCTTATGGCAACCCGACTAAACATGAGAATTGTTCTTTCTCGGTTGGATCTCTTCAGGAAGGGGCGGCAGAAAAAGAAGGAATATATATGTCCCTGGCACTTCTTACCTGTCAGCACAGTGCCAGCCATTTTGCATCCCCATGTTCGCTGAATCCTCACAGTCGATCCTGCGAAGTCACTGGTAGCATTCCCATTGTGCAGATGGTAATGAGACAGGCTCAGTAAATTAAGTCCCTCCAAGGGCACTCGGTAGGGGGTAGTGGCTAAATTCCAGCTGAGATGTGAGCCAGAGCATGTGCTTTGCACCCAGCCAACGGTGCCTCTTGGAACTCAGACCTGAGGCCACAGAAAAATCAAGAGCCCTATGACCTGGGTCCTGATGTCCCGAGCATGATCAGCTACAGTAAATAACTGTTCTTTCCTGAATTTCATGGAAAAACTGTGGAGAAAGAAAAGCAACAAAACCATATATTAGGTATTTAATGACTCTTTCTGTGAAGTATTTCTATCATATATCATAAACACGTGTCTTTTGCTATCTAATTTTAAGAGATGCTTAAAATTGGTATCATTAGAAAAATCGGGAAAGTAGTAGTTTTGTATTGCTAGAAAAAGTACATCTCCTAAAAGGCAGTGGTTTTTTCATTAAAAATTTCATTGATGGCTGAGTTGATTTAAAAAGTGGTTGGGGGGGAGCACCTGCATGGCTCAGTTGGTTAAGCGTCCGACTCTTGGTTTCTGCTTGGGTTATGATCTCAGGGTTGTGAGATTGGGCCTGGTGTTGGGCTCCATGCTCAGTGCGAAGTCTGCTTGAGATTCTCTTTCCCTCCCCCCCACTTGTGCACATGCGTTCTCTCTCTGTCTCTCTCAAATAAATAAATCTTTTTAAAAAATAGAATAAAGTGGGGGGTGGTTCTCTCAGAATGTGGAATGTAGAATTATGCTCCACTTGTTCTGACAGGAGGCAACCCATAGGACATAAAAATTTTGGACTTACGTTGTACATAGTCCTTAGTAATAGATTTTGTCACCTGTATTTACTGCCTGGGCCATCTTCAATATGGACTTCTTATTCCTAGAGAATTCTTGTTAGGTCATTGCAAGTCCCACCACGCCACTAGATGGCGCTGTGGTAGCATGGATCTGCTTGATGCCCGCCCCCGCCCCCGCCCCCGCCATGGTTTTGAGAAGCAGGTGAGAACTTTGTGTTCTGTTGGGATCCCCCCAGAGCCTAAGGAAGTGTGAATTAGAGCCCATAGTATAACATCGTTTTTTCACACTTCTGGTTCTGTTCCATTTTTTTTTTAATGTGCCTGCACATTTTCACTTGCTGTTTCCTTGCCCCTTTACCGCCTTTCCCTCTCTTCCTAATACCTACCCACCAGTCCTCTTTACCTATTACTTTCACTCCTCTCCCTTACTCTTCGCACATGTTTTCTCTTTGATGGGTGGGTGCACAGCTCACTTACAGGGTGCAGTGACAGCCTGAGACTGTCTCTGTGAGCCAGACATGGGACCAACTATGGGGGCTACTTTGCAGGGAGATGATCATCTTGCCCTTCACAGTGGAATCTTTCCTCAGTCCTGGCATGGCCTCTTTGTGGGCTTGTCTTGCTGCTTTTCCCTATCACGCAGTTAGTACTTTCTCAAGAGGGATGGGTCTGGTTCTAGCAAATACAGTCAGAGGAAGGATAGGGACTCTGGCATGGATATAGAATGTGAGGGGTGTGCCAAACATCTTGATCTCCTTGGGCATCATCCAGAGCAGAGTTGAAAGGGAGCTGCCAGAGCCCCTGTCTAAATCCCTTATTTTGAAGTGGGCAAAGAAAGATCCAGAGGACCCCAGTGTCTCCTCCTGGTCAGTTTGGTGCTCTATTCTGAGTAGCTGCAAGCTCTAAAGAGGAAGAGTCTTGACAGACAAAGAGAGGAACCATCAGCCAATGTTATTTGATGGCCTGCAATTCTGAATACTCAGAGGTGTGACCTGTGTCTGTCGTTTGTAGTTCAAAAGAGGATCGTGAAAATCATTTCAACTATTTCAGTCTTCGCCATAAAGTGTTTGTCACTGTGGTGTGGGGTTATTATCATTCCCGTCTTCAAACCACAGCTTTGCAAAAGCAGGGATCATGTGATGGGAAACAGGCATGGTGCTTAGATTTTGGCAAGGGTGTCTAAAGGCAAAACTCCCCATCTTTCAAACATGGTGAATTCCCCATGTCCTTTGGTTTCTAGAAGGAGGCTGGACACAGTCTCTTTATAGTACCTGGAGCAAGGAGAAACTTTGAAAACATCTGCACTCTCTAAGGTTGGAGATAGATTGGCAAGAGGAGGCGGTGCTCATGGGAATCAGACTTGTAGGTGGTCAAGCATGTTTGGACTTGCCTGGCATATTTTCTCTTCGGTGCAGTTCATCTTCTATTGAAATAAGACTTCCTCACTCGTCAGAAGCCACACTTTCCAAGATGTCATTCACATTGACAAATTACAGTGAAGTTCAGGTGAAGAGTTGGAAGGCGGGGTTTGGAACTGACCTAAAATGACCCTGAATGTGGTTATGTCTGGTGGCTGTAGGAGGATCGTTTATATTAACCTTGACCCTCACCTGCTTCAGAGGTGAAGGCCCCATTGCATAACATAAGACCTGGGTGAATAATGTAAACATGTTGTTTGTGGGTGGGCTTTCCCTTGCCACCACAGCACTTGAAAAATTAAGTCAAATCTTACTTAGATGAAACGAATCAGTCTCTACGTGACCTAGACATTCAGTCTGTGTAGAATACATTTTCAAAGAAATGTGATCTTTTTGTTTTCCAGCACTACATCAGCCGAGAATGAATTTAACACATACTCACTGATATCATGTTATATTGAAGCATGTTCTCTGCCTTCCCGAATCCTACAATTTACTAGACAAGATGCATTCAGTGAAGAACCAATGATCAGCATAAGGCCTGTAGGCCTAGTATTTGAGCTCTCTTTTATCTTAATTAGTGAACACTCCTTGATGACTGTTTTGGCCATGCTGCAAAGTCATAATTGAAATGTGTGTCTGGTAGTGGTGGGGGACGGGTGGGGAGGGAGTGAGAAACAGGGATGAGTCCTTTGGACTCATGCCTGGGTCCAAAGCAGGTTTTGGGGATCTAGAGAAGTGTCCTGTTCTTTTCAGTGTGGGGCCATGATTGATGCTGTCAGATGTTCTAGAGAGAAATGGAAGGTGGGCGCCCCCTGCAGACCACAGCCCTGTCTCTGGCTTCATATCCTGTTTCCTTTTCTTCTTCCAGGTTGTTTTTTCCCTTTCTCCTTTCTCTCCTCTCCTCTCCCCACCTCTTCTGGGAAGAAGAGCAAAGATCTGACACTTAGGGCCTGCCGTGTGTCATCATCTGGCTGGCCCTAGGGTAGGAAACAGGGAGGGGCAGAAGCAACAAGGTAGCTGTTTGTGCCTATTTGTCCACAGTCTGGCAGGCACAGTGCCTTCATTGGAAAAACAAGCACCGAGATTTATATATCTGATCATTATCGAGAATCTATTCTGAGGAATTAAGCAAGAGAAAATGTCTTCAGTCAACTATTATCACACGGAAATGGGAGTCAAGAACACTCCTAGCTTCTCTCATTTGACTAGGATTTGAAACTCTAAGTGAACTAGCCAGCCTGTTGCCCGTGCCCAGCAGACAGACAGCCGAGACATGCTTGCCAAATGAATAAGCAGATAAAATAAGTGACAGAGCCAGGAATTTAAACCAGATTTTATAACCTCAAGTCTGGCGCTCTTTCTGCTTTATTCTTCATCTTCCCGAGGGACTTGGGGAGCCCAAAACAGCAGTGGTATCCTGTGCTTATTTACTCAACAGTTAATGTTTGATTTTGAAAGAAGAGGAATATGCCCTGTCTCATTAGCCCTTATCTGTCTCTTTAACTTGAGTTAGCCAACAATTATTTGTACATCCCTCTCCTTTTTTTGTTTTTGGAGTCACCTTTATGTCTTTTATACTGACAAGAAGAGGCTTAGTTGTTAAAATGAAGACTCTAGGTCCAGACTTTTTAGGTTTAAATCCAGGCTCTGTCACTTACGGGTTATATGACCTTGGGGAAGTTATTTAACTTTTAGGTGTCTCAGAATCATTAACTTTGAAATGGGCTAACAATAGACTCTATATCAAGGGGTTATTGTGAGGATTATAAGAGTTAATATGTGGATAGCCCTTAAGAGAATTCCTGGTTTAGAATAGGTACTATGTCAATATAGTTAATTTAGCACTGTTGCGAATATTCCCACTTTCCTGTGTTTCTTCCAGCGTTGGAAATTAACTTTATGGCAACAGAGTGTGCCATTAACAAAGTCCCTTTAAAAAAAAAAAAAGTTTCTTTTTTCCCCCAAGTTTTTGTTTAAAATTCTAGTAAGTTAACATATAGTGTAATATTGGTTTCAGGAGCAGAATTCAGTGATTCATCACTTCCGTACAGCACCCAGTGCTCGTCACAACAGGTGCCATCCTTAATCCCCATCCCCCATCTAGCCTGTTCCCCCGCACACCTCCCTCCATCACTCCTCAGTTTGTTCTCTATCGTTAAGAGTCTCTTATGGTTTGCTTCCCTCTCTTTTTTTTCCCCTTCCCCATGTTCATCTGTTTTTGTTTCTTAAATTCCAGATATGAGTGAAATCATAGGGTATTTGTCTTTGACTGACTTGTTTTGCTTAGCGTAATACCCTCTAGCTCCATCCATGTTATTTCAAATGGCAAGATTTCATTCTTTTTGATGGATGAGTAATATTCCATTGTGTATATGTACCACAACTTTTTTATCCATTCATCACTCGATGGACGTTTGGGCTCTCTCCATAGTTCGGCTATTATTGATAATGCTGCTATAAACATCAGGGTGCATGTGCCCCTTCGAATCTGTAGTTTTGTACCCTTTGGGTAAATACCTAGTAGTGGAATTGCTGGGCCATAGGGTAGTTCTAGTTTTAACTTTTTAAAAATATTTCTTGAGTAAGCTCTTTATATATTGTTTTTTTTTTAATTTCTATGTTGATTTCTCTCTTACGTTTTAGTTTCATGTTTGGTTGGTTATTTGTCTTTATTGTGGTAGAATATACATAACACAAAATTTACCATTTCAGCCATTTTTGAACGTACAGTTCACTGGCCTTAATCACATTCACCATGTTGCACAACCATCGCCACTATTTCCAAAACCTTCTTATCACCCCAAACAGAAACTGTACCCCATTAAGCAATAACCCCCAATCCGACTCCCCCAGTCCCTGGTAATCTCTCATCTACTTTCTGTGTCTATAATTGGAGTATTCTCTTTATCCTTCTGTGTCTGGCTTCTGTCACTTAGCATACTGTCTTCAAGGTTCCTCTGTGGTGTAGCAGGTGTCAGAACTGCAGTTCTTCTTCTGGCTGAATATGAGTCCATTGTATGGACGCACCACATTTGGTTTATCCATTCATCTGTCCACAGACACTTGGGTTGTTTCCACATTTTGGCCCTTGTGAAGAGTGCTGCCATGAATATTGGCGTACATATATCTCTTTGAGTTTCTGCCTTTAATCCCTTCAGGTATATACCTAGAAGTGGGATTGCTGGGTCACATGGTGATTCTATGCTTAGTTCTCTGGGGCCCCACCCAACGGTTTTCCATAGCAGCTGTGCTATTTTCCATTCCCCTCAGCCATGCGGAAGGGTTCCGGTTGCTCACACCTTCACGAACATTTGGTATTTATTTTTGTGTTAATAGCCTTCCTAATGGGTAAAAGGTGGTAGCTCACTGTGGTCGTCACATAGTCTCTTGCTAGAATTAGAGCTATTAAATACAACAATTTATAATCAAAACTGAAGACCGCAAACTGTATATCAGACATGAGTCCTTAGGTAGGTCACTGACTTAGAATTATTTATTCATCAAGAAGGGGGTCTTTTTTTTTTTTTTAAGATTTTATTTGTCAGAGAGAGAGATCACAAGCAGGGGGAGCAACAGGCAGAGGGAGAGGGAGAAGAAGGCTCCCCGCTGAGCAAGGAGCCCGACATGGGACTCGATCCCAGGACAATGGGATCGTGACCTAAGCTGAAGGCAGACACTTAACCGACTGAGCCACCCGGGCATCCCAAGAAGGGGGTCTTGATAAATGCATCAGGTTTCAAAACTCTGGGAGTTCAGAAAATGAAGTTTCCTGATACTTTTTATCCAGGGTTAATGATCTCCATGCCCTCCCAAAAGGCAGTTGAGAGGTGTGTGTGTGTGTGGTGGTGGTGGGAGCAGGGTGTCACCTGCTCGGGGATGCTGGCGGGAAGACACCTCCTGGTCTTCTTTTCTCTCCCGAGGAGAGGCCAGCCACCCAGCCACCCATGTGCAGCCCATGACTGCACATTCTGGAATTCACTCGCTCACAGGTGTCTGCCGCCCTGGCCCCGGTTCAGCATAACGTTTTCCCTGGAGGAATGCCACCCTTAGGATTTCCTTGTCTACCAACTCTGTTATTGTCAGACCTTTCAGCTTGGATCGGAGAGAGGTTGGTTTGTCTGGACATTGCCAGAAAAGTGCCTACGCATAACCTCCTGTCTGAGCGCCTGCCAAAGAAAGCTGTTATCTCTTCATGGCAGTTGGGGCTTGAAGATGCACCAGATAGTGGCTGGTCCCGCTCCAGGTGGTTCTGCTCACTCCCTGACGTGCATGGCCCCCGTCCTGACCCCTCACCTTTGTCCTTCCTCCTCTGTCCTCATGTACTCCCGCTGCCTTGACTTGGCTTCTGGTTCCTGGGCGCTGTGGTGCTCTGCGGCCCTGGGGAAGGGCTGGGAACCAGGAATGTGGGCTGCCGTCCTTCTCATGCCGTGCCGTTTGCAGAGCTGAGTGACCTGGAACGAGGCCCTCATTGCACAGCCCACGTCTCAGTTTTTCTCAGGGAAAATAATCCCTGCCGCTGATTCACAGCTCAGATTAAATGAGATTACATGAGATGAAAGTGCATTGCTAATCAAAATGTTAGCTGGTAACATCTATCAGAAGCTTCTTGAGGAGAGAGGGAGCCTTCTGTGGCTCAAAGTGCAACGCATGCTCAGACTAGAAGCTCGGTAACATCCAGCTGAAAGAAAGAGGTTCACACTGTGGTTTTCACAGGGAGCTCAGTTCTCCAGGGACCCATCCCCCGGTGACATTCCCAGTCACCTTTGATTAACATTCGGGTGACTCAGTTGCTCTGAGAGGTCTTTTAACAAATCAGTCTTTCTTTCTCTTTTCCTTTTGCTTCGCCTTTTAAAAGGGGACTTCCCCCTATTTGGCATCCCTAAATAACTTCATTAAGTATCTCATGGTGCAGGGCCAGAATGTCATTTCTTTGATTAAAGGCCATTACCTGAAGTGAGTTCAGAGACTCTAGGAGAGCCAGAGTTGATCATGATGCACCTGAGGAAAATCACTCCCTCTGCACATCCCCCAGAACAGACGCTGTGGCATTCTGCACCAGCTGATGCAGGCTCAGTACTAGTTCATAAATCAGAACTTTTCTGAATGTAGGTCATGTTAGTACTTCAGTACGTGGGGCAGTATCCTTCATCCAAAGCACAGAGATATCTTGCTAAACAATAAGAAGGAGCTGGAGGAAGTTTAAGCCCAGGACTGATAAATTGCTCTTTCCTCTCCATGCGGCCTCCCTCCTGCAGGCTTTGAGCTTTTGGTGTCTGTAGAAGTGTCTCCAGTTTGGATGGGGACCCTGGAAAGCCAGCCGGCCCTTGATTTGGTTGGGCTCTTGAATCCTGTGGAAGCCACCTCTACTTTATATTTCCTACTTGGAGGTAGAGGTCTTGTGTCTTGTGACTGTCCACGTTTGTCAGATACCTACTGAATTCCTACAGTGTCTGGAACTCTTCTAGACTCTGGAACTCTGCATTAGGTAACCAGAGAGACACAGACCCAGCCCTCATGGGTTTATCTGTTTCATCCTCAAGTGGTTAGCTCATAGTGTTTAAAGTCACACCCATAGCATGAATTGTATTCTGTGCAAACACGTTAATTTTGCATAGAGAAAAGGTTCATTCATTCCAACATACTACACCCCTGATCCTGGCCAACGAGCTGGCAGGTGTGTGCTGTTGATTGCAGGGGTTGGGGGGAGTTGGGAGCTGCTCTGGACACTGTCACCATCAGCCAAC
Source organism: Eumetopias jubatus (assembly GCF_037043125.1). Classification (NCBI taxonomy): domain Eukaryota; kingdom Metazoa; phylum Chordata; class Mammalia; order Carnivora; family Otariidae; genus Eumetopias; species Eumetopias jubatus. Next base: position 64,813,652 of record NW_028274818.1, on the reverse strand, counting down.
AGGTTTTCATTGAGCGTCCTCTATGTGCCCAGCAGTGGAGAGAAAATCATTTCAGAACATGCCTGCCGATGCTTTTTTTCTTCTTTTTTTTAAGTTTTTACTTATTTATTTGAGAGAAAGAGAGAGTGCACAAGCAGGGGGAGCCGCAGAGGCAGAGGGAGAAGCAGGCTCCCCGCTGAGCAGAGCCGGATGTGAGACTCGATCCCAGGACCCTGGGATCGTGACCTGAGCCAAAGGCAGATGCTTAACCAACTGAGCCTCCCAGGCGCCCCTGCCAATTCTCTTTTCATTAGAGCACCACAATGTGTGTCAGAGGAGATGGCTTTTATATATATCTATGTATATTTGTAGAGTAAAACAAGAAAAGTTATTAAACATTCATTACATTGGACATTGTTAACTGCTGGAAAGCTGTTAGGTATTGGAAGATTAAAAGTGGTAATGAGTATAAATCTTAGACCAAAAACTGTGGTGTGCAAGAAATCACATTCAAAATCTTTTCTGTCAAGCTGTCCCATTGCGGCAGATGCCTCTTTGCACTAGAGTGGTGGAAAACTCCCCCTCCCTCTCAAGTGTCTGGGATCCTCCCCCAAACCAAGCTGTTAGGGGCTCAGGTCTCTCAGCCCGCCCTACCTGTAGGCCCAGTGGCTTGCAGACGCTTCCCTGCCACACGCAGGACTTGGGAGTCCATGAAGGTGTGCGGGGCTCTGCTTACCATCCCTTCCTCCGGGGGAAGCTGGGCTGCCAGGCCCCTGCTCACCTAGACCTTCATGCCTCCCTGAGCCCCCCACTGCCTCCCCAGAGGCGCTGGGCAAGTATGCCCCGTGGGAACAAAAGAAAGAGGCAATGCTAAGAGAAGAATACAAAAGAATGTCTCAAAATACCACCCAGACCCACAGCCCTTATTTGTGTAATCTGGAAAGACTCATCAAGCATGGTCGGATCCCACGAGTGTGTTACTGCTCCCTCCTTTGTTAGGTGCACAAACCAGCTCAGGTGAAATCCTTGCCATCTGAGTGGCAGTCATACGGATGGTACATGAACCTGTGATAGATTCGGGGCTGCACCTTGTCTTTATCTGCTTGTGGTGGTCTCTCTGCCGCCGTGTGCCCCTTGGCTGCTCCTGAGGCTTAAGAAGCCCCCTCCAACAGGCAGTATTAACAAGTACGGCAGTGTATTTAGAAAGTGGGCATTAGGAACATCCAGGCGAATCGTGTGTTTTACTCTATTTATTTTGTAGTTTTAAATAATTTTTTTTTGAAGATTAGCTTTTTACCTGTGTCCCTTTGACAGTATCTTTTTTTTTTTTTTTTTAATTTCTGTCTTTTACTTTCTGTCACTGCACACCGCCTGGTTTTGTGGTTGGGCCTGTGAATCAGGGGCAGTGATGGGTGAAAGAAAACAACACGTGTTCCTGACAAAGGGCACAATACCCCACTTCATGACTAGGGCCTTTCCTGTTTCTGAAACGAGGCCAGAAATGCCTCCGGAAGTATAACTCCGGCCTCAAACAGGAGGAGAGATGACTGTGGTGGTGAGGGGGGGCCTGGCTTGCGGGCTCCTTGTGCCAAGATGTCTCTGGAGAGTGTGCCCACCAGAGGACCAGGACAGGGGAAAGAACGTTCCTCCAAATGGCTGATCCTGAGCGAGAGTAACCTTCCCATCCCCCATCTCATTGGCCAGCACGTCCAAAACCGTAGTTTCATAAGAAACCCCAAGTGCCGGGTGCCCATCCGTCATTGAGTCCCCAGAGTCCCAGCCCCTGTCCGCTGACCCTGCTGCCTTCAATTTGTTGGACCAAACTCCGACTCTTGAAACACGCAGGAGACATCTGGGGAAGGGTGTAAATAATGATAATCACAGAGTAGTCCCTAAAGTATAGGCTAGGAAGCATTTAATGGCGTGGGCAGATTTAGGATCGGACTGCAATTTCCACTTAAAATTGCTACTTATGTGACTTGGAAATATAAGTGTAAAGGAAGCTATTCTAACATTTTATGTTTTTGAGGGGAAGGGGTGGCCAGGAGAAGCTGAGAGAACAACAAGGGACCAAACAGAATGGGCAAATCCCTTTGGATTCCTTTCTGCACTTTAGAATTTAAAACTCTTTTCAGGGCACCTAGCTGGCTCAATTGGTAGAGCGTGCTACTCTTGATCTCAGGGTTGTGAGTTCAAGCCCCATGTTGGGGCACAAATAAATAAATAAAAATAGAATTAAACTATTTTTTAAGCAGCTACAGTGATTAGATGTATGGGGCTTTTCATTCTGCTTGGCTCTCCTTGTTGAGATGTTTTGGAAGAACATGGTATTATGGCCAGCCTCCAACATGGCCACCAGCGTTTCCCGCCTCCAGATACTCACATCTGGGGATATCCTCTCCCACCTTGGGCCAGAGTTGGTCTGTGTGACCAATAGAATATGGCAGAAATGATGGCATGCCATTTCTGAGATTAGATTATAATGGGGCATTGGCTTCTGTTGTCGGTCATTCTCTTTCTTGGGTCACTTACTTGGAGGGAAGCTGCCTGCCTTCTCGTAGCGGCCCTATGGAGAAGCCCATATGGTGGGGCTCACTGAGCCTCTGGCAGACAGCCAGTGAGAACCTGAGGTGTGCCACAAACCCCACGAGTGAGCTTGGGAATGCCTCCTCCAGCCTTTGTTTGGATGTGGTCCCTGCTGACAGCTTCACTGCAACCTTGTGAAATACTCTGAGCCAGTGGCTAAGCCACTTCTAGACTCCTGAGCCCCAAAACTGGGTGAAATAATGTTTGTTGCTTTAAGCAACAAGTGTGTTATTAGCAATAGATGATAAATACACATGGCTTAGCTCTTAATCTATGCATCTGTCTATAATGATACAATTTTTAAGCTGTGATTGTACTCCTAGTTTCTATTTTAGCATTGATGAACTAAGATGTGGAGAATATATTTCTGTGCTTGCCCTAGCTCACATAGATTGTAAGCATCTTGAAGGTAGCCCTTTCTCAGGACTCGCCACAGTGCCAGGCCCATGGAAGGGGCTCTGTAATTATGTGTTGAGTTAATGAATAAATGCATTTTATTTAAAGAAAAGAAGAGAAGGTATTTTAGTTAAAGGGAGGCATCTACCTATTCAGGGCTGTTTTGTGAATATGAAAGGGATGTTTGAGATTCATATTGGAGTAGTTACCTGAATTTTCTTCTTTGGATCCTTGATAAATTCAAATAGTGTTTTCTTTTTCCTAACTTGACCTCAACTTATGACCATGCTTTATTATCATGCTTCACATTTGATAAACTTAAGGGTTTCTTTGAAACAGCCCCACTCAATTTGGAAAGGGGCTGCTCTGGATCCCAAAGAGTTAGCAGTCACCTGTATGGGAAAATCAGTGTATTAGTGTTCTATTACTGTCATAACAAAATGTCACAAACTCAGTGGCTCTAAGAACCACACATTGATTATCTTATGGTTCTGTAGGTCTGAAGTTCAACACAAGTCCCACTGGGTTATAACAAGCAAGGTATTGACATGGCTGCATTTCTTTCTGGAAACTCTAGGGTGAGAATCTGCTTCCAGCTTCTAAAGGCCACTCTCCCTCCTTGGTTTATGGCCCCATTCCTCCAGACCAAGGTGATCCTTATTAGGGAGGACTTTGAATTGTGGGATATCTCTTAGTTCCTGAGAATGTGATTGAGTGTTGAAATGTGAGCACATCGACTCCAGTTTATGGTACGTATTTCCTTCCCTTGGAGGAAGGTTTCATATGAAACCATGGCAGATCCAGACATTCCATGCGAGGTCCAGATTTAGGACCAGGGAATCAGCACTAGGGCAGAGTTCCTCTGTCTTAACCACTTTCCTCACTTGAGGAAAAAAAAAAGGGAAATACAACAAATATAGGAGAAAAACCTCCCAACATAGGTAATATAGGATGATGTTAGAATTTAGCGTTGTGATGTATGACAGAAGAGGAGAAGGTGTCCTTACATCTTTTCAGAGATCACTGAAGATACCTTATGTTAGGGTATCAAGAGGACCTGAGTTTTCTACCTCGATTGCACAAGTTAAAGTCTGAGTAGTTTAATACAGTTGGAAAAGACTATAAACCACCTACATCATCACAAACCCTATCACACCTGAATTGAACTTGGAGAGAAAGAAAAAAACCACTTGTAATTGGAGATCAACCATGCAAGATAGAGAATGGGTTTCTCCTTGATTCTTTCAAGGCAGAAGGCAAGACTCCAGGAATGTATGGCAGTGTTATGGTCATCCCGTGTATCCTGCTGACCAGTCGTCTGGCATTTAATGAGTTGGGGGAAGTTTACTACATGTCTACTGCATGTCCAGCCCCACATTAGGCATTGGATATGGACAATCAGGGATATTTGTGCTATTGGCTACACAGGGTGTCACAGCCTACATGGAAAGGGAGGTAAGCATGAGAAAAATTCACAGTGAAATGGAGAAAAGAAGGACAGTAAGTGTTTGTGGGAAGACTGATTAACTGCTTCCTCTGAAAAGACCTTGCAGCAATGGTGGCACTTAAGTCGGGCCCTGAAACATGAGGAGGATTTTTAGGAGGAGAAGGAGGGCGGGGCATTCCAGTCTGAAGAACCCCGTCACTGTAAGTGTTGTGAATCTTACCACAGGCACTGACTGAAATAGTCTAAGTCACCGAATCCGGGGGTGCCTGGGTGGCTCAGTCGGTTGGGCGTCTGACTCTTGGTTTCGGCTCAGATCATGATCTCAGGGTTGTGAGATCAAGCCCCGAGTCTGGGCTCTGCGCTCAGTTGGAGTTTGCTTGAGGATTCTTTTTCTCTCTTCCTCTGCCCCTCCTCTCACTCATGCTCTCTCTCTCTCAAATAAATAAATCTTTAAAAAAAAAAAAGATGTCACGGAATCTGACTTGGACATGGTCTAAGTGGTCATGTATCACTTCTGCCATCTAGGCAATTCTGTATACGTGAGAATGTTTTCAGTCTATGTAATAGAAAAACCACCTCAAACCAGTTTAAGTTAGAAAATAAAGGGAATTTATTGGTGCACAGATCTCAAAAACATAGAGTTGGGTCAAGCTTCAGATACAGTTTGATAAAGGTGTTTGGTAGCAAAATGATTGCCGAGTGTCAGGTGTCATGTTGACATAGCCCACCATCTGGAAGAGGAGCTACTCCCCTCTCCCTCCAACTCTCAAACACAAGTCTCAGGGTTCATTCTGTTTGACCGAATTTAGGGCACATACCCAGCTGTTCTTCCAAACCAGTCTCTGTGGCCAGAGGAGCACCCGTTGCTGGTGGTTGAGGCCCTGGTCGGTTTAGGTTCTGGTTACTGCCAGTCCTGGGGCAAGGGAGCCAGGTGGAGGCTGATGAGATCAGGCCAGTCAGGGTCCATCGCTAAATTGGGGCTTGAGGTGGGTTCCCTCGTATCACAAGCCACTTTCGGGAGTGGTGGGGGTGGGAGTGGGAGTGGGGGAATGAGTGCTGCCAGTGGCAGCCCACACTGTACACTCACTGAGGCCCGCTGCAGAAGCCTGGCTGTGTGGTTGATTTCAGGTGGGCAGGGATCACTTGCTCAGAAGAGTGCTGGGGGTGTGGCTGCTGAGCACCTACCTCATACCAACCACAGTGTTCGGAGTTTTACCTAATTGCATCTGGTCCTTAATTTAAAAATTTTTTAAATTTTTTATTTAAATTAATTTAGTTAGCATACAGTGTATTATCAGTTTCAGGGGTAGAATTGAGTGATTCATCAGTTGCATATAACGCCCAGTGCTCATTACATCAAGTGCCTTCCATAATGTCCATCACCCAGTAACCCCAACCCCCTATCCCCCTTCCCTCCAGCAACCCTCTGTTTCCTAGAGTCAAGAGTCTCTTATAGTTTGTCTCCCTCTCTTTTTATCTTATTTTATTTTTCCTTCCCTTCCCCCATGTTCATCTGTTTTGTTTCTTAAATTCCACATATGAGTGAAATCATAGGGTATTTGTCTTTCTTTGACTCACTTATTTTGCTTAGCATAATACCCTCTAGTTCCATCCACATCATCGCAAGTGGCAAGAGTTCATTGTTTTTGATGGTTGAGTGATATTCCATTGTATATATATACACACCACATTTTCTTTATCCATTTATCTGTCAATGGACAGCTGGGCTTTTTCCATAGTTTGGCTATTGTGGACATTGCTGCTGTAAAATTGGGGTGCAGATGCTCCTTCGAATCACTGTTTTTGTACCCTTTTGATAAATACTGAGTAGTGCAATTGCTGGGTCATAGAGTAGTTCTGTTTTTAACTTTTTGAGGAGCTTCCATACAGTTTTCCAGAGTGGCCGCACCAGCTTGCATTCCCACCAACAGTGTAAGAGGGTTCTTCTTTCTCCACATCCTCACCAACATCTGTTGTTCCCTGTCTTGTTAATTTTAGCCATTCTGACTGGTGTGAGGTGGTATCTCATTGTGGTTTTGAGTTGTATTTCCCTGATGCCAAGTGATGTTGAGCATTTTTTCATAAGTCTGTTCATAAGCCATTTGTATGTCTTCTTTGGAGAAGTGTCTGTTCATGTTTTTTGCCCATCTCTTGACTGGATATTTTGGTTTTGGGGTGTTGAGTTCAATAAGTTCTTTAGAAGATCTTGGATACTAGCCCTTTATCCGATACGTCATTTGCAAATATCTTCTCCCATTCCATAGGTTACCTTTTAGTTTCATTGACCATTTCCTTTGCTGTGCAGAAGCTTTTTATTCTGATGAGGTCCCAATAGTTCATTTTTGCTTTTGTTTCCCTTGCCTCTGGAGACATGTCTAACAAGAAGTTGCTGTGGCCGAGGTCGGAGGTTTCTGCCTGTGTTCTCCTCTAGAATCTTGATGGATTCCTGTCTCACATTTAGGTCTTTCATCCATTTTGAATTTATTTTTGTGTATGGTGTAAGAAAGTGTTTTGAGGGAAGTAATCTATCATTTCCAGTGGAGAAAACTGAGACCAGAGAGAAAATGACTTGACCAAGGCTGCCTGCCTAGGAAATGGCCAAACGAGGATTGGAACCAACAACCTCTATTTCCAGGGATTGAACTCTGTTCCAGTACAGCTGTGACCATATTTGGGAACTTCTGATTGTTAGGGCTGGGGGCTGTGTGTGTGTGTGTGTGTGTGTGTGTGTGTGTGTGGAGCCGTGGTTCTCAGACCCAGGAGAGCATTGGAGTCCTGAGGGAGACCATTATAAAAATATAGTTTCCTGGTCTCCATGCCAGTTCAATTGAATCAGAATCTGGTTGTGGGACCTTGGAAATTGTTGTTTGTTTTGTTTGGGTTTTTGTTTGTTTGTTTTTAGGTAGGCTCCTCACCTGGTGTTCAGTATGGGGCTTGAACTCACGATCCTGAGATCAAGACCTGAGCTGAGATCAAGAGTTGGTCGCTTAAGTGACTGAGCCATCCAGGCACCCCAGAAATTGTATTGTTTTTCAAAAAGCTCCAGAGTTGATTCTCTAGCACAAATGGCTTTGGTAACCCCTACTCTAGAATATAGCCAATCTCTTCTCTCTCAAGAGCTGGGGCTTTGGAATCAGAAGAGTTCAACTCCACTTTCCATGTTTCTAAGTCCTGTACCTTGGGCAAGTTTCTTAATAACTCCTTTGTTTTCTCCTTTGTAACCTGGGAATAATAATGCAACCTCTAGACAATGAGGTATTGTGAGGAATAGGTAAAGACCACGCATGTGGTGCTCTCAGCACCATGCGGGCACACAGAAGGGATTCAGAGGGTATCCCTTGTTACTAATAATCGTTAAACTTCTCTGCTTCCTTTGGTTCTTTTTAAGAGTGTGTTTTCTATGTCTGTGTCTTTTGCCCCTGTGTGATTCCCCTCCACTTTCTAGAAGGGTGGTGTCTGGGAGGGTGTACCTCAGCACAAAACTCTAGACATCTGCGTCAGTGAACAGTAGGACCATGGTTTCCTGAGGCCTGAGAGCAAGGATTCTCTGCATGCAAATATTCTCTGGTATTGAATCTTGGAATTTCCCGTCTTTGTTTAAGTTCTTTTCTCTTGGGAAATTTATCAGTGATGATTACAGGAACATCTGGATTCTTCAAGATTTTTTTGGACATTCTTCAACTTGGTCTCAGGCCTAAGCTGTGTTTGGAGGCATGGATGGGTGTAAGAGTTGGTTTCATCATAAAAGTGGGTTGTTTCCAAGACTGCTGTGATCTGTTTTATCTAGTACAGATCTGTCAGCATTTTCCTATCCAGCTACAAGCGATGACTAATTTGAAATGGGATAGGTGGACCTTCCAGCTTGCTGCACACATGCAGTGACATTTACAGAAAATGCAAGTATGTTCATTTAGTTCTAGTCATATTTGTTTCTTGAGCCCCAAATACATGTTTTTTGCTGTGCCCATCGGAACTAGTTTTCTTTAAAATATTTGTAAGGTTGGGGCACCTGGGTGGCCCAGTCGGTTAAGCATCCTGACTGAGCCACCCAGGCACTCCTCTTCAAAAAAAATTCTAGCAGACTCCTACGCATCCCCAAATCTAATGTCTGTGTCTCCTCCCATTCCTGGAAGAGGTGACGTGAACAAGAGATTTAACATGTTCTAATTGAAGTGAAATAAATCTATGACGTTTACTGTCTAAAATTTAGTATTTCAGGTGACCTTGAAATGTGTGTGTTCCCTTGTTCAGAGTCACCGATAATGTTATTTAAAAATTATTTTTAGGGGCACCTGGGTGGCTCAGATGGTTAGGCATCTGCCTTCGGCTCAGGTCATGATCCCAGGGTCCTGGGATCAAGTCCCGCATCGGGCTCCCTGCTCCTTGGCAGCCTGCTTCTCCCTCTGCTTCTCTCTCTCTCTCCCTCTGTCTCTCATGAATAAATAAATAAAATCTTTAAAAAAATAAAAATAAAAAAATAAAAATTATTTTTAGTAGGGCTTATATTTTGAGCCAGGTATTGTCAGCATGAGAGATTCAAAGACTTACTTCTGAGAACCTTCCAGTCTAGTGTAGCAATAGGCTTGTGAACAGATGATTTCTTTCATGAGGGCAAGTTCTCAGTAGAGTGGGAGCAGGAGAGGGACCTAAATCCAAGAGGACTGGGGAAGGTTTTGTAAAGAAGAGCATATTGGCACAGAGGTTTTACAGAGAAACAGTTTTCCAGGCAGAGGGAATAGGATATACAGAAGTTTTTAGATGTGAGAGAACGTGACATGTCACACGGTGCTGCTAGAGCTTAAAATATGAGAAGGGGGTGACTAGAAATGAGGTCAGAGAGATAGGAAGGATGCAAACATTGAAAGCTTTGAGTGCCTCGCAGAAGATGTAGAAACTATTTCAGTGGTAATGGGAGCCACTGAGCAATTTCTCGCATAGAGGATTAGCAGGTGTGATTGAAAGATCCCAGTCTGTGCAATGTGGAGATTAGGTAGAGGGAGCTAGAAGTCAGGACGTCTGAATGGTGGCCATCTCACCTATCCAGATGAGATGATGTTGACCAAAATTGGGGCAGAGGTCACAGAGATGGGAACAAAGGGACAGATTTGAGATATACTTAGCAGGTAGATTGGACAGACTTGGGATATGATTGAGCATGAGACATGAAGACATGCTTGTCCTTAAGGACTGCTTTGCATGACTGAGTAATTGGGGGGCATTAAGTTAAAGGAGGGAGAACAGGAATTTGGTAGAAGGTAATGGGTTCACTTTTAGGCATTGATGTCTTTGAGGTGCCTGTTGGACAAATAGAAGGAATTGTGTAACTGATGACCGTTATATGAATTTAAAGTTTAAGAGAGAGGTCTAGACTTGAGAGTCATCAGGATGTCGATGTGAGTTAGAGATACAGGTATAGACGAGCATTCTCAAGCAAAATATGTACAGTGGGGGCACCTGGGTGGCACAGTGGGTTAAGCGTCCGACTGGATTTTGGATCAGATCATGGTCTCGGGTTCCTGGAATCAAGCCCTGCATTGGGCTCCACTCTCAGCAGAGAGTCTGCTTGTCCCTCTCCCTCTGCTTCTTCCCCTGCTTGCATGCGCATGCAGCATCTCTTCCTAAAATAAATAAATAAATCTTTAAAAAAAAAAGTATACAGTGAAAAGAAGAGGGCCAAGGGTAGGGCCTGAAGGACTATCAACCTTAAGGGGATGGTGAAAGTGGACACTTCTAAAAAGGAGACCAAAAAGGGGCGGGGGTGGGGGGGCGGTGAGGTGATAGGAGACCCAGGATGGAGAGATGTTACAAGACCCAGAGGAGGAGGGAGTGCCACTTGGGCAGGTGAGCAATGCCTGATAGAGCAGAAAGACTGTGTAAGGTAGATACTTGAGTACCCATTGACTTGCAAACTCCAGTTGATGCAGGACCTGGCAGTGTGTGTTTGGTGGGCTTGAGAGAGCAGATGTCAGGTTGCAGAGCAGGAAGGAGTAAGTCGGAAGGAAGAAGGTAGTGTATGGAGAATATTCTTTTAAGCATTTGAATACACAAAGAAGAGAGAGATATGTACTGTGCCCATTCCTGATGAGGTCAAAGGAGATTTTTGCTTGTGTTTTAAGATGAGAGAAATTTGAACATGTCTATATGCTTAGGGTAAGAAGCAGCCTGGAGGGAGAGGCTCAGGAATCTGGGATGAAAGGGCAAAATCAGTGTAGCAGTTCTTAGGATCGTGTTTCTCAGTGCTTGGTCTAGAACCAACAGTATCAACATCACCTGGAAATTTGTTAGAAAAGTAAATTATCAATACCCACGTCAGATCTCCTGAATCAGAAACTCTGGGTTTGGGCCAGGGTGGGTTTAAGAAGCCCTCCAGGTCATTCTGATGCACACTCCCAGTTTGAGAAGTCCTGTCCTCGAGGGAGAGGGGGGGTGGGATCCAGAGACCAGGTGGTGCACACACCTTGCCCAGGAAGGGAGGGTGCTTCTGTAAGGGCACAGGTGCAAATAGACTCATGGTGTGTTTTTGTGAAGCTGGGGGAATTTGCTTCTGATTGAATAATTTTTCTTGTAGAAACAGGAAGCAGCTTTGTCTACTGAAAGATCCTGGGGTAAGAGTAGGGTTGATTAAGTCCATTTAAATGCATACACATTTAGGTTTTGGAAATAGTGCCTCCTGGTTGTACTAGAATATGAGTAGTTTTAAGCTGATATACACCTTATTCTTTCTCTCATCCTGTTCCTTATTTCTTCTGGCCCTTCTCACCAGCAGCAAAATATCTTACTTACTGGTTCCTGATCCCTTCAAACCAAAACTATCCCATCATACTATGTATTTGGAGACTCAGTCTTTAGATGTTTGGGGCTTTGTGTTTGTTTGTGGTTTCAATGGTGCTTTTATATCAGTTCCTTAAATCATTGGAAACTTTGGAGAGATGGCTGAAATCACATCATCGAGAAGCAGAACAAAGAAGAGAATTGAAGCAGGGATCCATCATACCAATTGGAGAGACTTACAGATGTTCGATTTTATTAACACTCCCACACAGAAGGTTTGAAACAAACAAGGGAAGATCAGCACAGCTCATTTAAGAAGAAAAGTCAAAATCTGCTGTGGGCATCTGGTCAGGGCTCCCAAGGGCCCATAGAGGCTGGACTTTTGATCTCCTCAGATGGGTTTCTTAGCTGGTCATGAAAAGTGGTTGTCATTTCACTGTAGGATTTCAGTCTTGTGAAGGACTTTGACAGAGAAGCAGCATTTTGGCCTGTGTGGTTCTCCTAGAAAAGCAACAAGTCTCTGTAATTAACCATTAACTTTCTTTCCCTATTTTGTTTCCTTTTGATGAAAGTGCATTTGTATTAATTCTAATAGAGGCACACCATCCCCCAAGGGCAGCTGTTAGAACTGGAAATAATATCCTGAAGGTTGTGGCAAAATAAAGTCAGGTGAGGAAGAGGGGACAGTCGGTGTCTGTTAGACCTTCAGTATCACGTGTTTTCAGCAGGTAGCAGGGGAGCAAGGTCAAGGTGAGACATCAGCTACCGCCATGCAGAGCCCCAGGGCCTTCAAGAGTCTTTTAGGAAATGCTGGACCATATCTCTTACGGTGTGACTGCAAGAGAAATAGGGAGGGTGCCTGGGTGGCTCAGTCGGTTCAGCATCTGCCTTTGGCTCAGGTCATGATCTCAGGGTCCTGGGATTGAGTCCCGCATCAGGCTCCCTGCTCCACAGAGAGTCTGCTTCTCCCTCTCCCTTTGTCCCTCCCCGCTGCTCATGCTTGCTCTCTCTCTTTCTCTGTCAAATAAGTAAATAAATGAATGAATGAAATAGGGAAATCCTCTTCTAACTGGAATATAACACTCTTCAAAGCAGGTCTAATGAATCAATCCTTGTGTGATATTTTTTGCTCATCCTATGAAATAAATAGACTCTCTGAATGTTGTAGGAACAGTTTATATGGACCATGCCATGACATTTTTATGTAGTACCCAGATTTTTTATTGCAGGGGATATGAATTAAATATGAATTAAGTGGGTTTAAGAGGGAATTAATTAAAGAAAACTTGTTATATCAGGATTTCTTTGATAGAGTATTTAACTTACAAATAATCCTTTTACTGTTATATCAGGTCAGCCTTCAGACTGACATTTTGATTTTTTTCATATTTCATCAGAAACTGAGGCAATAAATGCCACCTTTATTTAAATCTAAATGTGATCTTATCATCACTGTAATTAAAACCTCCACTGCCTTTAAAGATGGGAATTCAGTATTACCCAAAAAAACTTTATGGGAGAATATGCCTGGGTTATGTAGGAGAGTCACAGCTCCACAAACCTCCTGAAAAGAAGGTGCCCCAATGCTCAGGTTCCCGGGGACCCTGGATGTAACCACAGTCAGCCCAGAGAGAAGACCAGGAGAGGCTCCTGTCCGAGCGTGCCTTGAAGACATGTGGATGGAAGCAATAGTTCTTTAGAGTGAGCGGAAAAAATAGAGAAAAATAATAGCGAATTCTTTCTTTATGCAACACGTTCTATGTGATCATTTTCCAAGTTAAAGGACCCTTTCTTACTTTAAACCTAACCATAAACAATTTTATTGGAGCCAGAACTTGCACATGCTTTTAATATTAACACTAAAGGATCTTTCTCAGGAAATGTCTGGCTTTTCCGTTTCTTTCTTTGCTTTTGTTATGGCAAGATAGATGGGGCTTTTTCTTTCCAATCTGAAAATCTTTTTTTTCCCTCAGTACCTTGAACATTTGTGTTTATAACTGTTTGGCTTCTCACAGCTGCTTTGGGTTCCTCTGTGTGAGGGAATCCTTATATTTGAACTGCTTTGCAAGTGTTTATTCCCTTCAAAATTCCTAATGTAAATGCACATATATATATATATATATATATATATATATATAGAAAAGGGATTTTGAAAGGTGCTTCTTAGTTAGGTTTAATCTGTTCTGACAACTCAGCATTATTGAATTCTTGTAGTGATCATGCCCCGCTTGTTTGTCTAAGTTGGTGCTCATGGAGGGCTCCTAGGTAGTTAGTTAACTGAGGGGCATCCAGTGGCAGCTCCCAGATCCTTATGGTTGGGCCTCTCAGCGGGGACAGAGCTCTGGACACTGGCCCGGCCCAGTGGGCATCCTCTCGCATTACCCGTCGTAGAATCTCAACATTTATTCGGCTCCATCTTCATACCTAAAAGCAGGTATTTGAGGCATCAGAGATAGAGATCTGAGCTAGACAGACAAGATCTCTGTTCCCTGAGAGCTTGATGTTCAGCAGAATCACAGTGGGATGATTCAGATGACGGCTTGGGAGACTTTTTTGTAAAAGACAAGATAGTAAATATTTTAGGCTTTTGGGGCTTTCTGAGTTTTTGTTATAACTATTCTACTCTGTGCTTGAGTACAAAAGCAGCCACAGACGGTACTTTAGTGAATGGGCAGGGCTGAGTAGCAATAAAACTTTATTTACAAAACAGGTGGCCGATGTATCACGGCTTTGTCCAGATAATGCCGGCAATCCAGTGGACAGCTTCCGAATCCCGCATCTGGACTGGGATTTTGTTTCTCATGCTCTAAGGCATCTCACCAGGCAGCATCAGGCAGCCGTAGAGACAAAGTGCATTTCTCAGCATTTGCTGGTTATTGCAAAATTACTGACGGCTGCATTTGTCATGTGCTTGGTATTATTTTCTCTGCTTTGGGTTTAATAGGTTTTCTCAGACTCCTCAGTGAGGGTGTATCACCCTGATTTGCTCTACCTGTCATGTGTGTAGGAGAAGCAGAAAGGAAACAGACAAACCCAGGTCCAAATCCTGACCTTGGAATGGAGCATTCCTGCTCCCATTCCAGCTCGGTGGAACAGTGGTGCCGCAGATCTCTCTCCAGCTGTGCATAACCTTTCAGCTGGGTCCTATGGATGATTCAGGATTTGGGTCTGACCCTTGGGAAGTTAACAGGCACAGGAGTCAAATAGATGAAGAAAGTTCTGCCTTCCTTCCCCGGTTGTGTCTGACTCCCTGTTGCACTGATGCAAGGAAGATGAGAGTGACTAAGACCCCACCCCCATGCTAGATGAGTTCACAATAAAGCAAGTCGATAATAACGCACAGTGAAATGCAGTCAAGTGATACCACCTGTAACAGAGACCGTACCGCCTGGATCGTGGGCCCCCTTCCTCTGTGTAATCCACATGGTTTCCCAGTGTGCCACGCACCCATCTGCGAGGCAGGTTACCGTATCATTCCTGCTTACAGGTGAGGAGAAGACGCAGGAATCCAACCCCCACAGCTAACAGGGAGCAGGGCTAGCATATGAGCCCAGGCAGTCTGACTCTAGAACTGTGCTTCTACCCACCAGGCTCTAGAAGATAATTCTGCTCTTTATAAGTATGTATGCGAAGGTGTAAGCTCCGGGAGATTGCTTTTTTTTTTTTTTACAAAAAAACCAAAAACGTTTTGTTTACAGCATTTTTGTTTTTCGACAAAAGTGCTCACTATGCCTGGGATATTCGAAGCTGGATCCAGCCCACAGATGTGTTTGGCCAACACAGGTTTTTTTTTTTTAGAAATCCAAATTTGGACACTGTATTCCTTTCCACGGGCTGCCAGAATGAAGTACCACAAATGGGGTGTCTGCAGAGTTGGCCCCTGTCAGGGTTTGGAGAACGTCTGCTCCATTGCTGTCTCTCGGGACTGGCGACAGCTGGCTCTCCTCGCTGTCTCTTGGCTCTTAGATGCGTCATTCCGATCTCTGCCTGCACCTTCCTGCGGAGTCCTGCGTCTCTCCTCCTGCGTCCTTCTTACGAGCATCACCAAGGATCACCGGTCACACTGGAGTACGGGTGCTGGCTCCAGCAGGACCTCATTTAACTGATCCTGTCTACAGTGACCCTGTTACCCAGTCATATACTGAGATACTCGGGGTTGGGGCTTCAACATATCTTTTTTCAACAGACACCTTTATTTTTATTTTTTAAAAGATTTTATTTATTTATTTATTTGACAGAGACAGACACAGCAAGAGAGGGAACACAAGCAGGGGGAGTGGGAGAGGGAGAAGCAGGCTTCCCGTGGAGCAAGGAGCCCGATGTGGGGCTTGATCCCAGGACCCTGGAATCATGACCTGAGCAGAAGGCAGACGCTTAACGACTGAGCCACCCAGGTACCCCAGACAGACACCTTTAGATAGGGTAGAGTTCCCTGTTCACCCCCACCCCTCCCATTACTTTACCCTGGAAGAGAGTCACAAGTCTCTGTGGCTGCTGGCCTCCTTGGGTGTTTGAGTTGACTGCCCTGCCTTCCAGATGTTTCAGTTTGATAGCGTGGTGGTGGTGGTTAGAGAGAAGGTTTGAACGACAGATTTCCAGTCATCTGATTTGCTTCACTACGAAGCTGAGTTTATTCTCTTCACTAAAGTGTCTCTGCCACATACTTAGAAGGCACATCCCGCTGGGAAAGGTGGATATTTGAGGGTAGGCTATAATGCCCTGTATTTTTAGTCCCTGTCCCACATGTTTCCAGGGAAAAGACTCTTCAGCCCTGGGCACCGTGTGGATTAGCAGGAGTTGGGAGAAACGCTGGGAGGGAGTGGATACTGGGAACCTGGCAGAGGCAGGGCAGGGAGCAACTCATGCTGACCAGCATGCTTGCTGCCTGCGCTACTGCATTTAGGACAGACTCTAAGAAAGCTCCGGGAATAGTTCTCCTTCTCCTGCTCTCCCACTTAATTTCTCCCAATAAAGATGATTTCTACTCACTCACGGGGTAGAAGGCCCACTCTGTAAAAGGGCTCTTTAATTTTGGAAACCCAGAATACGTATAGGACCAAATTAACTTTGTAGGGGACGAAAATGACAAAGGGCAACTGTTATACTTATTTTTTTACAGGAACACTTAGTTGACTTTTAGTTTATTGCCATTCTGGTTAATTTCTACTAATCTTTAAATGCTTGGCAAACTTTTCGAGCATCCACCATTATGTTGGATACCATGAAAGACGTGAAGATGGATGAAAAGTGATTCTTGCCCTAGAGGGGCTTATACATTAGGGGTGAAAGTATACATACGAATATAAATGATAGAACAGGGGATGGGCAGAGGAACACATAAAGATGCCACATTTCTCAGATGTTCAGACTTAGAAGAGTTTACTTGATCATTCATGGAGCCAGTGTTGATTGGCTCCTCCAGTGAGCCAGGCCCACTGCCGTATAATAGGCATAAATGGTAGCATAATGAGGGACGTGGACTCTGGGCATGACTTCCTGGCTTGGACTTGGCTCTGCTTCTCACTGGCTGCATGACCCAAAGCATGTGTTTAACTTCTCTTTCTCTTGGATTTCTTCATCTGTAAAATGAAGGTATTAGTCCCTACCACCTGGGGTTTGGGCGAGGATGAAAAGAGCATATATGGACAGGCTGAGGGTGAGAGCGAGCACACATGTAAAGGCAGTATGACTTCTGGGGCGCTGGTTGGCTGAGTCGGTTAAGCATCTGACTCTTGATTTTGGCTCAGGTCATGATCTCAAGGTTGTGAGATTGAGCCCCACGTCTGGGCTCCACACTGGGCATGGAGCCTGCTTAAGATGCTCCCTCTCCCTCTCCCTCTCCCTCTGCCCCTCTCCACCCCTGCTCATGCACACATGTGCTCTCTCTCTCTTAAATAAATAAATAAATAAATAAATAAATAAATAAATAAAAGTAGTATAACCCCCGCTTTCCTGGAGCTTACCTTTCAGAGATATTAATGACAAGTCAAAAAGAAATAAAGAAGTAGTACAATTTGGGGTAGGTGGAGAGCAAACAAAAGACAGTATTATCATGCAATGGAGGAGTATTCAAGAAGGAACTACTTTGGATTTGTGACCAGGGATGGACTCCCTACAAAGGTGGTGTGTTTAAGCTGCCTGAGGGAGCAAGCGTGGAGAAGAGGAGGGAGAGCAGAAATTGAGCATTGGGTAGCAGGCAGGGCTGGATCAAGCAGAGCCTCGGAGGCCATTTGGAGAAGTTTGCATTTTATTCCAAAGCAGTGGAAGGCCATTGAAAGGTTTGAAACACGAGCATGACCGTGAACATCTAATTCATGTTTTAAAAACATGATTTTGATACTATGTGGAGAATAGATCTGAAGGGTTAGGAGTGTAGGCTGAGTACGAGGTGGTTAAAGTAGCACAGGAGATGAATTCGCTTTCACTAGGAGGTTGGCATGGGAGATGAAAAGAAGTGAGCAGATTCAGGACACGGTCTGGAGGCAGAATCGTCTGGACTCATGAACTGGGTCCGATGGGTGAGAAACAGAGAGAGGAAGGTTTTTGTCCTCTTTCAGGCTTCTGACCTGAGCCTTTGGGTTGATAAGATGGGAAGGAGGGAGGGAAGGATAGGTTTGGGGGCAGCACGGAATCACGTTAAATTGAAGAATGTCACGGACAGAAACTTCTGCTCACTGAAACGCAGTTTTAGAGAAAATGAGTGTCATGTCTGGTGCACTTGCCGCAGGAGACACGGCTCTGAGAGATGTGGGCAGAGATGGGGAGGACTGGGGGCGCTTGCCTGGCCAAGTGGCCCCCTTAGTGGAAGCCAGCCCTGACAGGGTGGCTGTTGGCCCTCTCCCTTTTCCCCTTCCAGAGGTCCACAATAAGTTACTTATTTTCACCTGAGTTTATTTGGATAAAAGTCTCATGGAAGTGGAAGGGAGAAGCTAATGTCTGCACCTCCATCATTTAGCAGACACGTGGGAGGGACCTAGCTGGTGTTTAATAAATATTTGTAGGTTGGCTGAATACCCTGTGCACAACACAGATGCCCCGGGTTCCGTGGCCTCTTGAAATCCCTTCCAGGGCTGTGTCTGCAAACTTCCATGCTATAACCTCAGAAGCAGGATTAGAATCCCAGCAGAAGCAGCAGAGGATGGCAGTTGTATCAAAGACCGTTTGAAGGTGTTTTCTGTACCGTTGCAAGTTTGGGCTTCGTCCTCCCCTGTAGGCACCCTCACTTCACGACTCTGCCCTTCTGTAGCCGAGGGCAGCAGTAGGGTGTGTGGCCGTGGGGCCCCTCGGCCCGTGTGGGCAGCAGGGTGGGGACAGTTATGATGGCAGGTGGGGTCCTCATTTGTGTGTAGAACGCCTGCTCTGTGCGGGGCAGTGGGCTAGGTGCTAATAAATACACTGTGCTGGTTAAGGTAAGCTTGGGCTCCTCTAACAAAGAGACTCGGCAATAAGGCAACAGCTGGAAAGAGACCGATGTTTATTTCTTCCTCACCGGTAGGACGTTGTGAGTGGTCCAAGTTCATGAGTGGCTCTGCTCCATGCTGTTCCTCAGTGCCCGGGTTCCTGGGATGGTGTTTCTCTACCATCCCTGAGGGGCTTGTCATCATAGGCTCTCTCCAACGAGAAGGAGCAAAGAAAACCCAGGAGGGGCGAACCCACTCACGTTCCGCTGGAGAGAACTTGGTCATGTGGCCAAGCCTGATCCTGGGGCTGGGGTCGGGGTACCTGGAAAAGTAGTTCCTTCCTGAGCCCCGGGAGCAGGGAAGACCAAGCATCGGTGAACAACTAGCACTTTACAGCACATCCCATGGTGCGGGCATTATTCTGTACGTTTTGCAGATGAGGACATTGAACTTGGAAAGGTTCGTTAACTTGATTTGCCCAAGATCACCAGATTTTAGGGGGGAAGGCACAGAGTCTAACTCTGCTGTGTCTGATTCCGAAAACTTGTGCTCTCTTCACCACATCGCTAGGGAACGCTTTGTCATTGTTGTAGAACAGCGAGCTTACAGAGGAACTGAGTGCATATTAACTCGCTTGTGGCTTCAGAAGCACATCTGCAGCCGCTGGACTTACCCAGCCAGCTGGCGTGTTTCATGACTGAGCAGCAGAGTCAAAATGTAGTGTAATCCTAATGAATCAGAATCTGATCTCCTTGACCTCAGCTTTCAGGAGATAGAGGTGAGGACAAGAAGACAATCTGGTTATGGGAGTCTTATGAAAACATTCTAGGGATGGCCTGGGGTCAGAGAACATTCAGATCAGTGCCTGCTGCTCACTTGGGACAGTTACAGCGAGGGGTGGGTCAGAGGCACTGCAAGCCTGGCGGTCATCTCAGAGGAGGTGGGTCGATGATAGCGCAGCTGCGCCTGGAAGGACATCAGAGCATTCATGGCAGACTTGCCCTCAGCTGGGCTTTGGGGCCTGCATCCCTTTTGGTCACTTGCCAGCCATGTAACTTTGGACAAGTTTCTCAATCTTCCCAAGCCTGAGATCTCTCATCTGTGAAGTAGGGTTCATAAAGCATTGCTTTAAGTATTAGTGATCTACTAAGAGAAGGGCCTACCACGAAGCAGCATCGGATTTTCTCTCAGTAAGAATAATGCGGTTTAATCAGACCAGAGTGTGTGTTCTGTTAAAAGCCTGTGTAAACTAAAATTGTGCAATAGCTAGTTTGGGCGCAACTAGGTATTCAAATGAAACATTGACGTTTTGTTTTAATAGTCCTTATGATAAATGTCAACAAAGTATACTTTTTAGAGACACTTGGTTTTTACACACACTTTGAGAGGTAATAAAATCTCCCATTGATGCTAATAGCATTTGAACGGAGTAAAGACTTAGCGGTGTGACAAAAAGTAAGTTACCTTGCTCTTTTCCTAATGTAATCTGAATTTTAAAACAACACAAAGGAATGCTCTTGGTATTTATTCAGGGATCTGTGCATGCAGTTGATAGATACCATTTATCTCTCACAGAGGAATCCATACTCTTGGCCTTTTCCCCCCATCAGTTAGTTGGGATTTCCTCAAAACCCCTTGCCCTTTGCAGGGTTGGCTTGCTCTTAAGTAAATGAACAGAGTATATACTTCGGGGTTTGCACTGACTGATTTATAACAGGATGGCAAATCCAGCACAGAAAACAGGGTCAGGCAAATACCATGGCTCAGGGACTCAGCTGATTGCAACAGAGAGCTTTTTGCTCAGTGTGTCCTTCCCCTGCAGCAGAGGAAGGTGGGGGCTGAGGCCTGGACCCCATGTGTACTGTAAGCTCTGGCAGAACATTATCCTCGCTGTTACTGGGGGAAGAAGTAGTTGCAGTTGTTACATTGTTAGCGATGGTCCTGTTACTCCTGGTTATCTGTTGTTACGTGCCATCCCCTGGACAGTCATTAAGTAATTATTGTGACTAATTCACGCAGTGACCCAATGCTAATTTCAATTCATCCAAGGCTCTCAGTTTGCTAATTTAAAGAGAAAAAAATCTAGCAGACTTATTTTTATTATATTTTGCCTCCTGTTCTGACTTAACAAAGAGAATTCACAGTACTTTTTTTTTTTTTTTTGAGGAGAAAGATCAGTTTAAAGAGTATTACCAAGGTAACACGGTATTAACTGAGAAAACCATGAGCATTACACACTTCAGAGGTTGTTTCTCAGAGCACAGAAGCAATCCTTGAAGTGTCCCAGTTTTATGATGCAGAGTGTTTTCAGCTTCTCTCGTGATCAGGGATGGGAAGAGGGAACATTTCCCCAGCCGTCTGTGCAGACATCTTCCAGCACTTGGAAAGACACAGACCTGAGGATCGTATTTGACAACACAGGAAGGATGTGGGCAGCAGAGTTATTAATTGGAATTTGGGAAATGTGTGTTTTGTGTCTACCATCTACACTTGTGATGTAGGCATTGTTATAGTCGTCTTAATATGTGGAAAACTCAATTTTTGAAAGGTTGAATAACTTGAACAAGGTCATGAGATTAAAATATGCCAGAGCCAGGATGTAAACCCACAAATGTGACTTCAGAGTCCGTACCCTCTGCTTTGCCTCACAGTGGTTTCAAAAACACATATAACAAAATTTATTTGGCCTTGACCTTCTTTCACCCTTTGCTTTGGAGCGTGTCCTTTTTCATTGTAACACAAATTCTAAATCATTTTGTTGAAATGAGAAGTTCTAACCATTCCTTCTTAAAAAAGGAGTTTGGGTCTTTTTTAAAAAATATTTTATTTATTTATTTGAGAGAGAAAGAGAGGGTGTGAGCGCATGAGCAGGAGGAGGAGCAGAGGGAGAGGGAGAAGCAGACTCCCCACTGAGCAGGGAGCCTGATGCGGGGCTCGGTCCCAGGACCCTGGGATCATGACCTGAGCCGAAGGCAGATGCTTAACCGATTGAGCCACCCAGGCGCCCCAAAGGAGTTTTGGTCTTGAAGGATGATGCCATTTCTGTTGTCTGATGAAGGACATTTCAGGCAGAGGACCCAGCATGGGCAAAGGGGTGGAAGGGAGAAAGTTGTGGGGTTAGTCAGGGAATGAAGAGTAGTTCAACTGCATGTATTGTGGGGGAGGGTCTCATCATGACAAGACTGAAAACCTTGCCAGCAGTTAGTGAGCAGAGGGATGCCATTTTGAAGGGGGATCAAAGTGCTGAGGGCTGTGTCCTAAGATTGTTCCAACAGCAGTGCAGATTGAAGTGGGTTGAGATAAACTGAGGAAGAACTCACATTATCCATATAAGCTATTAGAGAGCTAACGAAATCCGGATTTCCATTTCTTTGGTTCAGGAGCCATTAACTTTGTCACAGAAATTTCCCAGAGCTATGAACAAACACTGTATCATACTGGTCAAGGATGCAAAGTTTGGGGAAGTTAAGGAACACCCATAAGCCACAAGGTACATGCTCAAGAATTAAATATTCCTTAGCAGTGGTGAGTAAGCAGTTGGAAATATGAAAACATGAATTTCTACCACTCTCCTGTCTGTTGCCTCCCACCAGCCATTCCGATGAAACTTGATTTCTCCTATAGCTGTTTGGGTAAATTAGTCACAAATGGAATTATTCAAAGAATGATGTATTTACTCTGCATTTAATGCTCTGCCATTACCCCTCTGTTTAGGGCTTTGATCTCTGTTGCTTTAATTAAGAAGACTTTTTTTTTTTTAGTTATGCCTGCCCCTGCTCTGAGGGCCCCAGGAAGTCTGTGTCACATGGTTGGCGGCCCCATTGTGAGCATCCCAGATGAACAAAGTCTGGCTTACAGATGCTTCGTTTTGGTTGGCCCAGCACACATCGCGCTAGGTATAGCTACCAGATGTGGTCACAGGTCAGCCTTTCTTGCTTCTCAGACTGAAACAGATCCACAGTACAACAGATTTTCAGGAACAACCCCACATTTCCAGGTGTGCCCCCATGCTATTGACTTTTCTCAGACTGATTGTTCATAATCACTCAGTAGGTATTGACTGATCACCAGCTATGTGCCTGGCATTATCTTTGAAGTTTGGAATATTAAACTTCTTTAACTTGTTTATACTCTTAAAAGCAAACCAACAGGGAAAGATTTGCAGAAACATTCAATCATATTTGAAATAGGTATATTTCTATTAGACAGTGAAATATATGAAAAACTATAATAATAAAGATAATACAATGCTAGAATATCATATAAGAACAGGAATTATGGTGGGATAAAAATCTTTCAGCCTCTTTCTTCTCTCAAAACTCATTGATCACCGTGCAAGACCAGGAGAATGAGGAATAGAAACACAGATTCTACTTCTGATAAGATCAGGAGTTGGCTCCAATGTTGGTCTACCAAATGGAAGCTAGAAACATTAGAGTTCTGATGGCTGCATTAGCAGGGTAGACAGGTGAGGTCTGAGGGCCTACAACAGTGGCTCCCAGGGAGAAGCAAGCAGATTTACTGCTGAATTCTGGAAAGGCTCAGAAATTAAAGATGCCGGGTACTGAAGAGGATGAGTTGACATGGGGAGCTTGCAAGAGAAGGAGCATTTGAGAGATGCAGAAGGTGCTCCCCTCCCGCCAACTAAGGTTGGGGCTCTCTCACTCTCCACAGTTAAGGCCTCTGGGGCAGGGTCCCAGGCCTCAGAGAGAGCAGAAATTGTGGATAAGGAGGAAAAAAGGGCCATAGATTATCTGAAATTCTGTTTCCCCAAGGGCCAGACCTGTAGCAGCCAGGTTTATACTTTCTGTTGGTTAAAACGGAATTTTTTAAAAAAAATCTATGGCTAGAAAATAGTTTGGAAGGAAATATTCCATAATTTTAGTCCTGGTTAGAGAACTCTTGGTGATTTGTTTTTCTTTTTTTCCTCGTTTTGCACATTTTATGTCAGGTGTATGTATTACTTGCATGCTAAAAATAGCAAAATAATTCAGAGAAATAGTCATCATGATAAAGAAAAGGAGGAAAAAACTGTTTATCATACTATTAGTTTGTATGCTCCTGAAAATCATCTCTTTTATATATAAAAAAAATCTCTTTTTTTATATATAAAGATTTTATTTATTTGAGAGAGAGAGACAGCATGCATGAGCAGAAGGAGGGACAGAGGGAGAAGCAGACTCCCCACTGAGTAGAGAGCCAAAATGTGGGGCTCAATCCCAGGACCTGAGATCACAACCTCAGTTGAAATCAAGGGTCAGGCACCCAACTGACTAAGCCCCCCAGGTGTCCCTCAAGTATACTTCCTTTTTTTTTTTAATTTTTTATTGTTATGTTAATCACCATATATTACATCATTAGTTTTTGGTGCAGTGTTCCATGATTCATTGTTTGTTCATAACACCCAGTGCTTCATGCAGAACGTGCCCTCCTCAATACCCATCACCAGGCTAACCCATCCCCCTACCCCCCTCCCCTCTAGAACCCTCAGTTTGTTTTTCAGAGTCCATCATCTCTCATGGTTCGTCTCCCCCTCTGACATACTCCCCTTTTCTTCCTCTCCTGTTATCTTCTTCTTTTTCTTTTTTCTTAAAATATGTTGCATTATTTATTTCAGAAGTACAGATCTGTGATTCAACAGTCTTGCACAATTCACAGCGCTCACCGTAGCACATACCCTCCCCAATGTCTATCACCCAGCCACCCCATCCCTCCCACCCCCAACCACTCCAATAACACTCAGTTTGTTTCCTGAGATTAAGAATTCCTCATATCAGTGAGGTCATGTGATACATGTCTCTCTCTGATTGACTTATTTCACTCAGCATAACACCCTCCAGTTCCATCCACGTCGTTGCAAATGGCAAGATCTCATTCCTTTGATGGCTGCATAATATTCCATTGTGTATATATACCACATCTTCTTTATCCATTCATCTGTCGATGGGCATCTTGGCTCTTTCCACAGTTTGGCTATTGTGGACATTGCTGCTATAAACATTGGGGTACACGTACCCCTTCGGGTCCCTACATTTGTATCTTTGTGGTAAATACCCAGTAGTGCAATTGCTGGATCGAACGGTAGCTCTAATTTCAACTGTTTGAGGAACCTCCATACTGTTTTCCAAAGTGGTTGCACAAGCTTGCATTCCCACCAACAGTGTAGGAGAGTTCCCCTTTCTCCACATCCCTGCCAACATCTGTCGTTCCCTGACTTGTTCATTTTAGCCATTCTGACGGGTGTGAGGTGGTATCTCATTGAGGTTTTGATTTGGATTTCCCTGATGCCGAGCGATGTTGAGCACTTTTTCATGTGCCTGTTGGCCATTTGGATGTCTTCTTTGGAGAAATGTCTGTTCATGTCTTCTGCCCATTTCTTGATTGGATTCTTTGTTCTTTGGGTGTTGAGTTTGATAAGTTCTTTATAGATTTTGGATACTAGCCCTTTATCTGATATGTCATTTGCAAATATTTTCTCCCATTCTGTCGGTTGTCTTTTGGTTTTGTGGACTGTTTCTTTTGCTGTGCAAAAGCTTTTTATCTTGATGAAATCCCAATAGTTCATTTTTGCCCTGGCTTCCTGTGCCTTTGGCGATGTTTCTAGGAAGAAGTTGCTGCGGCTAAGGTTGAAAAGGTTGCTACCTGTGTTCTCCTTTAGGATTTGGATGGACTCCTGTCTCACGTTTAGGTCTTTCAACCATTTGGAGTCTATTTTTGTGTGTGGTGTAAGGAAATGGTCCAGTTTCATTCTTCTGCATGTGGCTGTCCAATTTTCCCAACACCATTTGTTGAAGAGACTGTCTTTTTGCCATTGGACATTCTTTCCTGCTTTGTCGAAAATAAGTTGACCATAGAGTTGAGGGTCCATTTCTGGGCTCTCGATTCTGTTCCATTGATCGATGTGTCTGTTTTTGTGCCAGTACCATACTGTCTTGATGATGACAGCTTTGTAATAGAGCTGGAAGTCCGGAATTGTGATGCCGCCAGCTTTGCTTTTCTTTTTCAGTATTCCTCTGGCTATTCTGGGTCTCTTCTGGTTCCATACAAATTTTAGGATTATTTGTTCCATTTCTTTGAAAAAAGTGGATGGTATTTTGATGGGGATTGCATTGAATGTGTAGATTGCTCTAGGTAGCATTGACATCTTCACAATGTTGATTCTCCCAATCCATGAGCATGGAACGTTTTTCCATTTCTTTGTGTCTTCTTCAATTTCTTTCATGAGTATTTTATAGTTTTCTGAGTACAGATCCTTTGCCTCTTTGGTTAGATTTATTCCTAGGTATCTAATGGTTTTGGGTGCAATTGTAAATGGGATCGACTCCTTGATTTGTCTCTCTTCTGTCTTGTTGTTGGTGTATAGGAATGCCACTGATTTCTGTGCATTGATTTTATATCCTGCTACTTTACTGAATTCCTGTATGAGTTCTAGCAGTTTTGGGGTGGAGTCTTTTGGGTTTTCCACATACAGTATCATATCATCTGCAAAGAGTGAGAGTTTGACTTCCTCTTTGCCGATGTGGATGCCTTTGATTTCTTTTTGTTGTCTGATTGCTGTGGCTAGGACTTCTAATACTATGTTGAATAGCAGTGGTGAGAGTGGACATCCCTGCCGCGTTCCTGACCTTAGGGGAAAAGCTCTCAGCCTTTCCCCATTGAGAATGATATTCGCTGTAGGTTTTTCATAGATGGCTTTTATGATATTGAGGTATGTACCCTCTATCCCTATACTCTGAAGAGTTTTGATCAAGAAAGGATGTTGTACTTTGTCAAATGCTTTTTCTGCATCTATTGAGAGGATCATATGATTCTTGCTCTTTCTTTTGTTAATGTATTGTATCACGTTGATTGATTTGCGGATGTTGAACCAGCCTTGCAGCCCAGGAATAAATTCCACTTGGTCATGGTGAATAATCCTTTTAATGTACTGTTGGATCCTATTGGCTAGTATTGTGGTGAGAATTTTTGCATTCATGTTCATCAAGGATATTGGTCTGTAATTCTCTTTTTTGATGGGGTCTTTGTCTGGTTTTGGGATCAAGGTAATGCTGGCCTCATAAAATGAGTTTGGAAGTTTCCCTTCCATTTCTATTTTTTGGAACAGTTTCAGGAGAATAGGTATTAATTCTTCTTGAAATGTCTGATAGAATTCCCCTGGGAAGCCATCTGGCCCTGGGCTTTTGTTTCTTGGGAGATTTTTGATGACTGTTTCAATTTCCTTAGTGGTTATAGGTCTGTTCAGGTTTTCTATTTCTTCCTGGTTCAATTTTGGTAGTTGATACATCTCTAGGAATGCACCCATTTCTTCCAGGTTATCTAATTTGCTGGCATAGAGTTGCTCATAATATGTTCTTATAATTGTTTGTATTTCTTTGGTGTTGGTTGTGATCTCTCCTCTATCATTCATGATTTTGTTGATTTGGGTCATTTCTCTTTTCTTTTTGATCAGTCTGGCCAGGGGTTTATCAATCTTGTTAATTCTTTCAAAGAACCATCTCCTAGTTTCGTTGATCTGTTCTACTGTTCTTTTGGTTTCTAGTTCATTGATTTCTGCTCTGATCTTTATGATTTCTCTTCTCCTGCTGGGTTTAGGCTTTATTTGCTGTTCTTTCTCCAGCTCCTTTAGGTGTAGGGTTAGGTTGTGTATTTGAGACCTTTCTTGTTTCTTGAGAAAGGCTTGTATTGCTATATACTTTCCTCTCAGGACTGCCTTTGCTGTATCCCAAAGATTTTGAACAGTTGTGTTTTCATTTTCATTGGTTTCCATGAATTTTTTTAATTCTTCTTTAATTTCTTGGTTGACCCATTCATTCTTTAGTAGGATGCTCTTTAGCCTCCATGTATTTGAGTTCTTTCCGACTTTCCTCTTGTGGTTGAGTTCTAGTTTCAAAGCATTGTGGTCTGAAAATATGCAGGGAATGATCCCAATCTTTTGGTACCGATTGAGACCTGATTTGTGACCTAGGATGTGATCAATTCTGGAGAATGTTCCATGGGCACTAGAAAAGAATGTGTATTCTGTTGCTTTGGGATGGAATGTTCTGAATATGTCTGTGAAGTCCATTTGGTCCAGTGTGTCATTTAAAGTCTTTATTTCCTTGTTGATCTTTTGCTTAGATGATCTGTCCATTTCAGTCAGGGGGGTGTTAAAGTCCCCCACTATTATTGTATTGTTGTCAATGTGTTTCTTTGCTTTTGTTATTAATTGCCTTATATAATTGGCTGCTCCCATGTTTGGGGCATAGATATTTACAATTGTTAGATCTTCTTGTTGGATAGACCCTTTAAGTAGGATATAGTGTCCTTCCTCATCTCTTATTACAGTCTTTGTTTTAAAATCTAGTTTGTCTGATATAAGGATTGCCACCCCAGCTTTCTTTTGGTGTCCATTAGCATGGTAAATGGTTTTCCACCCCCTCACTTTCAATGTGGGGGTGTCTTTGGGTCTAAAATGAGTCTCTTGCAGACAGCATATTGATGGGTCTTGTTTTTTAATCCAATCTGATAGCCTGTGTCTTTTGATTGGGGCATTTAGCCCATTTACATTCAGGGTAACTATTGAAAGGTATGAATTTAGTGCCATTGTATTACCTGTAAGGTGACTGTTAACTGTCTGTTGTCTGTGTTCGTTTCTGCTCTTTGCTGCTTTTAGGTTCTCTCTTTGCTTAGAGGACCCCTCTCAATATTTCTTGGAGGGCTGGTTTCGTGTTTGCAAATTCCTTTAATTTTTGTTTGTTCTGGAAGCTTTTTATCTCTCCTTCTATTTTCAATGACAGCCTAGCTGGATATAGTATTCTTGGCTGCATATTTTTCTCGTTTAGTGCTCTGAAGATATCTTGCCAGTCCTTTCTGGCCTGCCAGATCTCTGTGGATAGGTCTGTTGCCAATCTAATGTTTCTACCATTGTAGGTTACATATCTCTTCTCCCGAGCTGCTTTCAGGATTTTCTCCTTGTCTCTGAGACTCGTAAGTTTTACTATTAGATGTCGGGGTGTTGACCTATTATTATTGATTTTGAGAGGGGTTCTCTGTGCCTCCTGGATTTTAATGCCTGTTTCCTTCCTCACATTAGGGAAGTTCTCTGCTATTATTTGCTCCAATATACCTTCTGCCCCTCTCTCTCTCTCTTCTTCTTCTGGGATCCCAATTATTCTAATGTTGTTTCGTCTTATCGTATCACTTATCTCTCGAATTCTGCCCTCGTGATCCTGTAGTTGTTTCTCTCTCTTTTTCTCAGCCTCTTTATTTTCCATCATTTGGTCTTCTATATCGCTGATTCTCTCTTCTGCCTCATTTATCCTAGCATTTAGTGCCCCCATTTTTGATTGCACCTCATCAATAGCCTTTTTGATTTTGATTTGATTAGATTTTAGTTCTTTTATTTCTCCAGAAAGGGTTTCTCTAATAACTTCCACGCTTTTTTCAAGCCCAGCTAGTATCTTTAAAGTCATGATTCTGAACTCTAGGTCCGACATCGTACTAATGTCTGTATTGAGTAGGTCCCTGACTGACGGTACTACCTCTTGTTCTTTTTGCTGAGGCGATTTCTTTCGTCTTGTCATTTTGTCCAGAGGAGAATAGATGAATGAGAGAACAAAATGCTAACAGGTTTACAACGTCCCCAGCAAATATACTGTATACAAATCAGAAAAGACCTGAAACCAGGGGAAAAGAAAGGGAAAGAAAGAGAAAAGAAAGAGAACAAGAAAAAAAAAAAAAAAAGATAAAAACAAAAACAAAACAATACAAAAAAAGCAGAATATGATCAAATATGATCAGGCTAGTGCATAGATCAGTGCCACACACTAGATTTTGGGCGTATTTTGGTCTGTTAGAAAAAAGTGCCTCCTAAAATTTTAAAGGAAGAAAGACATATATGTACAAAATAAGGGTTGATACAATGAAGGGATGGAAGATGACTGTAAAGATGAAAATTATAAAAGATTTTATACAAGGACTTGGTAAGATAAGTTGTTTGAAAAAAGAAAAGATTTAAGAAAAAAAAAAAGGGAGAGAATGTGATCAGGCAGGAGACTAGAACAAAGCCATACACTAGTGATTTAGGGTATATTTTGATCTGTTAGAAGAAACTGTACCTCAAAATTTTAAAGAGAGAACACCTTACATATATATGCCAAAAATAAGAGTAACTACTATGAAGGGATAAAATATGACTCTAAAAATGAAAAATAAAAAAATTTTTTTTTTAAAAAGGGATTGATAAGATGGTTGAAAAAGGGAAAAAGAAAAATAAAAAAACAGTCAACAAAAATTAACTTTGATGAAATAATGAATCATGGTTAAAAAAAAAAAAAAAGCCATGAATCTATGTGCAGTGTTCCCCTAGCGCTGGAGTTCTCCCATTCTCTTTGATCGATCAACTTGGTCTTGGCTTGCTGGCTGTTTGTGCTGATCTTCTGGGGGAGGGGCCTGTTGCTGTGGTTTCCAAATGTCTTTGCCGGAGGCGGAATTGCCCCGCCCTTGTCGGTCCGGGCTAAGCAAGCTGCTCCGGTTTGCTCTCAGGAGCTTTTGTTCCCTGCAAGCTCTCGGTACAGCTTTGGAGGACCAGGGCAGAAATGGTTGCCTCCCAATCTACACCCGGAGGAGCTGAGAACTCGGGGCCCCGCTCCTCAGTGTGCCCCCAGAGAAAAGCAGTCACTTCCGTGTCCCCGGTCTCCGGCCGCACTCTGTGCTCACCCGGCCTGTGATCGAGCGTTGCTATCTCTGGCACCTGACCCCGTGTGGAGTCTCCAAACCCAGCAGATCCCTGCAGTGCGTTCCCGCACCGCTCCTCCCCGGGAAGGAAGGGGAGTCTCCCCGGATCTGCTGCTTGTTGGGTCCCTGCTGGGGGAGCCATGCCCCGACTGGGCCGCAGATCACAGTTTATGGCAACCCCGAGCTGAAAGCCCGCGCCTTGGCTCCGTCTCTGCAGCCGGCTTCCCCGCTCTGATACCTGGGAGGTCTGGCGCACTCAGGCACCCCCGGTCTCTCTGTGACCCCAAGGGTCCTGAGACCACACTGTCCCGGGAGGATTCCACCCCCCGCTTAGCCACTGCAGCGACGTCCCTCCGCCGAGCCAACTTCTAAAAGGTCCGATTTTGTGCTCCGCGGCTCTATCACTTGCCAGAAGCGGCTGGCGGAGGCCCCTCCCCCGCCGTCTATCCTCCCGAATATCGCCTCGGATTCACTTCTCTGCACGCCCTACCTTCCAGTAAGTGGTCGCTTCTCTGTTCAGAGAGTTGTTGCTACTCTCCTGTTCGATCTCCTGTTGAGTTCGTAGGTGTTCAGAATGGTTTGATCCCTATTCAGCTGAATTCCTGAGACCAGACGAAATCTAGGTCTCCTACTCCTCCGCCATCTTGCTCCGCCCCTTCAAGTATACTTCTTTTAGAACTTTTTTTAAGTGGTTGCCCTAGAGTTTGCAATATAAATATACATTTACAACTAATCCAAGTCTACTTTCAAATAACTCTATACCACTTCATGTGTAATGTATCTTATAATAACAAAATAATTCTAATTTCTTCCTCCCGTTCCCTAATTGCTGTCATTCATCTCACTTATATGTGAACACACATAATTCAATATATTGTTGCTATTATTTTGAGCAAACTTTTGTTTATTAGATCAATTAAAAATAAGAAAAATAAAAGTTTTGTTTTACCTTCCATTGTTTCTTCCTCGATGCTCTTCCTTTCTTTATGAAAATCTGAGTTTCTGACCTGCATCATTTTCCTTTTCTCTGAAAAACTTCTTTTAACATTTCTTACAGCTCTACTGGCAACAAATCCCCTCAATTTTGTTTGTCTGAGAAACTCTATTTCACTTTTGAAGGATAATTTCACAGGTACAGAATTCAAGGTTGGTGATTTTTTTTTCCCCTCTTAACATTTTAAATATTTTTGCTCTACTCCTGCTCTCATGTTTCTGAGAAGTCAGATGCCATTTTTTTCATGTTTTTATTAAAGATTTTATTTATTTATTTATTTATTTATTTATTTATTTATTTGTTTATTTGAGAGAGAGAGCGAGCACGAGTGGGAGGAGGGGTAGAGAGAGAGGGAGAAGCAGGCTCCCCACTGAGCAGGGAGTCTGATGCGGTACTCAATCCCAGGACCCTGGAATCATGACCTGAGCCGAAGGCAGATGCTTAACCAACTGAGCCACCCAGGCACCCTTAGATGTCATTTTTATCCTTGCTGCTCTATAGGGAGGGTTTTCCCTGTGGCTTCTTTCAAGATTTTTCTTTATCTTTTATTGCCTAAAGTGTAAATATGGTATATCTGGGTGTAGTTTTTTGTCATGTATCATGCTTGGTGGTCTCTGATCTTTCTGGATCTGTGGTTTGGTGTCTGACATTTATTTGGGGGAAAATCCCAGCCATTGTTGCTTCAAATATCACTTCTATTCCTTTCTCTTTCTTCTCCCTCTGATAGTCTTCTAACACATATGTTACACATTTTATAGTTGTTCCACAGTTCTTGGATATTCTGTTCTGGGTTTTTTTTTTCCTACCTTTTTTCTCCTTGTTTTCCATTTTGGAGATGGAAACCTCAAGTTATAACCTCAAGTCTAGTTATAACCTCAAGTCTAGCCATTTTTTTCCCTTCCCCATGTCCAGTCTAACAAGGAAACCATTAAAGCATTCTTCACTTCTGTTAATGTTGTCTTTCCTCCCCAGCATTTCTTTTGAATCTTTCTTAGAATTTTTCATCTCTCTGCTTCCATTATCTACGTGTTCTTGCATGTTGTCTACTTTTTTTTACCCCCCATGAAAGCCCTTAGCATATTAATCAGTATTTTTAAATTCCTGGTCTGATAATCCCAGCATTGCTGCTGTATCTGGCTCTGGTTCTGATGCTTGTTCAGTCTGTTCAAACTGTGTTTTTGCCTTTTAGTATGCCTTGTAATTGTGAAAGACCTTTAATAACATAGTGGCGAGGTCTGAGGGACCGGGAAGCGTCTGTAGTCCTGTGATTAGGTCCCATGA
This sequence comes from Eumetopias jubatus, assembly GCF_037043125.1. Lineage (NCBI taxonomy): Eukaryota > Metazoa > Chordata > Mammalia > Carnivora > Otariidae > Eumetopias > Eumetopias jubatus. The sequence continues at coordinate 64,781,083 of NW_028274818.1, read as the reverse complement.
ACTTGACCAGTCCTTCTCAGTTTTCTCCCCGTCTTGGGTGGGACAAGGTGTCTAAAGTGAGCTGGAGCCGGGTATTTCCCTTTCCCCAGGTCAGTTAGGCTCTGGCGAAACCCCAGCAGGGTAGGCTATGGTAAAATCGTTTCTCCTGAGGCCAGCCCTGGTAAAGAAGAACAGAATTCGGTGACATTTTTTGAAGTGGTTGCTTTTCCCTCCCTCTGCTGGGAGCATGAGATGGTTTTCCTATGGTATTAACTGTGAGGGCCTGCTAGAGCTCTTGGAGGTAAAACTCACAAAAGTGTGGGGGTCCCTCAGACTGGGTCCCCCCCAGATGTTTTGACTCTCAGACTTGTGCACTCTGAGTCTCCAGCAATTCATCTGTTACAGTTTAGGTTTTCTGACTCAGCACTGGGTCCTGCCGAGGTTTTTGCTTCTATAAGCTGTGATTCTCTGTATCTGTCTCCCCAGTTTGGGGGCAGCAGTCTGCCCTGTGATCTCACTTGTCTGACAGTTCTAAGAAGAATGGTTGATTTTTCAGTTTGTTCCATTTTTTCTCGTTAGGATGGAGTGTGGACTTCTGTGCTCCTTCCATGCTAGAGTGGAGAACCCAGTCTCATCCTGTTTTGAAAACGGAGCTTTGCACAGTTTTATTTTCTCACACGTGATGCCAGCAGCACAAACTGCCTGGTGATCCAGTGGCTTCTAGTTTTATAAGAGCGTATCAGGAAGGACCTTGTGTCTTACCCTGTAAGCTTCCCTTGACTCTTTTATAGTTCAACTAAAATCCCAGTTGCTGGGAAGATCTGAAACTGTAGCTTTTTGGGTTTTGTCATGTATTTAAAATGTCATCCCAGAAGTAAGCCCATGAGAGACATTATCATGTATTAAGGGCTACTGTGATTTTTCCTCTCTGGATGTTCCTTGAAACATGGTGAAACTCAGAGATGATTGGTTTTGCAGCTGTCGAGTTTGATCCCCGGCCCACGACTCTGTGTCCCTGTTTTCTTTTTACTGTTCAGCACAACCAGCATTTGGGGATCTGCTCTCCTTCCCCTCCACCTTATCTGGTTGACATGTTGATGGGAGCTTGGCCGGGCTGCCTGGCAACTGAACCAAAAGCCATATGGCTTGTTCAGTCAGAAAGGATGTTCAGGAATAACAGAACCATGTGGACAGCCCTGCCCAAGATCTTCAATCGCAGAGGCATTGAACTTGAGAAGGAGGGTGGGGGTCACCTAGGCCTTCCCCTTGTTTCACAGTTCTGGAAGCAACATTAGCAAGATTGTGTCTCTGACAACGTCCAATTCTCCAATCATTCCAAGTATAGTCACCCTGCAAGATAAATGATAAAGTGAAATGAAAGAAATTAAACCCCTTGCTTAAGGCCCCAAGGGTAGTGCTAGAAACAGAGCAAGGAGTGAGATTTGTTACCTGCTGCCTTTGGATCTCACCATGAAGTCAGTGGTTTTGAAACAGTTTTTCTCTACCACCGACCCTTTCTCGTGTCAAGTGCTGGGAAATTTCCTATGTGAAGCAGATGAAAAAAAGCTACTGGCCCATGTGGGAGGTTCTGCGGATGATGTCGTATTAGGAGTGAGACTCTGTAAGGTGAGCATAATCCTCGCCCCTTCCTCAGAGCGCTGCTGCGAACATCGACCCCTCTCCCTTCTTTCCCCGGTTCATTTGGGAAGTTTTTGCCAAGCCCCGTACCAGATCCCAGCCCCTATTTTAAGCATGGGAGTGTGTCTGTGAACAAAACAGATAGAAATCCTTGCTTTCATGGAGCTTACATTCCCATAAATATGAATCATAGTAAAATGGGTTTACGAGACCTGGGGCCTCTCCTAAAGATGCCCCCCCCCCGCTCTTGGCCCCCCCCCAGGACTTCTGAGGGATCCTGAGGGTACCGTGTGAAAACCACTGCACTAGGCCATGTGTCTTAATATTCAGGACTTTGTTCAGAGCTGGAGTGGAAAAAAAAATTGGAATTCTACGAGAGTATTTAAATTTTCTATTACTGACATAAACTCTTCCAGAAACACCAGGTAGGAGAGAAGGATGGTTCATGTGTTTTGAGGGTCCAGTTTGGAGAGCTAATTAGTGACTCATCCGGTTTTCCTTCCTTAGCCATCTTGAAAGCTTGCAGCTGTGCGTCTCACTTTGCATCTTATGCAAACCGATACTTTAGGGGGGAAAGGATGGGAAGGAAATTTGGATCCAAAATGCTGACAAGATAAAATGTATTCTCTAAAGACTCATTCCACTTAAAAATGAAGTTATAACCCAGACATCTTCTCTCAGCCAGCTGATGTGGGGAAAGTGGAAAACTTAAGAAAATCATTTGCTTGAAAATGATGTTTCTGGAAATCAGGGTTGACTCAGTTTATATCAGAAGAATGGGTGTGTGTAGCTCTGCTAAGAAGGGTACAGGAGAGGCTTTTTTCAGAGTGCCTGAGAGAGCATTAAGAGGAGGTAACAAACACTATCTTGTGATTATCTTCAGTTCGTTTCAGTGGCCTGCGAACATTTGAACCTTATCTAACTCCATCTTCCCTAGGGAATCCTCAAGAACATCTAGGAGAATTTTAACAAACTAAGTTGGTTTTTGGAGATAAGGGGGTAGTTTTTTTTTTTTTAATGTTGCCATTTTAAGGGGCTACATACCGCACAGGAGACCTTAGGTATTGGTGTGGAATCTGTCCCAAGACATTTACGAATTTCCAAATGTAACAATGCCATATAACGTAATTCTTGCTTTCTCTCTCCTTGAAAGATGTAAAATATAATTGAAAAAGTTAAGTAATCTAGATACGTAATGATTCTGAAAATTCAGTATTAAGGCAATTTCTATAGCTAATTTCTGGCTGGTCTTTCTATTCACTTCTTTCACTTCTGTCACCAACATCAGCTAGTTTTCATGTCAGCATCATTTTCAGGCAGAGAAAAGATTCTTGCCACTTTACCCATTTTTGCTTTTATTACAAACAGCCGAGAATAACAAAACCTATGCATCATCATCATTAGTTAATGGGCCTTTTTTTTTTACGATTTTATTTGTTTATTTGAGAGAGAGAATGAAATAGAGAGAACATGAGATGGGGGAGGGTCAGAGGGAGAAGCAGACTCCCCGCTGAGCAGGGAGTCCGGTGCGGGACTCGATCCCAGGACTCCAGGATCATGACCTGAGCCGAAGGCAGTTGCTCAACCAACTGAGCCACCCAGGCACCCTTAATGGGCCTTTTTCTGTGAACATCAACGTTACAACGAGGAGGATCCAAATACCTTTCTCAATAAAATTACAAATGATTACGTAGTTTGGACCTTCAGCATCAAGCTTGGTCACATATGCAAGTGTTAAATCCATGAACATTGTCTGTCATACTTGCAGCTGATGAAATTTTCTGTCAATACTGATTTCCCTTCGGACTCCAATTTTGTCTGCATTTGTTTGTCCTATTAATTTTTTTCCCCAAAATATCCTATCCAGTGTACTCAAAATATGTAGATTTTACTCATTTTCTCTGTGCATATTATATCTTTATTGTTTAGAAGAGGAACCATGAGACCAAAGAGAGCATTGGTGCCGGATGGGCAGAGAACTTTAGGCATCGGTGTCTTGTGTAAGAACACAGTAAATGGTGGGAAAATGGAACTGTTGTCAGATGTAGAAGAGGCCATCTTGTTGGCCATCTCTACCCACCTCTCTCTGCTCCTTTCATTTTGTAACTGGGGAAGCTCACCTCCCTTAAAGTCACAGCCAGTAGGGTCAGGCCTGGATCCCAGTCTTCTGACTCCTGTCCCTGGGCTCTCACTGTTGGGCCACGCTTGCTTCTGAGATGGTGGCTTGTCCTGATCAGAAAACCCTGATCAGGAGCATCTGCAGCCCCAGGTTGTTGGAGCTGGAATGGATGTTTGGGCTCATCCAGCCCCACGCTTCACTTACTGTCAGCAGATGGTTAGCAGTCCTGACGGGTTACTGTCTCGCTTTTACTTAGTCACTAGCATGAGTTCGACCCCTCCGGTTTTTAAAGTATGGGGATCCCAGTATCCTGTGGTTTCTGGCCATTTGTCCCCGTTGTCTTTCTTGATGGACCAGTCCCTGTACTGTGTGCTAGAGATACAAAGGGAAATAAAATGTGGAATGTGGGTTCTCCTCTCTAGGGTAACTTTGTAGCTTATAGGAGAAATGGACAAATACATGAGCAGTTATGGTCAAGTAGAATGAGTACTATGGATGGGGACGGACTTGCTGTGGAGGAGGAGCATCTAAATCAGACTGGAAGGTGTGGAAGGTGTCTTGAAGGAGGTGACCCTTGAGCTGAACTTTGGAGTGGGAGATAGAGCAATGAAGCAAGGGGGAAGGGCATCTCAGACGAAGGGAAGGGCCTAGGGAAGGGCACAGGACCATTCATCAGCACTTTAGGGAGCAACACGGTGTTCTGTGTGGCCGGAGGAAGGGAGATTTATGGCAAAGGATGGAGAGAAGGTGAGGAAAGAAGCAGGGGCCAGAGCGTCAAGGGCTTTACTTGACAAGCAGTCTGCGTCATGTGTGGTTGTATTGGCAGAAGTGTATTTTGTGGCCTTCGGCCCTCTTAAGATGCCTTCAGGTTTCACTTTTCCTGCTTTGGAGCATGAGGACCAGAAAAACCCGGATTTAAACTCTGACACCACCGTTAGGCCCCTCTGAGCCTTAGTCTCCTCGTCTATAAAACGAAGGTGATAGGAACTCCATCCACATTCAGTAGAGAGAAAGGAATGTGTGAAGGTACCTCATATAGTACCGGGCTCACGGTAGCGATTAAAACATGTTGGTCTCCCTTCTTTTCCTAATGTGTCTGCAGTAGCTGCACACGGAGTCCCTGCCTTGGCTGGTATGGACCCCAGCATCGGACTGGCACGTTCCTGCCAAGGATCCTGTCCTTTATAGCCAAGCACACCAGTCTAGATTTTGGAGTGAAATTAAGTCTGAAGTAAAGCTTTCCTTCATGACTTCCTAAGGCTTGAGAGAAATTAATCAGTAAGGTATGTTATGGCTTTTCTAGATCTCCTGCTTTTAGGCAGGGCTAACTAACAGAGTTAGATCATGGAGATCCTTGGAAGATATAAACAAAAGGTCAGGGAAGCTACTGGATTTGATTGAAGTATGTGGAAGACACCGTATTGATACGACAGATCTATTTTGCTCGAAGAAGGATTTGGAGCCTACTCAAATCTAGTAGCAATATTTCCGGAGCACGGGTGTGCATGAGCCAAAGCACATACAAGAAATGTAGCAACCCAGGGAAGGATCCAGAATGTAAAAAAAAGTGTTTAATTATTTGCAGTGAAATGGTAGTTCAAATTTGAGAGGAAAAGGCATGCCCACGGACAAATTGGAGCTAAGGAGGGAGGACTGGCCACTCTTGAATCCCTTCCCGGGGTCTTTGCCAAGAGAAGCAAGAGAAATGCAGAAGAGAAGGATGGGAGGGGGGCGTTGCAGGGAGTGACCGGACAGGGGAGAGAGGAAGATTTAGTTATGGAAACAGAAACAAAGGAAAGAATGATGTGTCGGCTTTGTTTGTATTTCTGTTATGCCTACTGTGTCAGAATATGGCTTTTCTCTCTTTTCCTTCCTTCCTTCCTTCTTTCTTTTTGGGGGACTAAATATTCAGGTTTAAATTATGACCATGGTAAAATGATGAAGTCAAGTCAAAGTGAGATGAACTTGTGTGAATAATCTTCAATTTCATGGAAAAACTTGTCTGTAGTTGGCAGTCTTTTCTTTACCTTTGGATTTAATTCCTTTTCATTATTTTCTATACCAGTTCTTTTGAAAGTAATTGACTAACGCTGCAGATAAACACATATTCATTTGGTTTGGTGTAATTTGTCTTCCCCCTGCATCTTCACCGACAGCGTTATCCTGAGAATTAGTTTCCATTTCAGTAAAATGGGAAATAGACTAATAGCATGCTGGCATGGTGATCATTTTTCTAGGGGTTTGCTTCTGCTGAAGAGCTGACGTCAAATATGTTAAAAAGGCAACAAGCAGGGTAGTTTGACTGCCTTAAAATGGGTATGTAATGTTCAGATGGTGACACTGTGAGAGATAAATCATTGTCCAACAAAATGTTATTGTCGAGGGGCTAAGTCAGAGCTCGAGATAGCTAGGCAGAGAAGGGAAATCAAAAAGTCAACTCTTGCCCCCATCCCTAAATCCTTCCCAGGTGTACCAGAGCACGCTTATCTGAAGAGGGGAGTAGCAAAGAAGATAGAGGGGGGCAGGGCGAGGGCAGGGTTGTGGGAGAGAGAGGGATGCCTGTGAACCACGGTGGTGTGTAAGGACTCAGAAGAAAGCAGGTGGAATTACCACCATCAGAAATTACACCTGTCCACCTAGCTTGTTTTGGGCAGACATATCATAGTTGCCGTTTTGTCGCCTGACTTGTCTCAACTCAGATGATACGAGTTGTCGGTTTATCTGACCATCTGCCCACTGCTAGCCTTAGGGGCTCACATGATTTTGCGGATGAATGTCTGAGATGTTTACTGAGCATCTGAGTATGTCCTGGGCTTGGGGGAGGAGGCCATCATGAATCAGTTATATATTTTTCTCAAGTCTATTTATCTATTCAGTAAATATTTATAGAGGGCCTACTACATGCCAGACACATTAGGAGGTGCAAGTGTAGAAAATACCATGATTTATTTATGTAGCCTCCTGATAATGAACATTTGGGTCATTTGCAGTATTTTGCATTAACAAACAGTGTTACTATGGACATTCTTCTCAGATGTGCCTCCCGGAGCTCATTTGCAAGAGGTTCTTTTAGGTAGTGAAAATGAATGAAGTTTAGCTACATGCTTCAACATATGTGAATCTTACGAACATAATGTTGAGCCAAAAACCAAAAACAAACACAAAAATTTGCAAAATAATAAATGCAGTATGATTCCGTTTATAAGCAACCAAAAGCATGTAAAACTAAACAATATGTTGTTTAGGGATACATGCATATGGGATAAGACTATTATAAAAACAAGGGAATAAGAAACCAAAATTAAGATAGTGATTACCTCTGGAAGATGGAGGAGGAATGAGATGGGTGGGAGCACAAAGGGTATTGTCCTATTCTACCAGTACTGGAAGATGTGGGTGATTTCTGTTTATTCAGTGGGTAGTAGGTAAATGGAACCTTGATGTGCATCATAAGTACTACCATGCATGATATGTAGCTTTTCCCCAGTATCTGAAAGTAGAGCGTTCTTTGTGAAATCTTTACTAATCTGAAATGGTGGAAAGCAAAGACGCAATTACCATTATATGGAAAAAAATTTGAGCATTCTCAGAGTCAAAAAATAACCTCTCGGGCTTTTCTGATACCTTAAAACACATTTTACTAATGGATGCACAAAATACATCTTTAAAAAAAGGCACGCAGAGAGAGATGCTCGCAGAGCCAGGTCACAGGCCTGGCAGCTGGATGCTGAGATGCTGAGTGTAGTTCTTGGGGAAGGAGCTGGGCGGGGTACTCTCGCTGCTCAGGGTGGAGGGTGCAGGGGGGTCTTAAAACAACTCTCTGCAAAATAAATGCTGAACGCTATTTTTGCTTTTTGCCTTTTCCGGTAAAAGTAGAAATCCCCTTCAGGGTTCCTCTGGTTAGTGAAGACAGGTACTAATTTTAATATAGGTCTTTTGTAAAAGCAAAGTGGCATAACATGAAATTTTGAAAAGCAGAGGATACCTGTATTTATACACTTACGTATAATGTACATTAAGTATTATATTTATATTGGAAATATGTATTTAATTTTTCATTTAAAATATTTTTTTTTAAAGATTTTATTTATTTATTTGAGAGAGAGAGAATGAGAGACAGAGAGCACGAGAGGGAAGAGGGTCAGAGGGAGAAGCAGACTCCCCGCCGAGCAGGGAGCCCGATGCGGGGCTCGATCCCGGGACTCCAGGATCACGACCCGAGCCGAAGGCAGTTGCCCAACCAACTGAGCCACCCAGGCGCCCTCATTTAAAATATTTTTTAAAGGGAGATGTGGATCGTGACCTCAGGGGACTTACAGTTTATTGAAAAAGAAAAGACGTATGAGCAAATAAATGCCATAAAGTGCTTAAGAGCCGTGACTTGCGGTGTTCAGTTGCTTATAGTCCAGCGGTAGAGATTGACTTTTACATAATTAGCTTCAATTCAGAGTAGAATATGGTAAATGCTGTAGTTTATATGTGAATAAAGTGCTATGAGAGTATAGTGAAGTAAAAAAATTAGTAGGCTGTAGGAAACCTTCCTGAAGGAGGTGTCATTTAAGTTGTATCTTGAAGGATGAATAAAATTATGAGCAACAAAGACAGTGACCAAATTATTTTTTAAATAGGAAGCATATGGACAGAGATAGAGAACTGAGCGAGGACAGGGCATGACTAGGAATGGCAAAAAAACCAGCGTAACAAAAACACACAGCCGAGCGTGTGGTGCAGCAAGAAGGTAGGGGGAGGGCAGATTGTGGAGGGCCTTCGATGTCATGTTGAAGAATTTTGTCTTTTTGCTGCAGCCACGGGGTAGATCTCATATTTCTCTTTTCTGGTGGCAGTTTGAAGGGTGGATTGACAAAAGACGGGGGGGTGGGCAGTCAGAGAGCCTACCTTGGAAAGTTGAAAGCAAGAGATCTTGAAGGTCCAAGACAGGTGGCAGCGATGGGAATGAATAGAAAGGGGTGAATATGTACAAGTGACACAGAGGTATGACCTCATGGGCAATTGAATATGGAATGATCTACCACTTTTTAAAAAAAAAATTATTTATGTATTGGGGGGTAGGAGGTAAGGGTAAAAGGAGAGGGAGAGAATCTCAAGCAGACTTCCCAATGAGTGCAGACCCCAACACAGGGCTCCATCCCAGGACCCTGAGATCATGACCTGAACTGAAATCAAGAGGCGGATGCTTAACCAACTAAGCCACCCAGGTGCCCCTGACACTTTCTTTATCTTGCCTTGTGGCCTTGTTCTGCACTGACTCCCCTGTCTGTCTCCTGTTCATCTACAGCCTTAATTTATATCATTGCCCTATAGCCCACAACTTGGGAACGGAGTTACCAACTGCATTGTAGCCACCATCTTGAAAACACTTGTCTGGGAAATATTAGCACTATGTGACCACTACCAATATTTATACAGGGCAAATGATGTAAAAATTAAGGAGAAATATGTTTTCCCTAATTATACCCTCCATCCCTCAGGACATTAATTTAATCACATCTGTGAGTTAACATGTAAAGGTGCCTGTTATACTTTAACTTTAGTTTCTTTTCACTTTAAAGTATTATATCCATTAGCCATTTTGTTTCTAATTATTTAAGATAAAAAAGATTATTGTGCTCAAAAAAGTTAAACAGAAAATGCTTTTTTATTTGAACAAAAATCATTATTGAAAATCTTTCTAAAGTTCTGTTGTGCTTTAGTAGGTATAATTTACTGAACACATTTTTAAAAAGATATTTATTTATTTGAGAGAGAGAGCAGGGGCAGGAGCAGAGGGAGAGGGAGAACCAGACTAATCAGAATTTGATTAGAGCCCTGAGCGCAGAGCCTGAGGACACAGGGCTTGATCCCATAACCCTGAGATCATGACCTGAGCTAAAATCAAGAATCGGACTGAGCCACCCAGGTGCCCCCTAAACACATTTTAATCTCACTTGGTGTTAAACTTCTGGGTTTCATTTGTGATATATAATACTGTGGTTGAAGAACAGGCAGCAGACTAATCACAGGATGTGCTTTGGAAAGTATAACCAATTTTTCTTATTGTTGCTGTTTGTTAATTTGAACCCTACATGTAAGCTAGTTACCTTGAGATGTGCTTTCCCTACCTCCTCTCTTCAGAGTAACAGCCTGAAAAATATTTTTAGTTAATTTAAAGATTTCGTATAGCTGGAGTCCAGTAGATCAACATGCAGACATGTTTCCCAATGTAATAAATAAATTTAAATATAGAAGAAAAACAAAAAGAGAGTATCATCTTGCCTTATTTCTTTCTCCTGAATACACGGATAATAGTTGATATTATGACCAAAGAGGTCTAGCTATCTTGAATTCCTCTTTGGGGACATATCAACACTTTACCCAAAGGTATTTATTTTTATCACTTTCTGGGATATTTTGGGCATTTCATGATTACATGCCTATCAAGTTCCTTTGTTTTAGATTCTTAGAGCGTCCTGTTCAGCCTCTAATTGCTACCTACTCTAGCTAATGACCACCTTTCTGTTTGGAATCTAGTGCCTTCCTAAAACTAAAGATACTTAGACTTCACCTCGAGTAGGTTTGCACTAACCCCTGAATAAGGAAGGGTGGCCAACTTCTCTTGGGACAGGACACTGTATATGCCCTTGAGGACATTGGGGAGTTGAGGCTCCTCGTTTTAGGAAGTGTTTTTACGACTCTCTGCTGCAGTGTGTACCCAAGGCAATATCCGCTTTAGCTTAGCAAGAATCTGGAGCGTCTACACTAGCCTACAAAACATATTGTTGGCATACGTTGACTTTCAGTGTTTCTTTTGCATAGAATGCCAGCCATGCTGGGAGTAAGGGGGTTACCTTTCCTTAGTCTTTCACAGGAGACTCTGAGAGGCGAGTATCACAGTCTTCTCAAATTAATTTGATTAGAGCACTGGTTAACAACGATGCCCATCACCCAGTATTCTCCCCGTTTACCAATTAGCTACTGCTGCTTTCATTTGCTTCGGAAAATCAGCTTTCTGATTCACGGGCTGAATTAGATCAGGAGACAGCCATATAAAATCATGAGTTTACCTTTTTTTTTTTTTTTTTCAATTCTTGTTGATCTTCTCTTTTTCATCATGACAATCCAAATAGATACTGACCATCAGTAATTCTCTTTCCTGGGAGTCTTTGTAACTTTTTTGTTGTCGACTCATTCATTGTTCTCTTAATCCTCCCTTCTTTTCATGCCTTGTTTCCTTCAGTTTCATTTTTCCCTATTTCCCAAAGCGATTCTTGCATTTCAGCTCTTTGGGCTTACCTTTTACAGATAATACTTTGGTTTATATTTTTTCTCCTCCAAATAAGCTTTACCATAAGCATCTTCACTTAGGAGTATTTCTGTTATTTTTTTTTAAAACCAGCATTTCTTTAACCACCATTGATAATTTACTAAATATTTTTCAGAAACAGCAGATTAATTCTTGTTTGGGCTGCTAGGCCATTCGTAGTCTCTGAATTCAAAGTTGGAAACCTCACATATGCAAATTCAGTTATGCTTGCTGTAATTATCAAACCCTGATTCCTTCAGCAAATATGTTCTGTTTTGCATTTAGATGTTGGGGGAAAATGAGGAGCATGTGCAAAATAAGGCTGGAGGGAAAGAAAGAATCATTTGGAATTTTATTTTTTTTTATTTAAAGTAACTAATTAAATCTGTGTATAACCCAGGAAAAGGAAAACCCGATTCTTTTATTTGTGATAGTGAGCGGTAGGAGAACTGTTGAATCTCACAAATTAAGAAGTTTGAGTGTCTTCTTCAAGGGGCAATTCTGAGAGTGATCGTTATAAAGAACAGTGTAAAGAAGTGGGGGGTTTTAATGGCCAGACCACAAGCAGCGTAATCTGACTTTTATTTATTTAGTTAAAGATTTATTTATCCATTTTAGAGAGAGAGAGAGCACTAGCAGAGGGAGGGGCAGAGGGAGAGGGAGAGAAGCAGACTCCCTGCCGAGTATGAGAGCCTGATGTGGAGCTTGATCTCACGACCCTGGGATCATGACCTGAGCTGAAACCAAGAGTTGGACACTTAACCAACTGAGCCACCCAGGTGCCCCCTTCTGACTTTTAAAAGTTATGATTTATCTATCATCATGAAAAAATATTTTTAAAAAACATCTGAAGAATGTTTTTTGCATCATGGGAAAATGACCACTGAGTGGACAGTTCACTGTCAGATCTTTGTATAGTCAAGGAATGCAGCGGGTTCTTGGCCACCAAGGACCCTGGCTGGTGTTTTAGGTGAAGCACCCACCCACTCCTTGGCATTGCAGGTAATAAGTGGGATGCAGAAACCCTGTGCCCCATTTTGGTTTAGTTCCTATATGGTTTCTATATATGTCTTTATGTATCTTTCTTCAGTTCCTGTACATGTTATTGGTCTTGAAGGTCAGTGCTGTCAGTGAAAAATAGCCAGCTCAGATTCCAGAACATTCAGGACCTGTCTGTATGGTCTGTCGGAATGGCTTTGAAATCCATCTGCTGCTTCTCTACCCAAATTGTCCTCCTAAGTGCTTTCCCTTGGTAATTTAGAGAGAGCTGTGTGGTAGGCGGGAAAAGAAATGTGAACAACTGATTTAAACTCCGTTCCAAGGGAAATTGCCCTGCTTAGCTCAGTATTGAAAGAAGATGCTGGGAACACGTGTGCATTGAGTCACCTCCAGAGTATGGCCAAATTTGGCCAGACCGTTAACTTGGCACAAGCAATGTAACTTTAGATCAAGGTTGTGTTTGGGGTTTTGAGTGACTTATGATAGTCTGTTTTATGAGAACTGACTCAGAGGATGCTGCAAACAAAGAACCGGAAGTGGTGGTGAATGAGTTTGGGTGATGCTAAGAGTGGAGGAGAGCAACCCAGTCTGTTCAGTGGAGAAGCCCCGAGAGATGGAGGGGTGGCCGGAACCTCAGGGCCTGATGTGGCTGAGGTGACGCAAACGTCCTGTTCTCACACATCAGTTATGCAGAGCATGACTTCCATTCTGCCAAAACCTGGAGGTATACGCAGTGATGCAGTATTTCATTAATTCCAAACCGTATATTTTTTCACAATTTTATATTCCTGGAACTGGAATCCATTTCACAACAGCTAACTTGACGTAGTTTGCTTATGCTTTTTCTTAGTAGAACCCCAAAAAATGGTGCATCTGACTCTTCATCGAGTGTGTCTTACAGTTGATGAATTTTGGTAATAATAAGGATCTCATTACTACTTACAAAGCTCTCTATGTGCCAGGAGCCCTTCCCAGGCCCACATGCATTATTATCTCATTTAATTCTCACAGTTTTTCTGCTTTACAGCTTTCTGGTAAATTCTGGTTCTTTATTTCTGGGTTCTTCCTAATCAAAATTAATTGGCCAATAATACGGAAATGCAGACACATAATTTAGCATATTGCACCCCACATAAAAATACTAATTCCCTGATGTTTTTAAATTTGATCAGGTGGGGGTACTTGGGTGGCTCATTTGGTTCAGTGTCTGCCTTCAGCTCAGGTCATAATCCCAAGATTCTGGGATCGAGTCCCACGGCGGGCTCCCTACACAGCAGGGAGCCTGCTTCTCCCTCTGCCTGCCCCTCCCCTTGCTCGTGCTCCTTCTCTCTCTCTCTCTCTCTGTCAAATAATTAAGTAAAATCTTTAAAAAAAAAAAAAAAAGTCTGATCAGGTGGGAAGGCGAAAGGCGCTCCTGAAAGAGAAAACCATCACATTTACTTTGAGGGGAGATGGGAAGAGGGCCAGAGTAGGAGGGGAAGGTTCTCTGCAATTCTGTCTCTGTTAGCTCCGTGTGTGACCACCTGCAAATACTGTGACATTCGCACAACAGAGTGTCAGGGTTCCATTTGCTCTTTCATTCTGTAGCCATTTGCTCTTTTGTAGCTGATTTATCTTTCCGGCCTGCCGCAGGGGGAGAATCTCCCTTTCTTTGTGGCACTAATTTGGTAATGGTGGCTGGCTGCAGTCAGATAGTGGGAGAGTGGAAAATTCACAGGCCATCCATTTTCCTTTACATCTCCCAGCTGGTCTTCGGTAATCCCCAGCAATCTTTACTGCTTATGGTCAGAGTGGGGGGGGGGTGCTGCGTGCTCCCCAGGGCTGTGGACAGGCAGCAGACTCTTGTGCTTCTGAACTGATCTGACAGATTCGAGTACTGTCCTGCGTTATTGCAACCCGGTTCTTGACAGAGTGACTTACAAAGAAACATGGCCAATAGTCAGGAAAATTATCGTGGCTGAGAAAGCCTACAATTTGTCAGAATTAGAGAAGAACGGGACGGGTTTTTACTGACCTCACTAGGCAAACTGGGTGAGAGGGCTGCATCTTCCTCCCCCCTACCCCCTTCCTTGAGCCTACACCACGCCTGCTGTAGAAGACAGGCCCTTATGAATGAGTGAATACACCTCTGTTTCTGAGGGCAGGGGTACGGGACAGCACCGTTCCAGATCTTTCTTGGCACTTAGCCCCTTCCCCCCAGCCTGTCTTGTGTATAATTCCTTCAGGGCTGAGTTTTCTGCTGGGAAGGTTACTCTGACAAACTAAATCTTGCAGATGCGTGAGAGCAGGTGAGTATCTAGCCTCAGAATGGTGTACTGATTTCCCTTAGCCTTCCTTTCCTCATCCTTAAAATGAAGACACTGTTCTAAGAGCTCCCGGGGCTGGACCTCCCGGGAGACTTTGAACCAGAAGTGCTTTGAGATGGGGCACCGTCGGGGCGCCCATGCTCCCCCCTCAGGCAGGACGGGTGCGCCTCAGTGAGGCTTTGCCTGGTTGGAAACAGTGGGTTCAGTGGTGTGACGTTCAGGTGGCCTCAGCAGGTGGTGGAGGAAAGGTCTGAGGGCCGCTGGGTCCCAGCACCCCTGCCACCCCCACTCCTGACAGCGCCCCTCGTCAGGTGCCCCTGCCCCTGCATTCAGCCCTCCCTGTGTCTCCTTTCTGGCTCTTCAGAGAAAGAATTACATCAGGGCATTTCAGGCACGACTGTCTTTAATATCGCTCTGCTTTGGGGCGCCTGGATGGCTCAGTCGGGTAAGTAGCTGCCTTTGGCTCAGGTCATGATCCCAGAGTCCTGGGATCGAGCCCCGCGTCAGGATCCCTGCTCAGCGGGGAGTCTGCTTCTTCCTCTCCCTCTGCTTGTGCTCTCTCCCTCTGTCAAATAAATAAATAAATAAATAAAATAAAAATATCGCTCTGCTTTTTCCTTCCTCCACCTGCAGTGAGGTAGACTAGGAACATGACACATTTTAGAGGTTTGTAAGGTTTTTTATTTTAAACCAGGGAATGCTGTGGGTATGTATTTTGTTCCACATGCTGTGGCAAAACCCCGTGTCTTGCTTCTTTTTACTTCCCAGTGTTGACTTTTGTAACATCTGCTGTTACCAGATGTCACCACCTTCCACTTTTAGAAGTGAAAGTAGTCTGTGTGAGTATGAAACTTATACCAACGTTCTTCAATCTCAGGAAAACATTTTCCAGAATTTATAATTAATACTTTCCCATCATGTCACAGAAGGAATAAGAAGTGCGGGTGATCCTTGTGAGTCCAGGCTGAGGTACCTCCTTTCCCTGACCTGTTACCGCTGAGCTCATGACCCCTCTGCCAGGCACTGGTGGCGTGTGTGTGATTCATTGCCTAGTGCTGCCGTGTCCCTGGCTGGTCTCAGCATCACGGAGGGCGGGATCCATGCTGACATCTCCCTGCAGGTCCAGAACCTGGTCCGTGTAGGTCACTGAGTGAGTGCTTGTAGGAAGGAATGCAGACAGGGAGACAGAGGAAGGAGGGAAAGAGAGAAGGATGAGAAGAGACTTCTGTTGTTTTTGCATAATGACAATTGCCTTGGCTTATTAGCAATGCTATATGGAAGTCACAAAGGCTAACATAACAAAGTCAGTGGTACCGAATGTACTCACTCTGTCTACTGACATTCACTCAGCAAACATTTTTTGAGCATGCTCAGTGTGTCAGACCAGTCTGAGCCAGTGGGGGAAAGCCAGGAAATAGAATTTCTACCCTCTTGGAACTCAAGTATCAAGAAATGGCTGTTTCCTACAGTGCAGGATGTGGGAGTAGCTTCGTGGGCAAATTTGGGAGCACGAGCCAGAGAGCCTCCCTCCCCCAGCGAGGCAGTCGGGAGGCTCTCACAGGAGCGCCCCTAAAAAGAGTTTGTTAAACTTAACTTTCAGTAGTGGAACATTAAAAAAGAAAAGATACAGGGGCGCCTGGGTGGCTCAGTCAGTTAAGCAAGCATCTGCCTTCAGCTCAGGTCATGATCTCGGGTCCTGGGATCAAGTCCCCACATCATCAGGCTCCCTGCTCGGCGGGGAGCCTGCTTCTCCTTCTCCCGCTGCTTGTGCTGTCTTTTGCTTGTGCTCTCTCTCTCTCTCAAATAAATAAATCTTTAAAAAAAGATATATTTAATCCACTTTTCCAAATTCCCTCCTCTCTTCGTATTCTGATGAATGCTGACCCAGGGAGGGGACCTCCCTTGGAACTCTCTGGAGGTCACCACTAAAGGGGTGCAAGAGCGGTACACTGGTGTTTCATCTAGGTGCCAGTGCAGGAATCTGGTCAGGAAACAGGCTGGGAAGAGTACCATGTATGTATTCATCGTGGTGCCAGGAGGGACAAATGATCAAGTAGAAATCCCACCAGTGTGTTTTGTGTCCTTGGCTATCCGCATGAGTGGCTGGAAGGAAGCAGGGAAGGGGCACTTAGGAGCTACCTCTGGAGAAACAGGGGGTGGTAGGGAATGAGGCCATGATTTGTCTTCTCTTTTCCTTCTTAGTCATCAGGGACTGGGTGTGCATGGGCAACCCCGGAAGGATTGACCCATTGAGGTGCCCCCTTGTCTCCTACAACTGCCTTCCAGAAACCACCCCAGCTACTAGTCCCTAGAACACCCCCTCCGGCCCCCAAGCCCATGCAGCTTGTAGATGCACCGTGTGCACTCCTCATGCTATCGTGTGCGATAGTCACTCCCTGAGGTGTCAATGTCAAGTAGGATCAGCATGACAAACCCTTGCCTGACACAATTTCTCCTGGAAAGAACAGTCACCTCAATTTCTACAGAGAGTAACCTCAGCTTGCACTGGAATCTTTCTTTCACTGAGGATTGCATGAAGCAGTTGGTTCGGTTTTATCTTCCACATGGAACATTTTTTCTGTAGTTTGCTTTTCTCCATTAATGTGATGAAAAAACATGGTGGATCTGGGCCAAACTGTGCCGTGTCCAGTTCAGCCTCCCTCAGGGGATGCCCAGCACCCAGTGTACCGCATTTTGGATTTTAGCTCAAACCAAGAGACATTACAGAACAGAAGACCACACTGCCTTGGGGTAGATTTTTGCTCCAGTTACCTGGAAAGAGAATCATGAAACTAGATTATCATGTAAGAGAACATTTGTAGAGACTCAAGCTGAGCAGAAGAATCCTTAAGTGTTATCTGTGGGGGAAAGTTGAGCTGGTCGTGATAATACACTTTCTGGACAGGAGCAGGACTACATGAAATGTTTCCCAGAAAGCACGCTTATGGCAGAGCTATGGAAACTATAACAATATCCAGTAATAAATTATTTAAGAATATCATCGTATTTCTGAGCCTCGGGATATGGGAGCAAAATGACACAATAGAAACCCTGTTAAGAGCTTTTATACTTTTATACATACTTGACAGACATCTGTTGCAAATGCTTTTCTCATCAACTGAGTGATATAAGGAGGTGGAATGCCAGGGAATATCCTGAAGGGAAGAACAAAGAACAATGGACAACTTTGTGACTATCATTCCCGTTTTGCTTTCTCTTATCAAGGACAGTTGTTGAAGACATAATGGGCTGTGTCATGAGGAGAGCCCTTAGAAAAATGAAAATATGGGTGGGTTTCTGAAGACAGACCTGTTATCCAAAAGGCCTTCATTTTGTGAATCCTCATTTGATAACATTTTGTGGTTCTGCCTTGGGAACGCTCTAGAACAGGAAGCACGATTTTAGGATTGCTATCCCTTCTCTTACTATACTGGCCTTGATATTGATTTTAGCCTTTGCAAGTCATTGTTGAATATTTGGTGTGTCTAGTGTGCACTCTTTGTGACCATAGCTGGAAATGTGACTGACACCATTGCCATTGTGGAAACAGATGGTTTTCAAACGTACGGGGTCTGGAACACATGTCCAAGTGTGTTATGATATGGGATGTGGTAAAGATGCGGTTCTTAAGTTAGATTATTTTATTTTTTACTTGGTTTGTATTATAAAGTGCATTTGCAAAATCTTTAATAATATTCATATAATATAAAGACATATTTTTAACTTTCCCATTTAACAAGTGGTACCCATGGTTTAAGTTGCTTTAAGTTAGATTATTTGTCAATATTTAAATGAATATTTTTTATCAACATTAATCAACATTTTTTTTAAATCTATCAACATACATTTAAATGAATGTTTTTGGTTTGGGCTTTAGCATCATGCTTTTAAAACCTGATGCTTACCATTCTTATAATCTACTCTTTGGAAACCAGCTAGATTAAATTTTATAATTTTCATGTTGTTTCTAAGTGATGAGGTAAGAGAAAGTTTTAGGGGGCTAGGTGCAAGTGCATTTCAAATAACACACTGGAGACTTTAATAGTTTTCATGCCATCTGCTAACAGTAAGATTACATACTCATTATATGTTCTCCTTCTAGCATTTTCTAAATACTAGAGACATCTTGAGGTGGTATGGAAGAATTTCTTCCTGATAAAAGGCATTATAATGGAGCATCCTGAGTCATATACACTTACCATTTTTATGTTCCTCCTTACCTTGTTTTCCAACATCCTCGCTTGCTGTCTTTAACCAGTGGTCCCTTAGGTTTGCAAACAGAGGAGCCTATGACAGAAACATTAGAAAATTTCCAAAGATCAGACTCCACAAGGCTGGCTGTGGAGCAGTGCAGTGATGGGGCCGGGCACTCCAGCTCACAGCCAGCTCACAAATGAAACGTGGAGGCTCTCCCACTATTTCCCAGCAAAGGGAGACTATGTTGCACTAATTGTTTTATTGATCGATTTTTAAAGACTGAAATGGAGGGCGCCTGGGTGGCTCAGATGGTTAAGCGTCTGCCTTCGGCTCAGGTCATGATCCCAGGGTCCTGGGATCGAGTCCCGCATCGGGCTCCCTGCTCAGCAGGAAGCCTGCTTCTCCCTCTGCCTCTCTCTCTCTCTGTCTCTCATGAATAAATAAATTAAAAAAAAAAAATCTTTAAAAAAAAAAAAAGACTGAAATGGAAAAGATGTGTAACCATCCTTATTGTTGTAAGCCTTCTGGAATTCTGGGATTTGTGTTTTTTGTCATTATTGCTGCCTCTTCACGACCGAGCTCACCTCCTTACCAAATCTGGCTCCCCCCTGTTCTTTTTCTGGTTGGTGGATTGTATACCTTTCATTTTCATGGCTAGGGAAAGGTTGTAAAGGAGTGACCAAAGGAGGCAGTAGGATATCAGGAAAGGCCTGTTGAATCATGAGAGATGGTTCAATATTTGACATGCTGATAGAAAGGATCAGGCGTGAAATTTTAAATCTCTTGAGGTTTAGGGGCTCCTGGGTGGTTCTGTCAGTTAAGCCAGTGACTCTTGGTTTCTGCTCAGGTCATGATCTCAGGGATGTGACTTCAAGCCCTGCATTGGGTTCTGTGCTCAGCGGGGAGTCTGCTTGAGATTCTCTCTCTCCCTCCTCCTGCCCCTCCCTCTGCATGCTCTCTCTTTCCTCCCGTCTCTCTCAAATAAATAAATCTTTAAAAAATAAATAAATCTCTTGAGGTGTATGAGAAGATTCTGAAAAAAAAATAGTTGTCTTTAATAAAATGTCATATGGCGTGGATAATAATAATATACCCTGACTGAAATCCTTACCATGCTTCTAAAGTTAGAAAATTAATAGTGCTGGGGTAGTGGTGGAGGGGGGCAATTATTTTGTACAAAAACCTTTGCTTTAGGTTTTCATATCTGCCAGCTCTCCCTACTTCCTTTCCTTCTGTGCACAGACCTTGATAAAATGAATTGCAGTAAGTTCTCTGTTGAAAATTTACCTTTAGCCTCTCTAATGAATAAATGCTGTGTGTCACATTTTTGTGTCCTAAACATTCTATTTATGCCTTAACTAGAGAAATTATAAAGGAGATGCAGATGGTCTTTGAGGAAACTGCCTGATGTTTGTGTTTAGAAACTGAGTTCCCTTTTGTTTAAATGTTTTAAAGTTTATATCTTTTGAAATTGAAAACATTCTTCAAGGTAGGCCAGAAGCCAGCTATGGCTACTCACACACAGACTGAGTTCTTTGTAGAAGTGAGTAATGAGGGCTAGGGGGTGCTGGGGAGTGGATGGCTTCTTCTGTTATGGGCACAGGAGGACTCTACGGCATAGAATGGGTTATACGTTTTCTTACAGCAGTTCAGCTTTGACATTAAAAGGTGATTTTCCTCGTGTCTCATATGCCTTAATTTATCTGCTGCTACAATAAAAAGCTTCCAGTTCAGAAAATTTGAGGGAAAATGTGAAATTTGAACATGTGTATAAAATAACTCTCTGAAATAATATTTGTTCTTCAGTGTGATTGCTACAGGGGATCTTTTAATTGCAGAACATAAATGTCAGGTTCTGGACCTAGAACCTGAACCAAATGATGTAAAAATTTGGTTCCTAGAATATTTATATATGATATCTATATTTTATATATCTGTGTATTCCAGTATAGTTAGTATACAGTGTTAAATTAGTTATAGGTGTGCAATATAGTGATTCAACAATTGTATGCGTTACTCATCATGACAAGTGCACTCCTTAATCCCCATCACTTATTTCACCCATCCCCCCACCCACCTCCCCTCTGGTGACCATCAGTGTGTTCTCTATAGTTAAGAGTTTCTTGTTTGGTTTGTCTCTTTTTTCTTTGTTCCTTTGTTTTGTTTCTTAAATTCTACATATGAGTGAAAACACATGATATCTGTCTTTCTCTGACTGACTTATTTCACCTACCATTATTTCTCTAGATCCATCCATGTTGTTGCAAATGTCAAGATTTCATTCTTTTTAATTACTGAGTAATATTCCACCATAGATACATACCAAAGCTACTTTATCCATTCATCAGTCGATGAATACTTGGGTTGTTTCCATAATTTTAGGTTATTGTAAATAATGCTGCAATAAACGTATGGTTGCATGTATGTTTTTGAATTGGTGTTTTCATATTTTATGGGTAAATTCTTAGCAGAGGAATTACTGGATCATGTGGTAATTGTAGTTTTAATTTTTTTGAGGAAACTCCGTATTTTTTTGAGCAAACTTTTCCACAGTGGCTGCACCAGTTTGCATTCACACAGTGTCCGAGGGTTCCTTTTTCTCCACATCCTCCCCAACACCTGTTATTTCTTGTGTTTCTGATTTTAGCCATTCTGACTGGTGTGAGGTGATATCTCATTTGCATCTCCTTGATGTTGAGCTAATGTTGAACATCTTTTCATGTGTCTCTTGGCCATCTGCATGTTTTCTTTGGAGAAATGTCTATTCGTGTTTTCTGCTCATTTTTTAATTGGATTATTTGGTTTTGGGGTATTGAGTTGTATCAGTTCTTTGTATATTTTGGACACTCATTCTTTATCAGATATGTCATTTGCAAATATCTTCTCCCATTCTGTAGCTCCCTTTTAGTTTTGCTATTTGTTTCCTTTGCTGTGCAGAAGCTTTTTTTATTTTTGTGTAGTCCCTATAGTTTATTTTTGCTTTTATTTCTCATGCCTGAGGAGACCTATCTAGAAAAATGTTGCTATAGCCAATGTCAGAAATTACTGCCTGTGCACTCTTCTAGGATTTTTGTGGTTTCAGGTCTCACGTTAGATCTGTAATCCATTTTTTTTTTTTTTAAGATTTTATTTATTTTTTGACAGAGAGAGACACAGTGAGAGAGGGAACACAAGCAGGGGGAGTGGGAGAGGGAGAAGCAGACTTCCTGCGGAGCAAGGAGCCTGATGTGGGACTTGATCCCAGGACCCTGGGATCATGACCTGAGCAGAAGGCAGACACTTAACGACTGAGCCACCCAGACGCCCTGTAATCCATTTTGAATTTATATTTTTGTATGGTATAAGAAAGTGATCCAGTTTCATTCTTTTGCGTGTAGCTGTTCAGTTTTCCCAGCACCATTTGTTGAAGAGACTGTCTTTTCCCCAGTGTATATTCTTTCCTCCTTTGATAAATATTAATTGACCATATAATTGTGGGTTTATTTCTGGGCTCTCTATTCTGTTCTATTGGTCTGTGTGTCTGTTTGTGCACCTGTGCTGTACTGTTTTGAATACTACAGCTTTGTAGAATAACTTGAAATCTGGGATTGTGGATTGTGATGCCCCCAGTTTTATTCTTCTTTTTCATGATTGCTTTGGTTATTTGGGTTTTTTGTGGTTCTGTATAAATTTTAGGATTATTTGTTCTAGTTCTCTGAAAAATGCTGTTGGTAGTTTGGTGAGGATTGCATTAAATCTGTAGATTGCTTTGGGTAGTATGGACATTTTAACAATATTTGTTCTTCCAGTCAATGAGCATGAAATAGCTTTCTGTTTGTGTTGTCTTCAATTTCTTTCATCAGTGTTATATAGTTTTCAGAGTACAGGTCTTTCACCTTTTTGGTTAAGTTTATTTCTAGGCATTTTATTCTTTTTGGTACAATTGTAAACGTGATTGTTTTCCAAATTTCCCTTTCTCCTTCTTCCTTATTAGTGTATAGAAATGTAATGGATTTCTCTATATTGATTTTGTATCTTGCAACCTTTCTGAATTCATTTATCAGTTCTGGTAGTTTTTTGGTGAAATCTTTAGGGTTTTCTATAAATAGTATTACATCATCTGTAAATAGTGAAAGTTCTATTTCTTCTTTACCAATTTGATGCCTTTTGTTTCTTTTTCTTGTCTGACTGCTGTGTCTAGGACCTCCAGTATTATGTCAAATAAAAGGGGTGAGAGTAGATATCCTTGTCTTGTTCCTGATCTTACAGGAAAAGCTCTCAGTTTTCACCATTGAGTATGATGTTAGCTGTGTGCTTTTCATACGTGGCTTTTATTATGTTGAGGTATTTTCCTTCTAAACCTACTTTGTTAAGGATTTTTATCATGTTTCATAGAATATTTAAAATTTTACTTATTTGCTTTTTACAAAATACAGAGGTTCAGCAATCACTTGTAACAACTCAGTGGAGTTTTACTATCTAGAAAAGCTACAGTGTTATAAAGGCTTTTGATTACCTCAAAAGAAATATTGTAAGAATACATATAACCATATTTGATAATTATAAAATAATTTAAATGTATGTTTCAATTTTGTTATGGGAAATATTTTAAAGTAATACTCCATAATACTCCATTTTAATTTTTAGAATTTTTTAATTTGTTTTTTTAATTGAAATAATCCCATTAATATGCTTTTCTAAAGGCATTTTCATTCATTAATTGTTTAAACTGTGCACTTTTCTAAGAAAACTGTTTATACAAAGAAATACTTTGAAAAGTGTCTAAACTTTTATTTCTGGGCTTTATTTCCGTTCTTTTATTTCTTGGTATAAAGAGAAATTCCTTTCAGATTTTCACTTGAGCACATATGGATATACTAGTGAGTGAAACCAGTATTTTTAATAAAAGTGGGAGTAGGCAAAAGTTAAACTGTTTTAGCTCTAGAAACCTGGCACACAACGCCTCTCAGAATAATATGAAAGAGGAACTTGTCTGGTTGGCTCAGTAGGACTTTAAAACATTGTACCTATATTGTGGAGTAGGGCAGAATGAGAATAGCAGAGAGGTACCAGTGAAAATAGGAAAAGGAAAAGAAGGGAGGAAAGTTAACAAAGGAAAAGATGCCAGAGAAGTAGGAGGGAAGGCGAGGGATGTGGGGACTATTGCCCATTCATTCATTCCTTCATTTATTTTGTGCCTCATGTATCAGGACCCTGGCATTTTTTTGGGGTGGGGAATGTGGGGAAGGGGCAGAGGGAGAAGGAAAGAAGGAATCCCAAGCAGACTCCCCACCCAGCATGGAGCCTATCGCAGGGCTTGATCTCATGACCCTGAGATCACAACCTGAGCTGAAATCAAGAGTAGGTCACTTAACTGACTGAGCCACCCAGGTGCCCCAGGCCCCTGGCATTTTAAGCAGAGGATCAAACAAGCCTTTGCTCTCTTCTGAGGCCTAAAGGCCTGTCGTCCCATCCATTGGACTAATGGAAAAGAGCTTGAAACAAAAGATGAGCCAGAGTGGAGAGCAAGAATGGACAAAGAGATCCGAGCAGGGATATCAACAGATTGTATGCCAAAGGACAAGAGAGATGGAAGATGAACTTCTCCTTACTCCTTGGCAGAGTATGGAACCACATCTCGTATCTGCTCTTCCACACCTACAGGATACCTGTGACTTACTTCTGATGTCTTCTCTGACCCTGTCCTAGGGAGTACCCTCCTGAGGACACTGAGGACCACACCCACACAACCATCCATCTCCCAGAAAAACCTGTATTAGTGTCTTTCACGCAAGGAACCACCATCACTGCCCTCTGAGTATTTTACACAGGAGTTGTGTTTGGTGTCAAGTAAATGGGTAAATAATGAACCAGGATGATAAATGCTGCTAACGAGATGAGTAAATCAGCTAGGTCCAAGGGATCTGGGAAAGTTTTCTGGAGGAAGTTGACATTTCCCCTTGTTAGCTCTTTTTTCTTTCTTTTAAAAAATTCTGTCAGAATAAACCTATTCTGGAAAAGCCTTTAATTTGCTTCACAGTGGAGAAACAAAATGTTTACATTTTGGTTTAATTCAAAAGTTAACAGAGGGGTGCCTGGGTGGCTCAGTCTTTGGGTGTTTGCCTTCGGCTGAGGTCATGGTCCCAAGGTTCTGGGATCGAGCCCTCTGTCCGGCTCCCTGCTCCACAGGGAGCCTGCTTCTCCCTCTCCCAATCCCCCTGCTTGTGTTCCCTCTCTCTCTGTTCTCTCTCTCTCAAATAAATAAATAAAATCTTAAAAAAAAGTTAACTGATTAAATGGGTTAGATCTGGTGTTTCATTGGTGGCTTAATGTTGGTAAAGTCCTGAATACACTTTAAAAATCATGTTAAAGTTTCTATTCCCTTTCCCCAAATTCATACCCATTTAAAAATGTGTAAAGTTTCTAAAAGAAAACGCAGGATCTTTTGTCCTGCATTTCCACCATCCATTTTATACATAAATATGTGTAGGCAGTACACTCTTGCGACTTAATATGAAACACATGCCCTTAGAGCAATTTAACTAGTGTGTTTAAAATACACCAACTTATTTCCTGATTTGAAACTGCAGTTTTATCAGACTTTTAGAGGAAATGCTAAATCATGATAGGTTGCACTAGATTTCATAGAAGAGCTCTTTAGAGCAGTGGAGGAGTCTCAAAGGACTGAGCGCTTTTTCATACTTTACGTTCTTTCATATAAACCTGATTTAAAGACATTCGTTGTCGCTTGTTTTCTTTTTCTTTTTTTCCTTTACAGAGACTATAACAGTAAGTCAGCATCCATTTGTGGTCCCTGGTTCATCTCAAGTCTGCAGTGTCCTCTTCTGCTTTCTTCTTGATGGGCTTTGTTCTTTCTTGTCCTATGTGTCCGTCTCCAGCCCGTCTGCTGCCCTGCACTCCAGGCGCTCCGCTCATACTTGGCCTTGGCTGGGATGTCTAGTAGGCCGTTTCAAATTTAACATGGCTGAAACAGAGCCCCTGGCCTTGCTCCCAGCTCCCTGCAACCAAACCTGCTCCTTTCCCAGTCTTCTCCTGTTAATGAATGGCAACATTATGGAGCCTGTTTGGGTCCATGCTCAAACCTGATCCTTGACTCTCTCCATTCCCCTGGACAGTCTGTCATAAATCCTGTTGGCAGCACCACTCACTTCTCCCCACTTTTGCCACCGACATCCAGGCCTCCAACCTCACCTGAGCTTCTCATTCCCTCTCCTTCCACCCTTGCCTTTCTATAGCCCATTCTCTACGCGTCAGAGTGATCCTTCCAAACAGAAATCCGATCCATTCATGCCTTGGCTCAGAAGCAACCCAGTGGCTTTCTGTCTCATTTAGAAAACAATTTAGACATAGCTCTAAGCACCTAACGATCTAACTACCACTCTGATCTCATATTTCACCTTTCTTCTTCTCCCTTGCCCTGCTTTGCCCATACCAGCTTTCTTGCTGTTACTCTGTACCTAAGAATATTTGCACCCCAGGACCTTTGCACTTGCTCTTTCTTCTGACACAAACGTGCACCCCCACCCCCCACTAGAATTTAAGTTTCATGAAGGCAGGAACTTTGCTTTATTCCTTCACTGCTCATCCCAGCACCTGCCTGAGGCAGCAATGTGTGGCCAGGACCTAGGGTTTCTGATTCTAAGTCTGATTCCAAGTCCTGCTCTTTTTGTGATTCTGGGTGGCCTTCCATAGGTTTTGAGGTCCCTTGAACACAGTGATCACATCTTCTATTCCTTTTGACCCATTCCCCATAGGGTATAGGACTGTGCTATCTAGTCGATGAGGCCCTTGCATGTCCCTAGTAAATGCCATGGCTGGAATGAATGACTTTCTGTGCTCCTTGTGATCCGTCAGCTTGGATTGCAGACTCTCTCAGGGTGTCCTTCCCTCTTTGTAGGAATAAAAGACAGGCTGCTGTTCCTCACGATACACAGTGGCATTTGGAAATTGCAGGCAGTTTGAGGCGAAAAGAAAATCCAAGGTGGTAGGAGTCTAGTGCTCAATAAATAGATTATTTGTATTCTGAAACTTAAACCTGTAATGGAACTGTGTAACTTTGGAGGAGAGGATTAGAGTGAAATTAACAGGCCCTGTGCTGGTTTAAGCCTGAGGTTTTGTACAGGATGTTGTACACTTAACCTGACTTTCTTAAGGAAAGTGTGTCCCACATACCTTCTTTTGCAAATGAAAGAGCATCCCTGTTTGGGTTGGATCTTTCCAAAACAACTATTAAAGTATTAAAACTCCTACATTTGATTTTGAACATTTCTGTTCTCTTGCCTGCAGTTTCTTAGGTGACTCTGGTAATCCTGATTGTCTTCCCCTTGTTTTTACAGGTGATCTGCAATGCTTTCACCATCTGTAATGCAGAGATGCAGGAAGTTGGTGTTGGCCTATATCCGAGGTACGGCAAATGGTATTTCATTTACTAGAAGAAACAACTGTAATTCACCCAGCTCCCTGACCTTGTGGAAGGTGTCAGAAAGGCGATTGCCGCAGCTGGTTCAAGAGCAATGCTCAAAACCTAATGATAAATTATAAGAAAATGGAAAATGTTAAGTTTAAAGAAAAGAATTTTATAACCCTGTAGTATATGCTGTGGTATGAGCAAAGAAGCCCACCTCAGACCTAAATTCTTGATCTCGGGGGCCTTGGGGTAAGAATTTGGGGATCGTGGGTGCTAACAAAACTTGGTTATTACGTTGGGGCATCTGGTTGGCTCAGTCGGTTAAGCGTCTGCCTTTGGCTCAGGTCATGATCTCAGGGTCCTGGGATCGAGTCCCTGGTCCGAGAGGAGTCTGCTACTCCCTCTCCCTCTGCCCCTCCCCCTCCTCATGCTCTTTCTCTCAAGTAAATAAATAAATCCCAAAAAAATGGTTATTCTCCCACCTGCCCTGATCTTGTTCCCCAGCCTCCTGGGCAGAAGCACAGGAGTGTCTCACCAGACTCATGGTGTTGCACCCACTGGGGTCATTTGGTCTTTTGGCTCAGCATACTCCAAGCTCCATTGCCTCAGACTTTCAGGGTTTGGCCTTCTGAAGTGCTCTCTGCCGCTGCTTCTGAGGTGGACCCTCTTCCCCTGAGCTGCCAGGCTGTCCCTCCACAAACACTGCAGTCACTCCTCAGTCCATTTTGTTTTCATGCTGGGAAGGTGCAAATACAAATATAGTCCTTCTTATCATTAGTTGTGAACCTGAGAATTCACCTGCTTTTCTCACTTCTCACAAGTGTTGTAAATCATGGGTCTGTTGGTCTGGGTCCCGAGAAAGATGGGTCAGAGCACAGGGTGGGAGTTCACGCCGCCTCGTTCCGATTCGGTCCCACTTGCTGGTTGTGTGTCCTGGGGCAAGCCGTTGACTTCCCCGTGGTCGTTCCTTCATCTCTCAATGGCCCTCATGAGATTTGAATGATGTTTGAATTTGGAAAACTTGTGTAAGGGCTAAGAAAGTGTTTTCTACACAGTGAGCGCTCACTTACAGTTCTTCTCAGTATTATCCAGTATGGTGCAGCTTAAATTCATTCCCTTTCCCAGATGGTAAAAAGCCACCTTCGTGATATTAAAGCGACTGGGCCGGGGCTCCAGGCGCTCCAGGATCTCGTCAGCAAGATGCCCTCGGCTTTCTGTGTAAGAGGGAGGACTCTCGTTATTCTTCAGGAGGCAGGCAGGTCCTGCAAAGGGGCCGCACAGACCAGAGCTGTGTGAGAAAGGCTGGTGGGGTCCTGGTTGCCATCTAAGGAGACAGCTGTCCCCCACACTCACCCCCAGAAAGCACTCAGAAAAGGTTTTTGTTAACACACTTCCCTAAGTAGCCTCCATCTTGGGGAGCATTTCGCGTTATGCGATGTGGGCTAGTGACATTTCTGGGACTTCTCCTAGAGCCCTCAGTCCCTGGTGCCCTGTCAACTTTACCTGTCCCCTCTACCCCCACCCCCCCCATGCTGAAGTATCTTTTGCTGATTATATTCATTAACTTTAGATGCTTGACTGTCTGCTGAGTGACGCTACCCTCTTTTTCTCTTTCCTCCAGTATGTCTTTGCTAAATCATAGCTGTGACCCCAATTGTTCCATTGTGTTCAACGGGCCCCACCTCTTACTGCGAGCAGTCCGGGACATCGAGGCAGGAGAGGAGGTAAGCCACCTGCTTTTCCCACCTCCTGGCCTCCTTTTCATCAGAGACCCTTCCCTGAAACCAGCTGTGCCTGAGGGACAGCTTGTCCCGATCGTTCCACCAGGGAGAAGAGCCATAATGCGTCCACCCAGTGACCGATTTTCCCCTCAGTCCTTGTCCAGGATTATAGATGGATTGCCTTTGTAAGCCACCATTTCTTTGGATCTCAGCAGGTCCTCTTGTGTGTGTGCAAGAGAGGGGTGTGAGCGTGTGACGGAGTGTCCATGTTCAGTGCATGTGACGGTTTGCCAGCCTTTCGCATCCTGGCCAGTGCTCATCCTTCGTGGGCAGGCATGCAGCCCGGCTTGTGAATGGGACCCCAAGGGCTTACTTACCCCCAGGGCTACTTGTTCCATTTTGCAGGTGACTCATGTATCTTTGTGGCAAGAAAGCAAACAAGATTTACTCGTTCATGTGGTCATGGGGCCTTTACAGAGCTCTCAATGTTTCTGTGCAATTGTTCAGCAAAGATGCGAAGGGCAGAGAGGCCAGGGAGTACAACCTCCTGTAGTGACTTAGCCTTGACCCTCCGGAGTTGTAACCTGCCACAGGTCCTTCTCCAAAGCGCCAGGTCTTACAAGGCAGCTGGGGATGAGCTGCCCCTGGGCTCCCAAAGCGGAGCCCACACAGGGTTTGCACACATAACCACACCGAACGTGGGCTTATAGGTATTTTACACTCTTTAGAACCTAGTTTCCTTCCACCTTCCAATTTGCTAAAGTGGATATTTATTGCAAGGAAAGCAGAGTATCATAAGCTTTTATTGCATTTATGCAGCACTCAACCAATAAAACCTAAACTCAAGGGCACCATATTTTATGTAGACAGGGATTGGGCTTCAACAAGACTTCCCTCCAATCTGATTTTCAACTGAATAAGCTGTCTCCTATACAGCCACTTACTGGGTTTCCCATTTTTAGGACCCCTGTGCTCAGTACACTGGGGTATCTGTCAACGAGATGGAGAATTACGTTGTTTTTTATTCTTGGGCCACATGTGATTGCAAGGCAGGTAAGAAAGGGGGGCGCTGTCCATTTGCAGCAGCATTAGTGTGGGAGCTGAGGGCCGACTATCCCCGAAGACGATGTCGCTGCTGCTGATAGGAGGATGATTTACTAAATTAAAAAAATCAATAACTGGAGAGGCAAACAGAAAAACTAATACAAACAGTCGGCATTTTCAGGATCAACAAAGAGATTTTCCTATGCCTTGTTTTCTAGGCTTGGTTGCCCATTATTTTCCTTGGTTGGTTTTCATTTAGTTGAAAAAAAGTCTTGTTTCTTGGTGCTGACTTCACTTTTTTCATGTCCTTTTCCTTCCATCTCTGGAGCAACAAGCAAATCCTTCCTCTCGCTTGACACAAAATAATTGTGCTCAGGATCAGGCCCTGCAGACTCAGATATGTTCCCGCATGATATTATCAAAGCAACTTCCCAACAAACGGAGCATTCTCCCTCTAAGTCCTTTCATACCGTCTATTTGGAAGATAATTTTAATTGAGGTGTAATCGACATATGACATTCTGTAAGTTTCCAGTGTATCACACAATGATTCGATATTTGTGTATATTGTGAAATGATCACCACAGTCCGTCTAGTTAACATCCATCACCAAACATGGTTACAGATATTTTTTCTCTTGTGATGAGAACTTTTAAGATTTATGCTCTTAGTGACTTTCAAGTATGCTTTGCAGTATTGTTAACTATACTTGCCATGCTATACCTTATATACCTAGGACTGGCTTACTTTATCATCGGAACTTTGTACCTTTTGACCTGCTTCACCTATTTTGCACCCCCCTCCCACCTCTGGCAACGACTGATCTGTTCTCTGTGGCTATGAGCTTGATTTTTTTTTTCTCCAGAAAATAAAATTTTCCCCACCCCATTGTGTGTCTTGGTGGGTGACATTTTGTCTGCACGGTTTCCCCCCACCCCCATTTTCCTGTGTTAATGTCACACACCCTTCCAGGTTCTTTCAAACATCATCCCTTCTATAAACCTCTTCCTGATTTCCCAGATTACAGGAAATGTCTTTTGTTTTGAGATCTCCTTTATTTTCTTTGAGATTATTCTGGCTCTTCTGGTGACTTCTCTGTTTGGCCATAAGCGTCATGAGGACAGGCCCTTGTGTCTTACTTCCGTATCTCCCTTAGTACCCAGTACTTGGCCTTGCCCCGAGGAGGCATTTGTGGCTCGTTGTTGACTTGACTTCCATTAAAGTGAGCTTCCATGGAGCCTAGGATTGCTTGTTCCTGAGGGAACTGTTGGCATTCTGGATGGTCAGCGGTTCACTGTGTCGGTGAAGGCTGCTGTCCTGAGTCCCAGGTCAGTTGATGCCTATAGCTGCCCACCCCCAACACCTGACATTCCTCCCACACATTTCAAACTGCCCCTTGGGGCAGAGGGAGAACCAGGAGAAAAGACATTTTGAGGTTAAGAGGGGTAGTTCCTTTTTATTGTGCAAATATTTGCTTTAGTTCAACTGAGCAAGGAAGTAAATTTAGAAGCTTTTGGCAGTTTCAGAGGATCAACTTTGCATCTTGGCTCTGATGCTCATCAGGGAGCCCCTGGTTCTAGCACATGCTCCCTGGGATGTGAGTCCCAGGATACAGGCTCCATGAGGGACGACTGCATAGTGCTTCTTAGAGAGAAGATCCTTACTCTGTATCTGTTGAGTGAGTGAATGAGGCTTGCTGCAGACAAAACCAGAGGTGGAATAGAATGTTAGAGCCATTTTTAAAACTACCACTAATCTTCAGGTGTGTCCCACGGGCCCCAGAAAGAAAGTAACATGAAAGCCAGCCATTACCAGTTTGAGATGAGACCATTTCAGACCTTAGCCCAGGAGACTGGGAATTTGCATAGGTTCCACAGTAGAAGTCACCATGGAAATTTCCTACCCCTTTGTTTCTCTGCACATGAAGCCCATCCCTTGGACCACTTTCAGACCCTTCCCTTCAAACCAGCACTATCTATAACACTTTGCTACTTCAGGATTTCCACTGTAATGCTGAGTTGTTGGGTCTGTTAGTTTGGTTTGGTTTAGTTTGTTTGGTTTGGTTTTGCTTTGGGGTTTTTGTCTCCTCATCTAGTACCTCCTACAGAGAGGTTTATAGTAAGGTTTGAGGCATGGCCCTCATGCTGGATTGCTGACAGCTGCCTCTTCAGGGTTTTGGTAAGCCATGAAATGTGTATTATCCGCTAATGGTGTTCTAAAACATGGATCAGGGAAGAAAGCTGGACAGTCTAGGCCACGCTTGTGGAAATTCCTGGTAAAAAGAGGTTGTAGCTGTTACAGATAACGCCCCTGGCTACCAGCATCCTCTGGAGCCGTATCAACTGTGAAAAATATGATTTGCATAAACTGAGCATGTCAGTATCCCTCATATTGGTTTTAATTTAAATTAAATTTGTCAAATGACTTAGCACATAAGTAAAGAGGACTGAGAGAGAAGAAACATGGCAAATCTGATCACAGTGCCTCTGCTTCAGTGTGGCTTCTCTCTCAGTCCTCTTTACTTATGTGCTAAGTCATTTGACAGATTCACTGCCTACTTATTGGGTGTCATGTCCTGGGGTGGGCATTGGGAATACAAAGATGAGTAAGACCTAGCCTTGCCTTCCAGAGCTCAAGGTATAAACGAGGAAACTGACATAGAACAGAAAATAGTAAGAGAATATGAAATGTACAATAGTATAAAGTACTTAGGGCTTTATAGACGTTCAGATTAGGGGCATCCAAGTGGTGGTAGGGGGCAGGGGTGGGCGAGCGGCTAAGAAAGACTTCCAGAGAAGGGACTCCTAGACTCTTGAAGGATCCATAGAGTTCAAGTTGCCTGACACAGGTGAAGGCGTTCTAGACAAAGACACAGAGACAAGGGACAGAATGGTGAGTTCAAGGAGTAGGAAGCATTCTTATCAATTGACTGAAAACTTTGAATGTGACCAGCCAATGAGGGAATATTCAGGGACCAGACGTGATTATAGGACCCCACGGGGGCCTTATTAAGGACCTCCTAACAATGTCTGATCTATGGGAGGCACTCAGTAGATATTCATGAAGGGGTTGGGGACAGGCAGTGGGGCCACACTGAAGCAGAGGCACTGTGATCAGATTTGCCATGTGTAAGCAAGGTTGGGCCAGTGAGGGTCATGTTGATGCAGTAATCCAAGCAAGAGGTGACAATGGTGCCCCAAAGTCAGGACAAATTCAGGTGGCGGCTCATGATGGGGGATCTGAAGAATATGATATTTAGAAGCTAAAAGTAGCAGGATTTGCTAATGACCGAATACAAGGGTGTGACAACAAGAAGAGAAACACTAACACTCAGGTGTGATTTTAAAAAGAAGTGAGATTTGCAGTCTTGTTTTCAGTTCAGAGCCAGTAACCACAGAAAAATTTGTAATTGTGACTGTGTGATTCCAGAAATGAAAATGAAGTCTAATTTTAATTTGGTCTTCTTATCCATTCTGTTGTACATAATGAAAAGATGGGCTTCATGGAAAAGGGGTTCCTTTGCCTTGAAATATTCAAGTAAGCAATATATCCAATATTCAGCAAATATCTTTCATGATATTACTCTAATGTTGGAAGTGATTTACTGCATTTCCTATAAAAGCTGCTCTAAAATGGCAAAGCAATGGTCAGTGGCATTAATATTTTAATGCGATTTTGTTCTATGCCATTAAAGCATCCACTGATCAATGGCCAAGTTTCATATATACGTTCCTGCTAAATGAGCCCTACATGTAGTGAGCAGATTCTTCATTAAAAGTGGTGAACCAGTGAGTCTTCAAGAAAGGCTTTTTATCTTTGGCTGATAAAATGATTTCACTGTCATTGCCCATTAGTAACCTATGGTGCTTCCCCCCCCCAAATATGCATAAAAATGTTTTGCCATTGAGATCTTCAGTTTTGACACAGAGTATTTTGTGAACTTGGATGAATGTGGAAGAGGCAAAAAGGGACAAATGGGGCAGTGTTCATGGGAAGCGGCATGTTTGAGCCAAGCTTGCCGGCTGAGAGTGCTCTGAAGAAGCTGATGGTGCAGGGCAGGCACGAGCTAGCTGGGGCAGGGATGCTCAGTACCGGCTCTCACCGAGCACACCCTTTCTGAGGAGTCGCAGTGTATATAATCGTGAAGACTGGAAAGTGTCCAGGCTAGAAAGGCAGACAGAAGATCAGTGGGGAAGCCTTTGTGTGCCTTACCTGCAGCCAACAAACCCAGGGCCTGTTAGAAAGCCATAGCCCAGTCCAGGTAGTGATCACAGGCAATTACAGGGTAGTGACAGAGGCTCTTAGAGTCTAGTTAGTGGGGTTAAATGAAATAACTAGTCTCCTGTTGCCCATTCACTGCCTGGCGTGATCACTCATGAGTTTTGGCCCTTGTAATTAAGTCTTAGGTTAACCAAATTTCTTTCTCTAGCCCTGGGTTTGTTGGTTTCACACTGGGCACATGGTACTCACCCAGTGATCTAATCTGATGGCAGGGGCTGATGACTAAGAGCCATTGGGCTGGATTAAGAAGGAGAGTCCCAGAGCCAACCCAAGAGGGAGCATGAAGTTCGGTTCATTTTACCATCACCTCATTTAAGGAAACCGGGGCTCTCAGAGCCTGTTGAGACAAGATGAATGCATACCCTTCCCCAGACTTACTAGCAGGCGGTTTCAAAAGTGTGCTTTGAAATTGGTTATTTGGAATTTGGGACATAGAGTCATCCTAAAACAAAGCCTGGTATGATGGTCCTTTGCATCTCCCAGGCAGCCCCAGGTTCAGATCACAAGCAAAAAAGGGATTTAGGGACTTAAATCTGAAGGAGCCCAGTTGTCACAGAACACTACGGAATGCAGGCTTACGCATTTTAGGGTTGATGCCGGTGCAGCCCCTCAAGAAGTGAGTCTCCATTCAGCCCCCAGAAGGATGAGAAGCAGCCATATTATAGAAAGAGTATCTGGCTTGAATCAAGGGATGTGGGTGCAAATCCCGAAGGATCCCAGACCTCTGCTGATTTTCACTGCCTCACACTGCCTCACTCCGTGCCTAGCACGGAGTAGACGTTCAGTAAAACCGTAGCCTACACGTCTTAAGGCCAGATACTCTTATTTCTGTGTTTCGGAGCAGTGTGATATAGTTGCCTAACATGGGAAGGGTCCAGAGAGAGCCAGCTAGCCAGACTGGGCCGTGGCTTCTGTCACCCTGGGGGGTGGCCATGGGGGCTGGGCCAGCTCTGGTCGGCTGACCAGGCCTTTCTTCCAGTGAGGTCATATGATACTGGAAGGCGACTCAGACCAGGACGGTCACATTGGGAGAGGTAGAAAGTGGTTGATTCTGGATATATTTTTAAGGTTGGACGCACAGAATTTCCTGGTGGATTGGGCAAGAATGTGAAAGGGAGACAAAGATACAAATGTAGGGATCTGAAGGGGTACGTGCACCCCGATGTTTATAGCAGCAATGTCCACAATAGCCAAACTGTGGAAAGAGCCAAGACGTCCATTGACAGATGAATGGATAAAGAAGATGTGGTATATATATACAATGGAATATGCAGCCATCAAAAGGAATGAGATCTTGCCATTTGCAATGACGTGGATGGAACTGGAGGGTGTTATGCTGAGTGAAATAAGTCAGTCAGAGAAAGACACATATCATATGACTTCACTGATATGAAGAATTCTTAATCTCAGGAAACAAACTGAGGGTTGCTGGAGTGGGGGTGGGGTGGGAGGGATGGGGTGGCTGGGTGATAGACATTGCGGAGGGTATGTGCTATGGTGAGCACTGTGAATTGTGCAAGACTGTTGAATCACAGATCTGTACCTCTGAAACAAATAATGCAATATATGTTAAGAAAAAAAAAAGATAGCAGGAGGGGAAGAATGAAGGGGGGTAAATCGGAGGCGGAGACGAACCATGAGAGACGATGGACTTTGAAAAACAAACTGAGAGTTCTAGAGGGGAGGGGGTCGGGGGACGGGTTAGCCTGCTGATGGGTATTAAAGAGGGCACGTTCTGCGTGGAGCACTGGGTGTTATGCACAAACAATGAATCATGGAACACTACATCAAAAACTAATGATGTAATGTATGGTGATTAACATAACAATAAAAATTTAAAGAAAAAAAAGAATGTGAAAGGGAGAGAGAAATCAAAGATGACTTTGAGGTTTCTTCTTGAAGGACACGAAAGATGCATTGCTCTCAGCTGAGTTTGGGACGGCTCCAGCAGAGATGGAACAGGCCTGGGGAGATCAGTAGTGCCATTTTGTGTATATTGAATTAGCCTTTCAGCGTATATAGATCTGGTCGAGTGTGGGATGTGTGAACATCGCAATATTACCCAAAGACCTGTGTCTCCAAGTGGAACTTGACAGCAACAGAGAAACCTGACCTTTCACCATCCAAGACAACATAATCACTGAAAGGGCCCAAGGAAGTCAGCTTAAGAGCTTCCATCTAGGATCACATTCTGACATCACATTCCAAGTTCTCCCTACTTGGAAATTATTCCTTTTTTTTTTTTTTAAGATTTTATTTATTTGAGAGAGAGAGAGAATGAGAGAGAGCATGAGAGGAGGGAGGGTCAGAGGGAGAAGCAGACTCCCCACTGAGCAGGGAGCCCGATATGGGACTCGATTCCGCGATTCCAGGATCATGACCTGAGCTGAAGGCAGTCGCTTAACCGACTGAGCTACCCAGGCGCCCCCTTTTTCTGTAGTCACAAGTAAAACAGTTTCCTAACTTCAAAGCCACCAAATTTGGTTGACTTCAGATTCCATGAGGCTGCAGGACTAATTAGGATTTAAGAGCATCTGGGTGTGTCATCTGCTGCCCCTTTGGGGGCTAGAATTGATCTGGCTTCTCTATTTGCAAGCGGTTACAGCTTTTACTACCCAGGCTTAGTATTACCCAACACACACCAGCTCTTGATATTCTCTTATTTGGTGGATAAAAGGCGAGGTGTAAAAGTGTATAGAGGCCAGGAGTCCAGATCTTTAAAGTAAGTATATAATATACAGGTGCTCACCACACAACAAAGACTGGAGGTAATGCATTAAAATTTTACAAGTGATTATTTGCATAGAGAGACTGTAAGTAGTATCTTTCCTTTTTGCGCTTTTTGGTGTGTAATGAAAATGTGTTTTGCTTAAATAATCAGCAATGATAGTAAGCATGTGGTAAAGATGATGAGCACCACAGCCACGTGACCCTCTCCTCTGTGGCCCCCCCAGCTCACCATCTGCTACCTGGACATGCTGATGACCAGTGAGGAGCGCCGAGAGCAGCTGAGGGACCAGTACTGTTTTGAATGTGACTGTTTGCGATGCCAAACCCAAGACAAGGTATGTGGTGGGTGGGGGGGGGGGGCGAGACCAGCTTGGAGCATCTCCCAGGCACGATCCCAGTGACCTCTCAGAGAACCCCACTTTTCTTTCATTAATCCACAAAGAAATGACTCTCAGTGCAGAGTGGGAAACTAAGGTGGATAAAAAGAATGCATTGTGGGGCACATGTTTTATCTCCTTGAATTTTTATCACCCACGAAGCAGTGAGAGGTTTAATCTCAGGTAGAGATCCATGGAGCTTAGATTCTAGAGGAATATAGACGTTAAACATATAATGAAAAGGACATTGAAGGCCGGAGCGCTGTTAGATCATACAACAGGGGGGTTAGGGTACATTATGGCTGGTAAGCTACCGCTCAATTAGTGAATGTACTGAGTCATTCCTAGTTTTTTATTTCCTTAAAATTTGTTCTGTAAGGCTTTTTGCTATAACGCTTATGGCAGAGAGAGCTCACTTATCTCTAGCAACTTTTACTCTCTGAGAAAGGAAGAAAAGCCAAAATAAATGCCACAAAGACAATGGATGAACTTAGGTTTAAAAAAAAAGATAATGAATGAACTTTTCTCCTATTATTCATGTGCTTTCCTCACATTGAACCTATTGACTTTTGGTTTGCAGACAATTGAGTTATCTGATTAATAATTCTTACTTTTGCAGAGTGTTTTGCATTTGTGGGAATTCTTTTGTAATTACTATGTCATTTAACTCAATAATTGTGAATTAGGAAATGCAACTCAGAAAGGTTTGGAGGTGTGCCTGTGGGAGACTCTGGGTGAAGAAAACGGGGCAGAACCAAGTCTCAAACTTAGATCTTTTGACTGAATCTAGTGCTCCTTCCTCTCTACCATAGAGCCACCTGTGGTCTCTGGTGCCAGGATCGATGGAGAAAGGTTTCTGTTTGCCTGAAGGAGAAGGGACCATGCACTCATTCTAATGAGGCAGGAATCAGTGAACACGATTAGTTTTTAATGAAAAAGAAATAAATGTGCTAAATGGGAAAAGTTGGATCCACTGCTAATACCTGCCCAAGATTCAGTCCACTTTAGCTTTAGCCTTTTGCGACAGCCACACATGCTAGAATTATAGGGGATCCCCTGGGATTTCAACCCAGACCGTAATCTGCAATGGCAAGAAGCAAGCTATCTTCCCACCAGCCTCCTTGAAGGGGAGGTCTTAGATTTAGTGCCTCTTACACTCCATCTGTATTGTAGACCCACAAAAACTTTCTTGGGTAGGTGCTTGTATTTTATTAAAATTGGGGTCATGTTCACTTTTGGGTTTTTTTGGTGTAGTTGAAATAGGGTTAGAAATTGTCTATTAGGAAAAGGCTTAGCCTAAAATAACAGATAACGCAACTAAAATGGTCCCAGGATGACTGATGCCCTCAACCCTCAGCCAGCGTGTCCAAGCTCTAGACATGAAGAAGAAGGGGTAATAAAAAGCAAAGAACAAAGGGCAAAGCTCCTAGGGATTTCCACCTACACTTGATTGTTCAGAACTGTATTGTATGACGCCTGTTAGCTGTAAAAGAGGTGAGGAAACTACATTTTTAGGTTTTCAGCCTTTAAACTGGAGGAAGACAAGGGAGAGGAAGGTTGTGAGTGGCTTTTGCATAGCTGATCTACAGTGTCCACCGTGTTCATTGAGACCATTTTCTTTCCTCTTTTGAGCTAAATGTTTAATATCGCATTAGGGTTCTCCAGAAAAAGAGCACAACAGGGGTGTGTGTGTGTGTGTGCATGCGTGTGTGTGTGTGTGTGTGTGTGTGTATGTGTGTTTAAAGGAGTAGTGGGGGGATATTTATTATAAGGAGTTGGCTCATGTGATTGTGGAGACTGAGAAGTTCCAAGACCTGCAGTTGGTAAATGGGAGACCCCTGGTGAAATTCTAGTCTGACCCAGGAAGAGCCAGCCTTTCATTTGAGTCCAAAGGCAGGAGGGAAAAAAACAGCTCGAAGGCAGTTGGGCAGGAGGAGTTCCCTCTTCCTTGTGTAGGGTTAGTCTTTGTTCTCCTCAGGCCTTCAAGTGATTGGGTGAGACCCACCCACATTGGGGAGGGCAGTCTACTGATTCAAATGTGAATCTCATCCAAAAGCAGCCTCACACACATACCCAGAATAATGTTTAACCAAATACCCGGACACCCTGTGACCCAGTCAAATTGATACATAACATTAACCATCATAAATGTTGTGTTAGAGATGGGCCAAATGGTAACATGAAAAGGTACTTAATAATTCTGCTAGATTCTAATCCATTCTGTGCCTGACAGACTGAGTGGCCTTGGGCAAATCATTCAACCTCTCAGATTTATTTCATCATCTGTCATACAAGGGACCCATATCTCATTGTGGTTTTGATCTGCATTTCCTCCGTGGTCACTATGTTGAACATCTTTGCATGTACCTGTTGGCCATCTGTATCTCTTCACACCTGTCAGAATGGCTAGAATCAAAAAGACAAGAAATAACAAGCGTTGGTGAGGTTGTGGAGAAAAGGGAATGCTTGTGTGTTACGTTATTGGTGGGAATGCAAACCCGGGTGGCCACTATGGAAAACAGTTTGGAGGTTCCTCAAAAATTTAAAAATAGAACAACCATATGATCCAGTAATTTTGCTTCTGGGTATTTATCTAAAGGAAATGAAAACACTAACTTGAAAAGATCTCTGCATCCTCATGTTCACTGCAACATTATTTGCAATAACCAAGACATGGAAACAACTTTAACTGTCCATCCATAGATGAATGGTTCAAGAAAATGTGGTATATATACACTGGGAGATTATTCAGCCGTTGAAAACAAGGGATTCTGGCCATTTGCAAGAATATGGATGGACCTTGGGGGCATTATGCTAATTGAAATAAGTCAGACAGAGAAAGACAAACACGGTATATAACACAACGGAATTAAATTGGATGCT
The DNA here is from genome assembly GCF_037043125.1 of Eumetopias jubatus. Lineage (NCBI taxonomy): Eukaryota > Metazoa > Chordata > Mammalia > Carnivora > Otariidae > Eumetopias > Eumetopias jubatus. Next base: position 64,741,103 of record NW_028274818.1, on the reverse strand, counting down.
CTTAAAGCCCCTTCCAGCTCTATTATCCCATGTTTCTCTGAAATGTTTCCTAGGAGAAGTGAGTGGGGTGTGTATTGAGATGAGAATAGAAACGTGATTTCAGTTAGCTCATCAGTTATATTTTCAAGTTTCTCTTTACCTGAGAATTTTGTTTTGTTTTGTGACGTAAACATCCCTCCTGAAATCTCTGTATTGCTGATTTGCTTTGAAAAAATAAGACACAGGTGAATCCAGCTTAATGCATTCCACAAAGATTATGAATTCAAAACTACTTCAGTCAGAATTAAATTTACTTCAGTTCCTAGGCTTAAAGTTTTCAAGATTATTTTTCTGCTTTTCTTGGACCCTAAGAAATTCATCTCACCAGGTTTCCGTGTGAGGCAGTATTTATTACAGTGCTTGAATCTGCATGGTGCTGGACTCACGCGCTGGCCTGTCTCAGGAAGGCAGGAGGCCTAACAGAGCAGCTGTGATTTGCATGTGTGGGGCTAGGTGTCATTTCTAGTCATCAGCAGCTTAATTTCTGGAAGGAATAGACCTTACCTTCTAAGGGAGGCTTTGGAACAATTTGGCATCTCCTGTGGTTTGCCCAGGTCAGAATCCGAGGCCATAGAAGCAGAATAATAGACCAGTGGGAATTGATTTTTCCCTTAAGTTTGTGGGCAGTAGGCAGCATGCTTCCTTGGATGTCGCCTGCTTTGTGGCAAGAAAAAGCTGTGTTTCTTGGCCATGTCACTTTTTCTTTCCTAAAGCCTCTTACGTTTGATCCTTCTAAAACACGGTGTCTGTCAGTTTACTAATAACACCATTGCCTCACCTCACTCCTGGATTATTGAAATAGCCCCTAATTGGTCCCCTGGCCCTCCATGTCCCCTTGATCATCCATCCTGCACACTGTCCTACAGTAAGTTTTCTGAACCACCACGGTTTCCATGTCATTGCTTTGCTCAGAATTTTGGAAAACATTTGCCATTGGCTTTAATCTTCAGGATAAACCTCAGACTCTTAGCTCGGCATTGGAGGCCATGACCCCAAAGTCCAAGCTACCCTTTTTCCCTTCCTTTCCCTTCCTTCCCCAGTGCGTTCTGTCTCATTATACCTCCCACCACTCAGAAGCCTCCAAAGGGCTTCCAGGCACACATCCATACACATCTCTCTACATATCACTGTAAGTATGTAAATGTAGGCAGATGTGCATGTGTGCTATAATGGCTGTAAATCTTAGGTTGATTTGTGAAATAAGAGTGACAGGAAATAAGACAAAAGCAAGTCAGTGCCCCAAAGGCATTCCGTGTGATCCTATAAAGTGACCAGAAACCAATCACAAATTACTCTAAATCTCCCAACAGCCAAAGCTGAAGGACTGAGTCAGAATTTACAGTAGCTGTGAGGTTGGATACATACCTGTTCCTCGGCCAAAGCCCAGTTTTTCCTGGTACTGAGGCCAGAGCCACTCCAAAGGGTCCCAAAGATGCAGTGGGCAACGTCCTCAGCAGACTCCATAATTATTTAAATAGCTGATTTTTTATAATATTTTTCAATGTGGGTGATAGACATAATTTCAAATTGTAACTTAATAGAAGAAGTAACACGAAGGGTTAAAATTTATATAGTCTTGTTTCCTATCTCTCTGATGGTTTGCTCCCTTCTAAGAATAAAATTTACACTGTACCAAGGGAAGCAAGGACTGCATACACTTCAGATGATCCTTCATTAATGGTATTTCTTGCAGTCTTTTCAATTCTTTATTTTAATTTTTATTAAAGTGATACATGCATACAGTCTGAAAAATCCAAGTGCTAGAAGCCAGTTCAAAACACTAGTACACTTTCCCTCTCCTGCTTCCTTTCGGCTTTGGCATTTATTCTCTGTTTCTAAAGCTAAAGCTCCCTTAAATCACATCCTAGGGATGTTGTTTGCTACTGGGTTGGTTTAAGGACTATTGTTTATTCTTAGGATTTCAAGTTTGGGTTTTTTTCCATATCTCCCGGTTTATGTTTTATTTCTCCCTATCTCTGCTTCATACCTTCATATTCTCTCCTCCTGAGTCCTCCTCTGTTACTTACCTTTTTGAGCATCTGCATTATACCCTGAGAGTCTTGGTCAGTCAGAGCCATAGCTTATCCACTAGAGTGAACTCATGTTCTGATCTTTGATTTTTGTTGGTTATCTTCCTTAGCATTGCATTTCACTAAGTGGTTTAGAATTTTATAATGCAAGCTCGTTTGGAGTAGGAAGTATTTTGGGTTTTCCTCCTTTCTCTCCTTCTGTGCTCATCCCCTCTGTCTTCTGGCCTTGCACTTGCCTCTCCCAGACCCCTCAGATGTCATGGCATTTGGAACCGATGTGCCACAGTGATGTTGAGGCTCTGCAGACCCGGTTACTTAGGTGATGGGCATCTTGGCGCTCTATACCTAGAAGTGTGTCTTCTGACCTTTCCAGGCCCAGAGCTTCCTATATATCCTCAGCCTAAGGGAACAGGTCATCAGCCCTGTGTCTTCAGCCTCTTTTTATAAACAAAGGAGCCTTACCTGGGCTTGACTCACCTTTCTTACGTGAAACATTTCTATCCCTCCTAACCGCAGGAATGGAACGTGTGCCTGCTACCGCCTGCTTCCAGACCCGAGGCCCTAGCTTCAGCTTGGCGTTTTGCTTTGCATTTCTGTTCTATTTTTGGTCCAGGGAGACGTCTTTTCTTGTTTTTGAATTAATAAAGCTATTTTTGGTTTCGCTTTTTCTCTTTTACTCACTATTGCTGTGGGGTTTGGGGTAAAGGGGAGCACTTTAAAGTCTGACCTTACAGCATCTTGATCGGACATCTGCGATTTGCTTTTCAAGCATGTAGGTGTGAATTCAAGGCTTTGGAGGCAAAGGAAGACGTGAGGATAAACGATTGAATTCTCCTGAGGGCTTCCAAGCATGTGTGCACCTTTTACCCCATACCAGCCTGTCTGAGATCCCAGAGAAGGGGTCTAGATCCTTTATCACAGGGCCTTCTGTGGAGAGAGACTTGAGCAGAGTCATTCTGAAAACGTTGAATAAATGGCTCTGTGGGCAGGGGGAAGCAGGGGGGAAGCCCTAATACGCTTCTCATTCCTGATGCTACAATGCTAGGTCCGCTTCCTCTTGATCTCTTCATAGAAATGAAGTGCTGTTAGTTATCGTCCTTGGTAATTATTTCAGCCCGTGTTTGAAGATCCTCTTGTGTACCATGGAATTTCCTCTCTTTGGTCCCTTCTGAGGCCCTCCCTGACACGTGTGCATTATGGAGCCCGGAAGTGGCCCAGCATCCTACATGGGGAGCGCCTTCCAGGGGTGCTGTGCTTGGTTCCTGCATATACTGTACCTCAACGGGGCTATTCCGCTAAACTCTGGTAAGCAGGCAGCAGAGGCCGAGTGAGCCAAGGAAGAAATGGTGTTTCGCTGAAGAAGTAACCAAGGCAGTGCTAGAATTAAAGCTGTAGTCAAAGGACCTGAGTTCTCTGCCCAAGAGGAAGTTGATGGTAACTTGAGTCTATTTAAAATACGAGCAATTACTTAAAGGTCATTAGGTAAACCAAGATTTTTTTTCTGCTCCCTTCTTCCATTTTGCTAAATTAATTGTAAGCAGAAATGCCTTGTGGCGGACCGATGAGCTCAACCAGCTCTGAGTTGTTTCATATTACAGGTTTTAACAGCCTCAGTGGAGTGTGTGCCCTGTGTCTAATGTTTTCATCATAATGGCATTACATTATCTTCAGGAGGAGTTGGCAGGGGATTGAAGAATGGTGTGCGTCTGTGTGTATGTGTGTGTGAGAGAGAGACAAAACAAGACAGATTTTAAGGGGTCTAAGCCCAGTATGAGTGTGTGTTATCTCTGCCTTGCTTCTCCCAACAACAGAAGAAAGGGTTTCCCTGGAGTGAGCGCAGTGCTGGCTTGTCCCGAATGTTCAAGGGAGGAAGGGAGTTTATTGACTTCATGACCACACAATCCCATCTGCAATGTTACCATGAAATGGGAGAGGCTCCTGGGCTTGGTAAAACTGTCTATAAAGTTGGCCCGGGAAATAAACAATGTAGCTATTGTGTCTCCTTGGAACATGCTGCTGGCCACATCACAGCCCTGCCTTCTCCCCAGAGAGTAGACAGCTGGGCTCCCAGGCTGCTGCAGGGTGCTCTGGTGCATTCAGAAGTCCACCCCAGGGCAAGAAGAGGGTGGCTCCACAGTTTGTGGTGACAGGAATTCTGTCTCACAACCATTCCAATTCTTGCACAAAAACGCTTTTCTTCTAGCTGTGGTCTGCAAGAAGCTCCGGCTCAGGGAAGATTGGGGGAGGGTAGTGACAGCTACTGGGACACAGGAGTCTGTGTTCCTGTGTCCCGGTCACCGTACCTAGCCCAACACAGGGCACACAGTGTTCAAGAAGTGCTGGAGAAGGAGTGACCTTTCTCAGGGAATGTTCCATATTATGATGCCTGCTAAAACTTTGGGGCACTTCCCACATGCTTGGTACTTTGCTGAGTGATTTATACACCTCATCTCATTCAGTTGCCATGACTTGAGGAGGGTGGTGGTTGCCCTTATTCCTATTGTGCGGATGAAGTAACTGGGGCTTTTAGCTGCAGAGGCTATAACCCTAACCTCTCCACTATGCTGTCTCTATAAGTTTATGAATAGCAAATATACTCTTGCTATCTTTTAAAAATTCAAGTATCTGGGCACCTGGGTGGCTCAGTCAGTTGGGCGTCTGCCTTTGGCTCAGGTCATGATATCAGGGTCCTGGGATTGAGCCCTGCATCAGGCTCCTTGCTCAGTGGGGAGCCTGCTTCTCCCTCTGCCCCTCTCCCTGCTCACATTCTCTCTTGATATCTCTCTCAAATAAATAAATCTTTAAAGAAATAAAATAAAATTCAAGTATCATTTTCATTCAGTAAAATTCACTGTTTTTAGTATGCAGTGCTGTGAGTTTTGACAAATGTATATAGTCTGCAACCACCACCACTACTCAAAGAACAGTCTACCTTCCTGCCCCAGATCCCCTCGTGCCACTTTCTAGTCTGCCCTCCCCCACTCTGCCTCTGCTGACCTCTGATCTGCTTTCCGCCCCTGTAGCTTTACCTTTCTCAGCATGTCGCATGAACCAATCCAGTCGTTCCATTCTGGGTTCCTTCACTTAACATTATGCATCCGATATTCAGCCGTGTTACTTGACATGTAACTCTCTAATCTCAGTATCGGGTTCCTTTTTATTGCCAAATCGTGTTCTATTATGTGGCTGTTCCACAGTTTACCCGTGCATCAGTTGAAGGACGCTCGGTTCTTTTCAGTGCTTGTTGATCATAATACAGCCACTGTAAACATTCACGTGCAGGCTGTTGGGGGAATGTAAGTTCTTGTTCCCTCCGCGTGATCCCTGGGATTCGGATGGCTGGGCTGCACGGCTGGCGTGTGTTTGACTTCATAAGGACTGCCCAGCTGTCCTCCAGTGTAGCTGTGCCACTTTGAATCCCCACGGGGATTGAGGGAGACTTTCAGTTACTCCACATGCTTGCCAGCACTTGATTTTCTCAGTTTTTCTTTTGTTTGTAATCATTCCAGTAGATGTGTAGTGATGTAAAAAAAAAAAAAAAAAAATGCGGTTGGTATTTTGATAGGGATTGCGTTGAATCTGTAGATTGCTTTGGGTTAGTGGAGACATTTTAACAATATTCTTGTTCTTCCGACCCATGAGCATGGAGTAGCTTTTTCATTTGTGTGTGTCATCTTCAATTTGTTTCATCAGTATTCTGTAGTTTCAGAGTGGAGGTGTTTTATCTCTCTGGCTAAGTTTATTCCTAAGCATTTTATTCTTTTTGGTGCAGTTGTAAATGGGATTCTTTTCTTATTTCTCTTCCTTTATTAGTGTATAGAAATGCCACAGATTTCTGTATATTGATTTTGTATTCTCCAACCTTACTGGATTCTTTTATCAGTTCTAGTAGTTTTTGGTGCAGTCTTTAGGGTGTTCTGTGTGTAGTATCATGTCATTTGCAAATAGTGAAAGTTTTACCTCTTCATCAATTTTGATGCCTTTTATTTCTTTTTCTTATCTGATTGCTGTGGCTAGGATTTCCAGTGTTATGTTGCATAAAAGTGGCAAATTAGACATCCTTGTCTTGTTCCTCAGTTTTTCACCCTTGAGTATGATGTCAGCTGTGCATTTTTCATATATGGTTTTTATTATGGTGAGGTGTGTTCCCTCTAAACCTACTTAGTTGAGGGTTTTGATCATGAATGGATGTTGTGCTTTGTCACATGCTTTTGTGGCATCTACTGAGATGATCATATGGTTCTTATCCTTTTTCTTGTGGATGTGATGTATCACACTGATTGATTTGTGAATAGTGAGACGCACTTTTATCCCAGGAATTGAATCCCATTTGATCGTGGTGAATGATTTTTTAATGTTTTGTTAGATTCAATTTGTTAGTATACTATTGAGGATTTTTGCGTCTATGTTCGTGAGAGATACTGGCTGGTAGTTCTTTTTTTTTTTTTTTTTGTCATGTCTTTTATCTGGTTTTGGTATCAGGTAATGCTAGCCTCATAGAATGAATTCGGAAGCTTTTCTTTGTCTTATAATTTTTGGAATAGTTTGAGAAGAATAGGTATTAATTCATCTTTAAATATTTGGTAGAATTCACATGTGAGGCTGTGGTCCTGGACCTTTATTTGTTGGGAGTGTTTTAATTACTGATTCAATTTCATTGTTGATAATTGGTCTGTTCAAATTTTCTATTTTTCCTCATTCAGTTCTCACAGGTTATATGTTTCTAGGAATTTATCCACTTCTTCTAGGTCGTCCAATTTGTTGGCATATAATTTTTCATAATATTCTCTTATAGTGCTTTGTATTTCTGTGTAGTCATTTTTATTTCTTTTCTCTCATTTCTGATTTTGTTTATTTGAGTCCTCTCTCTCTTTGATGAGTCTGGCTAGAGGTTTATCAATTTTGTTTATCTTTTCAAAAAACCAGCTCCTGATTTCATTGATCTCTTTTATTCCTTTTTTAGTTTCTATTTCATTAATTTCTGCTCTAATCTTTATGAGTTCCTAACTTATACTGGTTTGGTTTGGTTTGTTCTTTTGTTGGCTTCTTTAGATATAAGGTTAGGTTGTCTCTTTGAGCTTTTTCTTGCTTCTTGAGGTAGGCCTGTATTGCTATAAACTTCCCTCCCATAACAAAACAGCTTTTGCTGCATCCCAGAGTTTGGACCATTGGGTTTCATTTTCATTTGTCTCCATGTATTTTTTTATTCTCTCTTTGATTTCTTGGTTGACCCATTCATTGTTTAGTAGCATGTTATTAACCTCCATGTATTTGTTCTCTTTGCAGATTTTTCCTTGTGGTTGATTTCTAACTTCATAGTGTTGTGGTTGGGGAAGGTACATGGAATGACTTCAGCCTTTTTGAATTTGTTGAGACTTGTTTTGTGGCCTAACATGTGATCTGTTCTGGAGAATGTTCCATGTGCACTTGAAAAGAATGTGTATTCTGCTGTTTTAGGATAGAATGTTCTGAATATATGTTTTAAATCCATGTGGTCTGATATGTCATTCAAAGCCACTGTGATGATTTTGTTTGGATGATTTATCTGTTGATGTAAATAGGGTGTTACAGCACCCCCCCCACTATTGTATTACTATCTGTTATTTCCTTCTTGTTTGTTATTAACTGCTTTATGTATTGGGGAGCTCCCATGTTGGGTGCATAAATATTAACAATTGTTATATCTTCTTCTTGGGTTATTTCCTTTATGTTTATATAGTGTCCCTTCTTTGTCTCTTGTTACAGTCTTTGCTTCAAAGTCTGTTTTGTCTGATAGAAGTATTGCTATCTTGGCTTTCTTTTCACTTCCAATTACGTGCTAAATGTTACTTCACTTTGAATCTGCATGTGGCTTGAGGTCTGAAATAAGTCTCTTGTAGGCAGCATATAGATGGGTCCTTTTTATCCATTCTGTCACCCCATGTCTTTTGATTGGAGCATTGAGTCCATTTACATCCACAGTAATTATTGATAGGTAAGCACTTATTGTCATTTCATTACTTGTTTTATGGTTGTTTTGTAGCTTTTCTCTGCAGAACCTGGCATTTCCAGGGTGTCTCCTGTGTGTTGCATGTGCTGTTGAGGGGACCTCCAGCAGCCTGGGACCACTCCTGTTGAGCCCTCCTGGGGTGGGGGGTGGTGTATCTGCAGAAGAACGCAGGGGCAGGCTGTGCTGTTGGCAAGCTAGGGGGAGAGTGTTGATGCAGCACTGGTTCCTGCAGGTGTCCATGTATCTAAGCTGGGGGGCAGGGGAGGGAAATGGCACCAGCTCTTTTGTTCTTGGAGAAGTCTCCCAAAGATCCCTACCCACTGCAGCACAAGCTCTGAGATGAGTAAATAAATCTCCAGTCTCCTTTCTGTATTCCCCAGGCATTTTCCAAACTGCTGTTTCTGGGCTGTATCTCAGCTGGGCTGTTTGTTCTCTCTGTTTTCTGTTGCCCTTGCAGCTCTCCCAGAGTCACGCCCACTGATTTTTAAATTCCAGGTGTTAAGCCCCACTCATTGTGAGAACTCTGGATGTTAGGCCCCTCTAGGTTTCAAAGCCAGATGTTATTGGGATTCATCTTCCCCATGCGGGTCCCCTATGCCTGGGGTGGCTTGTGTGGGGGTCTGCACCTCTTCCCTCCCTGTGACCACAGATCCCTCCCTCTTGTGAAGTTTCCTGGGTCTGTTTTGCTCCCAACCATGTCTCTGCCCTTCTTACTCTTCTCCTGGCCTCCTCTCTACATTTAATGGTGAAGAGTCTGTCCTGCCAGTCTTTGGGTCATTTTCTGTTATTTACACCGATGTGGGTGTATCTAGTTGTATCTGTGGACAGGTGAGTTTAGGATCCTCCTACTGTGCCATCTTTCTAAAGTCTAGAGTTCTTTCTTCTTTTTTTTTTTAAGATTTATTTATTTTAAAGATTTTATTTATTTATTTGACAGAGAGAGACACAGCGAGAGAAGGAACACAAGCAGGGGGAGTGGGAGAGGGATAAGCAGACTTCCCACTTAGCAGGGAGCCTGATGCGGGACTCGATTCCAGGACCCTGGGATCATGATGTGAGCCAAATGCAGATGCTTAATGGCTGAGCCACCCAGGCACCCCTAAGATTTATTTATTTTGGAGAGAGAACATGAGTGAGCAGTGGGAGGGACAGAGAGAGAATCTCAAGCAGATTCCCTGCTGAGTGTGGAGCCGACATGGAGCTTGATCTCACGACCCTGAGATCATGACCTGAGCCAAAATCAGGAGTCAGACGCTTAACCCACTGAGTCACCCAGGTGCCTCAGAGTTCCATATTCTTTACACAAGTTTTGTTTTTTTAATCAGATGTGTGCTTCATAAATCATTTTTTCTGTCTGTGGCTTATCTTTTCATTCTCTTAACAGAGTCTTTTGAAGAGCAGAAGTTTTAAATTTTGACATAGTCCACTTTTTAGTATTTTTTTTTATGGATCAGTCTTTCGATGCCATATCTAAGAAGTCTTTGACTAATCTAAGAGAATAAAGATTTTTCTTCTATATTTTTCTATTAGACATTTTATAGTTTTGGTTTTTGCATTAGGTCTTTGATCCATTTTGAGGTAATTTTCATACAGGGTTCATTTTTTGCATATGGATGTCCCATTTTCCCAGTACCATTTGTAGGATATTATAGAGAGTGCAGAGTTAGAGGAGGAGTTGGGTTCTAGTCCTCCAGCCTGTACTTGTCACATTGGTGACACTAGTCAAAGAGATCAAATCTGGGTGGTGGGTAACACAGCAGCTCATACAGTGGAGAGAGCACATGCTCTAAAGTCTGATCATCCTGGGTTTTGTTGTTTCCTCACCATTTGACATTGGTAAATTTCCCTGTCTTCATCTCTGTTTACTCTTGTAAAATGAGAGTGATCTATCTGGCAAAGCTGCTTTGATGGTGTTCAGTTAGATGGTGTAAGCATCAGTTGGGAGATGGTGGATGCTCAGTGGTTGCCATCATTGTTACCAACGTTCTGAGGACATAGTCTATATGTGGAGCTCCAGGAATTATAGCCTCCTTAGTTCCCATCATTTGCTGGTCAGGGTCCCTGAACTTCTCATATAATCTTCTTGGTAGCTTTTTAAGTCTTCCTGCTCTAACTTTTCACACTCTCTGCTTCCTCCCCCATTTTTGTTTCTAGTGCTTTCTGTGTGGTTTCTGTGGTCACTGTGTTGGGTGTTGTGTTGTCCTTGGCATAGCCCCTCTCCCTAGCCTGGGCTCTCCTTCGTGAGAGGTGAGCTGACCTTTGTCCAGACTTTGGGGTAAATCACTGCCCTTCACCTCCACTCACGTGGTGCTGCTCCCTCCCACCTGCAGTTGGTGACATTGCTCACACTGAGGGTGTGCGAGGGCTGCAGGTAGAGCCATGGGGGGAGGCGTATGTGTGGGGGAGGTACACCAAGGCGGCTCTCAGGCTGAGTAAGAAGGCAGCAGAGCCCGTGTGAGTGGCACCATGTAGACTCACGGGCCAGACCCTTCCTCCTTCCCCCATCCCTGGACAAAGTCGAGGTCATCTTGGACTCTCATTCCCCTCCTGTTCTCTCCCAAACGGAGATGATGCCTCTTTTAGGATTTGCCACAGAGGAAGTCTTGTCCCTTTCTGAGTGAGACCACACTTGGGATCTCTGCTCACAATGAAACAGAAATAATGCAACACTCAGGGACAGAGCCTGGACAAGGCTTCCCTTGCCCTTCATTCCCTACTTGTTGCAGTGCAGCAGAATGTCACCCATACTTCCTGGACCTTGAGCCTGAGAACAGGCCTCCTCATGATCACAACAGCAGCAGGGCCCCAAGGTGGGTGGACACCTGCTCACTCTGTGGGGGGAGTGGCGACAGAGGGCTCTGCCTAAAACCGTAGTTGGCCCTGCAGCGACCACAGGACGGATGGCCCAGAAGTCAGGAGCAGGGACATGGAGTATTCTAATCCCTTTCATTATCTTACTCTGTGTAGAAATTGAGGGCATATGCTGCCATCCAAAAATAACTTTTATTTATTTTCCTTGCAAAACACATTTTCCCCCTCATCTGTTTGGTGGGCTCAACAGTGACCTTGAAGGCTAACGCTTTTGGTCTCCAGTGCCTGCCCAAAGCCCCTAAGATATGACGTGCTTAACTTCATAAAACTTTGGAATCCTGCAGCTCTGCCGCACACCCTTCCACGAACACCTCACTGCTGAAATATGGGAGGAAGCAAATTAATCAGTGACTCTCATGATAACTATTTGGGGTCACAATTTCCTAGGCAGAGTCAGCCACCTACGGTGACCCTGCCTCCCTGAAGGCTTGAAACTGGGGACTTGGTGTCATTGGTGAGAATAGAGAGTGCAGCTCCATGGATTGGGGATGGTGCCCCACTGAGTGTGGTTCCACTGACCTATTCCTCCCACTCTGAAAAGTAGCCATTGGGCTCCAGGTAAATGTGGCAGGTTGAACACGTGCATTTCTCTGCACTTTATCCCCAAATCCTGCAGAAATGATGGTCTGAGTGGGCTCTTCCTACCTTCAGAGCCTAAAAGGTGGAAACGAGAGTGCATACTTTTTACTTACACCCGTAAACAAATATGACAGAGGCCAAGAGGTGGATCAGAAGGCATCAATTAAATTCGAATAGCTGGAAGAAGCATTAGGCCTTGGGTTCGTCGATACCTTCATTTCACGGAGAGGAGGAGTGACTGTGGGGAGTCCGGACAGGTGATGCAGGTCTCCTACATCTTGAGCAGTGCCCTTTTGATGAGGCAGTGTGGGTACTGGTCCCGGGCATGGAAGCAAAGGAAAGAGATAAAGGTAAAAGAATAAATTGATCTAGAAGTTCCCCCTTTGATGATTTTTCTGGAAAGAGCACTTATATTTACTTATTTCTCATTTTACAGTTCTTGAAATATTATCTTTATCCAGTGTCTCAAGCCCTTTGGATAATTGAACTATAGAAATAAACCAGAAAAAGTATTTTTTTAAGATTGGTTTTGCCACTGGATAACAGCACATTTTACTTACAATATCTGTCAAGACCCTGGACGAACATTTGCTAATGCTTCAGTACCCACCTGGGGGGCGGGGTGGGTAGGTTGGTCTTGTAAGAGGGGAGACCAGCCCAGCAGCTACTGTGGGGTGTCCAATGGGCCAGGACTCACACTGCACCACAAGGGCTGGGATTTGGAGCAAGTCTGTTCTGTTCCTAGGCTGAGCATAAACCTTCCGGAAATCAGGCTTTTGGCTGTGGCCTAGAACTTGAGTAGACTCAAGTCTCCTTTTTTGGGCTTCTTACTCATCTGCAGTTACCATTTGTCTCCAGTCTTTTAGCAAGCCCTCTTGAGTGTTTTCTTCTCTTCTTTTCCCTTCTTTCCTCCTTCCTCAAGTATTTAGTGAGTGGCTTACAGTATCCCAGCTATGGGAATCGGTGCTTCCTGCAAGTGGCTTACGTTCTAGCATGGAGACAGACTGCAGACGCATGGCTCAGGGCGGTGTGGCAGCTGTCTTAATGTGAGCCGGTTCCAGGTGCAGTGGGAGCAGAGGAGGAAAAACATCTCCCTGGTCCGTCCGGGAAGACTTCACAGAGCAGGAGGCGTGGACCTGTGATGTATTGGCTATGCAGGACTTTTCAGTGCATTAGGTTCAGATGGGGGACACACCCCGTGAAATGTCCCAGAGGCCTGGAGAGTACAGCGAATCAGAGAACGGCCTGTGGTTCAGTATTCCTCAGGATATGGGCTGGCGAGGCTAGTGATCCGGGGCCAGGGGTGTGGTAGGCCAGGCAGCATGTGCATTAACATCATGGAGGAGGGATGGGAAGCCAGTGAAGGACAGTGAGGGTGGCCTTTTGGCCAGTAACAGCCAGCAAAGTATAGTAGTCAGAAACTATTGCACGAGGCACGAGAATCAATTATTCTGAAAACAGGCCAGGAAACCAGCGTGGTCCCCCCACCATTACACGCCCAAGAAGGGCTTTCTGAGAGTTGCTTCTGCCTATCTGTGATGGCAGCCTTCCTCCCTTCCCCACAACGAATGAGATGTTATTGGGTCCAATGAATACCCGGGGATATGGCAAATGGCTTGTTTCACATACTCATCTGCTTACAGGCTGTTTCGGGGAGCGTCAGTTAAAGATTAGGATGTTTACCAATTGTGCTGAGTATTAATTGCTGAGGAGAGGGTGTGCCGGCTCTCCGAACTGACTATGCTTCTCGGTAATGAGGATATGGTCCTGCTTCATTTGCAGACCTCAGCATATCTTCTGCTTGCTTTCCTTGCAGCCTTGACCACCAGTTGTTTTCAGACCCTGAGAACTCTAAGAAGTGAAGAGAGATGTGGGTCTCCTCCGTCTCTTGTTTTGTTATGTAAATTGGGATCCTGGAATTATTAAAGCATTGATAATGCTTTTTCTGTCTATAAAATTAAAATTTGAAGGCTGAAGCTAAATGCTCATAAAAACAGCTTCTTCCCATTTGTCATTAAACCCCACCATGCAATAAATTTACTTATCCTTAATTTAGAATCATCTTGCTCTTTTTCAGAATTTAGTCAATCTTGGCATTTTTTCAGTACCTTTTTATGCTAATTTATTTATTGTGCCTCTTAAAACAGAACACATACAGTAGCAGCCAATTAATAAATTATGTTTTCTACAACTGAAATAAAAACACGTTAATTATTTCTAAACTATTAGCCCACATGCAGCATGGGGTAATTCCTCAGTAGGATGAATGAACAGAGCCTCAGAAGGTGAGGAAAATTGCCCACCTTTGACATCCTGTCAATGAATATCTACTTTTTACAACTGCTTCCTGTTATGAATAAGGTCCATTAAAATCATGGCAAAAATTGTGAATGCTCACCTCTTAATTTCATATCATTGCCTTTTAGCTCAGCCAAAGACCCCAAGCAGTATCCCTCATGAGCTTTTTTCTGAAGCTACAGTTCACTCTGTCCAGCAGCCCCATAACTTAAAAAGGGATGAAGAGAAGGTCTAGTGTGTGCAGAGAAAGCACCCTAAGAGTCCTAAGGAAAGACAAAGGGCACAGAAACCCTTTAGCCTGCAGGAGAAGGACCCAGGCAGGGTGACCTACAATGCTTGGTCTATGCTAAGCTTGGGGAAATGCACTTTAAACTTCAGGTTTTTGGATCAGATGTACTGACCTTCTGAACTTTTTTTTTTTTTTTTAAAGACATAGTGGCATTTTCTCCATGGGGGTCTTCTAAGAACAGTCTTTCCCACTTGTCTGATCTCTCCAGTTCCTAGAAGCTTCCCAGTCATCAAGTTCGGGAATCCTTTGACTTGGATAAGTCCCTGGATAAGTTAGATATTTGGGTTTTTTGTTTTTGTTTTTTTTTTTTACATCATGCATTTTGGGTCACCTGGCTGGCTCAGATCTTGAGACTCTTGATCTTGGAGTTGTAAGTTCGAGCCCCATGTTGGGTGTAGAGATTACTTAAAAATAAAAATCTTTAAAAATAAATACATAATGGGCGCCTGGGTGGCTCAGTTGGTTAACTGCCTTCAGCTCAGGTCATGATGCTGGAGTCCCAGGATGGAGTCCCGCGTCCGGCTCCCTGCTCAGCGGGGAGTCTGCTTTTCCCTCTGACCCTCCCCCTCTCATGCTCTCTCTCTCTCTCTCTCTCATTCTCTCTCTCAAATAAATAAATCTTAAAAAAATAAATACATAAAAATAAAAATCACATATTTTGCCACCAAAAAAAGAATTTTAGCTAAAAAATTAGATTTTAAAAAAAGAATCGCCCACTCTGGGTTTGGGCCATTTTCACCTTTATCTGCTGACTCCCATGACAGACTACCATCAGGCATTTGCTGAGTACCTGCTGTTATTCACAGACCTAAAAGAAGACCCTGTTGGGGTGCCTGGGTGGCCCAGTCAGTTAAGTGTCTGCCTTTGGGGTCCTGGGATGGAGCTGCCCCCCGCACCAGGCTCCCTGCTCAGTGGGGAGTTTCCTTCTCCCTCTGCCCCTTTCCCCCCTCTCTCTCACTCTCTCTCCCTCTCCCTCTCGCTCTCACTCAAATAAATAAATAAAATCTTTAAAAGAAAAGAAAAAAGCTGTTAACTGAAGCTACCCGAAAAGCAAGCCAAAAAAAGGCAATAATGAGGAAGGGATTACAGCTATTAGGTTTGTGCCTAGATTCTTCCTTTATCAGGCCTGTATGCATGTCACCATCTTTTCTTGGTCTCCGTGGATAAGGGCTGCTTTGCCGGAGAAGGACAGTGAAGTGCAGGGTGTGGAATAGTCACAAAGAAGCGATCCTCCTCCCCAGGTCCTTTAGCGTTAGTACCCCAAAAAGAAACAAGGGGTTATGCAGGAAATCAAGTGGATTTCTTGACTTCAGTCCCAATATTTTGTTTTGTTTCATTTTGTATTCTGTTTTGTTGTGGTTTTTTTAAATCTTTTTATTTTTTGAGAAAGAGCTCATAGGAGCGATTGGTGAGGGGAGGGGCAAAGGGAGAGGGAGAGAATCTCAAGCAGACTCCCTGCTGAGCGCTGATCAGGTTGCGGGGCTCATCTCACAACCCTGAGATCATGACCTGAGCTGAAATCAGGAGTTGGATGCTCAATGGACTGAGCCACCCAGGTGCCCCAGTTCTGTTCTGTTTTTTAAACAAGAAAGAGTGGCAAAGAGTAGTGAGGGGGGAATTTAAAAATGAAAGAAAGGTGGTGGGCTCGTTTGTTCTTTGCCTAAAAATCAGTGGAAAGGAGCAAAATTGTGACAGGGTGTTTTGGGTTTCAAACTTTCCTTTTGGTGGTTTCAAGACTTACACAAGACACTCCTGTCAAGTTTATTTAGAGTGTGCCCCTCAATCTTGGTGCTAGGAGCCTACATTAGATGTTATCTGGATTTTTCTGAGGTAATTTAATACCACTATATTGTTCGGGAAAAATAAACTGTTTCCATAATGCTGTTGGTTTAGTATCTAGTTACAAGTGTACAGTTGGTGGAGAGCAGATTTTTAATATTAATAGCAGAGCTTCAAGGGATTGTTTATAACCTTTCTGCATTTGTCATTTCAGACCTAAAGATTGAACAGACAAGTTGGAAATGTAAAATCACTAATATTGTCAATTATGGGCAATTACTGGATATCCACTCAGTTTCTTTCTCTGACAATCACCGTGCTGCTGTATTAGCAATTGGAGAAGCCTACCCTTTCTATAAAGTACATCTTCCTGGGAACAGTTTGCCTACATAAGTCCCTGTATTGATGGAGCTTTTCATGCTACCATAAGCACATCTCAATAATTTTTACCCAGGAAAATTACTACTCCTGCCATCCAGCCTTTCAATTAAGTATGTTTTGCTATGAGATATATCATTTAGATTTTTATTAATTTAAACATTTTGTGTCAACAGAAGGTAGATCATTATTAACTGGTGCAATGTGGTGTCTCACAAAATACATACATGTCATAGAAAAGTAATTAACTTCCTCATTCCATTGCTGAACAGATGTGTAACTGAATAAGAACCGGGACCCAAGGGTACCCTAGTATGCTTATTTATTTACTTTAAGTCATTAAATTGTTGCCTCAGACACCTCATTGCAAGTTTTCCAAACTTGGTTCTCTTGGTTTTTCATTGCCCCATCCCCCCTCCCCAACCTGTGTTTGAAAATAGGTTTAGAACCATCACCCACAATTATAAACTCATTTTTGCCTTATCGTGGTAACTTCAAGCTCTGAACAGGCTCCTTTTAAGATGAGAGAAAGGTTTGATAACTTAGAGTTAAGAATACAGAAGTTATCCGGGGAGTTTAATTGTTGACAACCTGGGGCGGGTGCTTGGAGCAGCAGGGGCTGGGTTAGTAGACCAAACCAGTGTTCACCAACCAGCATGCCGGCCCGACTGAACTTACGTCAAGACCTCACGATGGACACCAGACCACTGTCTCTCTTTCTCTCCTTCCAGCAACAGCTATAATTCTACCAGTCTGTCTTTAGCTCCATTCTCTCTTGTCTGGGCTGCTGCAAGTGTGTCCTAAGTGGTCTCTTTCTACCCTGATACTCTGGAACTTCCTTTTTGCAGAGAAGCCAGAAGGATGTTTTCAGGAGGGACCCTCTTCTGCAGCACCCCGCTCATTTGCGAGAGGAGATCCAGCTTCACGGACCTGGCCGACGGGCCCTGCGTGGCCTGGCTCCCGCTCACCTTTCCAGCCTCAGCTTAGTCTCATGGCTGGGACAGGCTGAGCTCTTTCCTGTCCTGGGGTCCTTGCACTTGGCTTCCCTCTGCCTGGAACAGTCTTCCTGTAGCTTTGTGTTTGCCCGGCTCTTTATCGCCTACTTAGAGAGCCATCCTTGACCACCGTGTGGAAAGCAGGTGTCTGTCTCACTGTTTTCTGTTCTTTCTCTCCACTGCAGCACCAACAATTATTACGTGCTATTACTTATCATTGCCTGTTGGCTTACTTGTTAAGAAAGTAGGGATGACCTTACCACTCTTGTTTTCTATCGTGTCTTCAGTGGCCACATAGTGCTTCTGTAGTGATTACGGTGCTTGGTAAATTTGTGTTGCATGAATGCATAAATCAAGAAACACTGGTGTTTGCCTAGCATCGAGTTAAGCCCTATAGGATCTGCCAAGTAACTATATTACTTGAAACTTGAAGATGACTTTTGCCCATAAGCAATTTTGTAATAGTTCAAACAGTGGGTCATCAGGAAGGAATATTCTTGTCTTCTCCTCCAAACATGACCTACCCCAGCTCCCCACACCAAGACTTGCAGACCCACATGTAAACCACCCCATGCAAAGATAGGATGTCTAGTCCCAATTATCATCTTGGAAGATTCGTGCTCCTAGCATTTCTTTCTCTTCCAAGAAGGCACACATTTCCAGTGTTTGTGAATCCAGACTTCAGTAACACGGGCTTGGTGATGTACCTAGATTGATGAGTTTCCTGATCTTGTCAAGAGTGTAAATATTACTGCCATTCTCTGGTTGGATATCTGTGTATCTCATAGGGGGTCATAGAGGCCGCACCAGCCGGGGCAGGACCCTCCTCTCTGGTCCTTGCCAGGTGGGTGTCCCTGCTCCATGCAAACATTTTGGTGGAGATCTCAGTACATTTGCCTTGAGTAGACCATTCCGCTCTCAGGCAGCTGTGATTGCAAAGTTAATTGTCTCATGAGCTAAAAACTGCCTCTTTTAACTTACATGAGAGTTCTCATTCTGCCCCGTGGAGCAGCAAAAAGTAAATCGGTTCCTTATTCCAGTCTTCTAGCACCTGAGCATTCACAGTGGCTTTCAGATTACACAACCAGGGGCTCAAATCCATCGCCTCCACTTTCCAGCCACGTGAACTAGAAGGTCTTCCGTCATCTTTCTCAGCTGTGGTCTGGTCATCTATAGGGGAGGGACTGAAACGGGTTTTATTTTCTACCTTGTTGAAATGACTCAGTTTCATTGAATCTCAGCAATGAGGTAAAGCAGTGAAAATAATTAGTACAACGAACCTTTAATAAGCAGTGTGGTTGTTCATGCTGCAGCTGGCCAGCCCTCTGAAACTCAGCCCCACCTGTAAAACAAGGAAACGGATTCCTACCGAGCAGTGGTCCAGGCTTGACATCAGTCAGTCCTAAGGTACGCTTGGGTGTTCCATCAGCCCTGAATCTCATTCCTACCCTAACTGGACTGCATTCTTTTAAACCACTTTATTGCAATGTGATGGACATACAAAGAGCTGTACATATTTAATGTATATAATGTGATGAGTTTGGAGGTAAGTACACACCCTGGCAGCCATCAACACAAGCTATGCTATAAATCTATCCATTACTTCCAGAAGTTTTCTTCTACTCTCTTTATTCATTTTTTTGTGACGAGAACACTTAAGATCTTGTCACAAAAATATCTGGTAAGATCTACCCTCTTAGCGAATTTTTTTTTTAATATTTTTTGTTATGTTAATCACCATACATTACATCATTAGTTTTTGCTGTAAGGTTCCATGATTCATTATTTGCTTATAACACCCAGGGCTCCATGCAGAACGTGCCCTCTTTAATACCCATCACCAGGCTAACCCATCCCCCCACGCCCCTCCCCTCTAGAACCCTCAGTTTGTTTCTCAGAGTCCATTGTCTCTCATGGTTCGTCTCCCCCTCCACTTTCCCCCCCTTCATTCTTCTGCTTCTGCTATCTTCTTTTTTTTTTTCTTAACATATATTGCATTATTTGCTTCAGAGGTACAGATCTGTGATTCAACAGTCTTGCACAATTCACAGTGCTCACCATAGCACATATGCTCCCCAATGTCTATCACCCAGCCACCCCATCCCTCCCACCTCCCACCACTCCAGCAACCCTCAGTTTGTTTCCTGAGATTAAGAATTCCTCACATCAGTGAGGTCATATGATACATGTCTTTCTCTGATTGACTTATTTCGCTCAGCATAACACCCTCCAGTTCCATCCACGTCATTGCAAATGGCAAGATCTCATTCCTTTTGATGGCTTCTTAGCGAATTTTTTAAAAAGATTTTATTTATATATTTGAGAGAGAGAGCACAAGCTGGGGGGGGTGGGCAGAGGGAGAAGCAGGCTCCACGCTGAGCAGGGAGCCCGATGTGGGGCTCGATCCCAGGAACCCCAAGATCATGACCTGAGCCGAAAGCAGACACTTAACCAACTGAGCCACCTAGGCGCCCCTTAGCAAACATTTAAGTATACAGTACACCGTTGTTAACTGTAGTCTTTATGAAAAAATGAGTACATATTGCCAAGATTTGTTCTCCATGCTGCCATGCTATCTCTAGTGGATACACTTTATCTTTTTAAGCCACAGCAAGCTTTAGCCAGAGATGAGCATTTGGTTATCTAACTAAAGGCTGCCATTGTGCAGACTTCTGTTTTTGCTGTTTTCTTGGGACTCTTGTCTGCTACCACTTTGGGCTTCTGCTGTCACTCCCTTTCTCCCAGTTCTGCAGAGAGGAATAGTAGTGGTTTCATGGCCGCCTTGCAGAGTTTTTTTGACAATCCTGGGATATAATTCATCTGGAATTCAACATGGGACCTTTTCTAAGATGCCGTGTTCTATTCTGTACTATTTTTGAATAATTTTGGGAGAAAGGAAAGGGGGGAAAAAAACCCTAGGAACCAAGTATCTCTGTTCTTTCTGTTATCTGCAGATCTTTAGCCACTTCCTCTAAGCCGTAAATACATCCTTCCATGCTTTCTTCCTTGCTCAAGGAGCACTAGAATGCACTAGAATATTTTTTTCCTAAGCCTTCTCACACTATCCTGAAAGATTACTGCTTCTCCTTTGTGAACGTCCTTGTGTTGTCTGCTCTGGGTCTCGCCTTCTGTGACGACACAGCTTCTGTGTCTGGCAGTGAGCTGCCTGCTCTCTCAGAGCTGTATATACACTCTCTCATTCCGTCCTCTGGTCTTGCTTCCTGCTGGGAAGGCTTAACAGTCCTTTACCATCCCTGTTCTCAGGTCTTATTCTAGAAGGTGGATTGGTGCCCTTGCAGAGGCTCAATATGGATTCATGATGACTGTGCCCTCATTATCAAAACTGCAGCTGCTTTCTTACAAAACCAAAACTAAAACTGCTTTGGAAGCGGGGGCAGAGAGATGGGCAGCCCGTTCTAAAATCTGTCATGGGCATCGTGAGGCCGAGACCTGCGAGCGGGCTTCCTGGCAGTTCCTGCTGCTGTTGCAGCACCTGACATGGGGCTGCGCCAGTGAGCGTCACGGGTCCTGCAGGCAGACGCTGGGGCTGCCCCGAGCCTGCCCCTCGGCTGGACTGCCACCTTGCCAAGCTTTCCTGCATATCCTCAGGTGGCTCCTTCCTCATCTCCTCCAGCATTTCCAGCCTTCACTACTGCTCCATCCTCCTGATTTTGGGAGACACAGAAATAGTAAACCCATCAGACACGTTGTCCCTTGACTTCTGTCCCTCCGTGCCCGCCTGCCTGTCACTGCCACCCATGCCCTTGACCCCAGCCCACTCCTCGGTGGCCTGGCCCCTCCAGCCAGCGCTCGGCCTCTCCCTCGGCTTGGCCTCCTTCCCTGCGGTGTGACTGCACTCGCTCCCGGGATTCAGAAACAGTTGCTTCCGCCTCTACCCGCTGTTTCCTTTTCTTCCTCGAAAGAGTCATCTGTGCACTTAATGTCTCCTTGTTTTCTCTTCTCTTCACTGCTGATGGCCTTCCTGTCATCACCTCTGAGACCGTCCCCTTCTGATGCCAGTGAGCCCAATGCCGAGTCCGGTGGCCTCCCTGCAAGCCTCTCCCCTGTTGGCCCCTCCATTCGGTCCATGCGTGGTTCCCTCCTGCCTCCCTCTCGGGATGCCCCCATCCTAGCTTCTGCACCCTCCTCTCCTTCTCCTGCTTAGCTCCTCAAGTGCGGGGCTCGCCCTCTTGGACTGGGTGGTGTCCAGTACAACCAGATTCCGCCTCACGACCCTGACTTCGAGTCTGTGCTTCTCACCTTGGCTTGACTGCTGGCTCTGGTTTCTCATTTCCCGCTTGGTGTGGGGGGGAGGGGGGGCTCCCAGGGATGGAGGCCCTTCACAGTCAGGGGCTGAAATTGTCCTAAACACCTTCTTTCCCCACCCTGGGGCCCACCTGCAGCCCTGGTCGTGCCCTCAGGCATGGAGTCGAATGCTCGGCTAGGGCCATACAGGACCGAGGTGTGCCACCCACCCTCTGCGTCACCACCCCTGCTCCGCATGTCTCCTCCCCCTGCCGTCTTCTGTTCCCCCCTCCCCCCACTTCGACTCTTGGCTAAGACTTCCAGAGCCTTCATGGTGGAACCCAGGCATCATCCTCCCTGGACACTTTGCTGTGCCCTACCTGGCTAGGAAAGGATGCTGCCCTCTGTGCCCCCTGCAGAGCCAGGGCTCATCTCTCGTCATGTGCGACATCCAGAAGTGATATGTGTAGGTGGCTAGACTGTCAACCCCTCAAGGCCAGGCTGATCTCCCCTACGTCTTTGCAGTTCCGATGCCTAGCCCAGTGCTTGGGTGGGAATCATTGGCGCGTACTGGCCTGAAGACAGTCTCAAGGGCCCGGTATTACTCATAGTGCCTTGAACTTGATCACTTCTTGTGTCTTATATGAATAAACTAATTTGCACAAACATGGAGAGCATGGGAGATGCAACTGTAGATTGAGGAGACGGGGAAAAAGCCTAAACCGTTAAGGGCTTGTGACAAATCTTCAGGGTGTTGACACAAAAAGTGACAGTGTGATCACTGACAGTAGAAGTGGTGGGGGAGGCAGGCCGCTGGTCCTTGTTCCTGACTGTGCGTCAGCATGACCCGGTGAGTTTGCGAAAGACCCAGATACCTGCCCGCCCCCCAGAGCTGCTGCTGTCATTTGTCTGGGTGGGATCTGGGCCCCTGTGTTCTTGAACGCTCTCCAGGTGTGAAATACACCCACCGCATCACACCCTGACAGCAGGGAAGAGAACCAAAGCTACAGGAGCTAATAAGTCTGAATTTGAAGGGAAGTCAGAGCCCCTGGGATCCTGTAGAGCACATTCCCCATGTGGATGGGGGGACAGCTGGGTGTGTTCTGGGCAGTGTGGGCAGCAAGTCAGCTCGCTCTCGCCCCCTAGAGCGAATTAAAGCCTCTGAGCTATATATAAAAGGGGCATATCCCAAATAGTTCAGTGCCCATTGGTGACAAAAAACAGATTTTCCCCTATGTTAAACTCTCTGGATGAAGTTCTGTCTACTCTTGCATGGAGCAGGAGAGATTTTCATATTTGTTTACTTCCAGAAAAGAAATCCTTGCCTATTCTGATTGATGATAAGCATTTATTAATATTAGAATCCTACTCTCACAGAATCTAGAAAGTTAAACAGATTGTAAAGCAGAAATGTTAAAGGAAGGGGCACCTGGGTGGCTCAGTAGGCTAAGCATCTGCCTTCAGCTGAGCTCATGATCCCGGGGTCCTGGGATCCAGCCCCATGTCGGGGAGTGGGGAGTCTGCCTCTCCCCCTCCCTCCACTGCTCCCCCACCCCACTCATGTGCTGTGTCTCGCTCTCTTCTCTCTCTCAAATAAATAAAATCTTAAAAAGAAAAAGAAATGTTACAGGAAATTGGCCTATAAAGTATGACTCGAAAATAAAACCTAATTAAGAGCCAATGATTTCATAAACCCTCCGTGGCTAGCATCATGGCATTCCCTGGGGCAAGGTGTGTAAGAAGAGAGAATTATGCCACCTCGTATACCAAAATGCCAGTTTGGACATTGAAACTGGATAAGGACCTTGTCAGACATCAATGCCCAGATTATATCTCTACCTATACTATTTGGGGCAGATCTGAGATTGCGGCTGTTGGCCTGCCAGGACCTCACGAACGATGCCCGTGAGTCGGGCGGCTCAGTGAGCAGCTCCTCAGGAGCAGGGGTCTTTGGGGTGTATACTCGAGCATCTATTTCCCAGTCTCCCTGTGATTTCCAGCATGACCTCTGCGAAATCACCCCCCCACCCGCACCTCTTTCTCTTCCTGGGCAGTGGGGACACCTTGGATCGTCATCTGGTAATGTTTATGAAGCTCCACCAGACCTTTGTCTGGAAGGCTCTGTGAACAGTAATGCATGCTTGGTTTAAGAGATGGTTACGAGAGAATGGAAGTGAGGGCAGGGTGCCAAACATGGCCAGTGCTTTTATCTTTGACATTATAAAGAGGTCCCCTGGCGAGGGGCCAGATTGGAGTTTCCTGGAATATAAAACGCAAACATGTGCTTTCTGTTGGGGAGGCGCCAGGGTGAAAGCTCGCCGTGCACTCAGCCAGCCCTGCATTTCCATAGGAGGCAGAGTTGCCAGGAAAGAGCATTTGAGTCCTGGTAATTTTGTGCGGGGGTCTCTGATGGGTATAAAGTGGGGCAAAAAAGAGCTGAACCATGGAATCTGGTCATCTCCTTTCTCCTCCCCCCACCCCCAGACCTTAGAAGGAGAGCTTCCCCTGCTAGGCCCTCAGCCCCTGAATGATTGCCCTCCCCAATGCTCCACCCCCGAGCTTCCAGGAGCAGAACTCTGCAAAGACTAAATCACGGACTGCAGAATTATTTTGAATAATTGGAAGTGCACTGGCTTTTCTCCACGGAGACACTAATGAATATGACTGAGAAAACAGATTCCTTTTTGAACTTTTTGTTTGGTGCATGGTCTGAGGATTTCAGTTTCTTTACAAGGCAATAGTATGAACTGACGAGTTTGTGCAAGCCAGCTCTGAGGAAGGTGGGGAGGGGGCAACTGGAAATCACATTAACTGATGTGAAGGGACAGATTCTGATGTCACATTAAACACTTTCCTTTGGTTACCCTTAGTACTACCTCCAAAAAAAGCATGTCTAGACCTCTGTTCAGGACTTGTTATCTAAAATGGTTTGTGTGGACCCCAACTAAACTTTTCCTTGGGTTTTGGACCACAGATTAAATAATCTGATATGCTCGCTTTAGCAGATAAGCAAATACCATGTTCTCGTGTGAGTCTGGAATGTTGCCCACTATAATCATTATACATACAAATGGTGGAGGGAATGTGTGAATTCAGTAATCATGGTCAGAGTCTCGGCTTGGCAGAGAGCACTCCGGGGCGAGGTGCCGTCTTTGTTCGGTCCTCTGCGTACTCTCAGGGCTCTGACCGGTGCCCTTCCCCCCTGAGAAAACTCGGCTTAAAATGGAAGGAAGAAAGATATGGAATGAAGGTATTTGCCATTTGTTGCACAAACACAAATTCCAGAGTCTCTCTGCTTCTGAATTTCAGGTCTCTCCTCACACACAACAGACCCTGTATACGTAGGTGACTAATGGAGTGGAATGATTAGTTTCCATCTCCATGGTAACCTTCATCAGGTGCTCACCTGGGGAGGCTGAGCCGGGAGGCGTTGTTAGTCTCGGGTCTCCCAGCAGCCGGTGGCAGAGCCAGGATTGGGGGGCTCCAGCCTCCTAATTTCCATTTTCCCAGTGCTGACGGTCACACGCTCGCATATGCCAGGAGCACTGAGCCCAGATCATGCTGTTGTTTATCCTACTTTTAAATGTCTCTGGAGAAACCATGTCTAGGTTATGCTAACCTTCACTATCAGAACATTGCCCCTTACACCTACTGTTCTCCCGCAGCGGGAAGCATTTTCCTGTTTGCAGCTGTCCCCGAATGAGGAGATACAAGAGATGGAGGTGTGGCAGATTGGAGGCCATGAGAGCCATGACTTGTGTCTCCATTAAAACAAAACTTGCCCAGAGTGTGGGTGGCTCAGGTGTTAAACGTCTGCCTTCGGCTCAGGTCATGGTCCCAGGGTCTTGGGATTGAGCCCCGCATCGGTCTCCCTGCTCAGCGGGAAGCCTGCTTCTCCCTCTGACTCTCCCCCTACTTGTGTTCCCTCTCTCGCTGTCTCTCTCTCTGTCAAATAAATAAATAAAATCTTAAAAAAAAAAAAAACAACCTGTCCAGGGGCGCCTGGGGGCAGAGTCAGTTGAGCATCTGACTCTTGGTTTCAGCTCCAGTCATGATCTCGAGGTCCTGGGATCGAGCCCCATGTTGGGCTCTAGCACTTGGCTACAGGGTCTGCTTGAGATTCTCTCTCCTACTGCCTTCCCCCCACCCCGCTTGTGCTCATTCTCTCTCTCTCTCAAATTTATTCATTTGAGAGAATTTTAAATAAAATCTTAAAAAGAAAAAACCTGCCCTGAAATTTGGGGTATATTTTATTTTAATGACTGTTGCTATTAGAGTAATTTTTCCTGTGAAATCTTGGCCTTTTTAACCCCCAGCCTCAAACCTCCCACCTTGTGTGGTGTTTACACGAGGCTTGCGGGCCCCTGCTAGGAGTTTGCGGGTTTACAGCCACACAGCCGTCCATTTGATCATCTCTGTACAAACGGGAAAAGAATTTGCTTGAATGTGCTTTTGCAAGCTGAGCCAGGAGCCTCCTGCTTCACATAAGCCCCCATTCTGTACTCTCAGGAACACATCTTTCCGGGTATGAGGAGGGTACAAGAAAGTGTCTCCTTCCTGAGTGTCTTTGTGTCATGTTTAGCTGCGTTTGTATTCAGCCCGTCATGCTAGTTTTCCACAAAGGGTTGCACTAAAGGCAGATTTTCAGCAAGCACCCCTGACCCGGGTAGGCTCTCACATTGCCCCAAGTGTGCAAATGCTGACTGGTTTTTATTTCCCCTAAATTGACCTGATTTTATAAGCAAAGGAGCTGATTTCTCTGAGAACAGAGGGAGAGTTGTTGACGTGATAGCTAGAAAAGGCCGTTAGTGGTTCTAGATGTTCTAACCTCACACTCACAAGGCTGTTGTCACTTTCCTAGAAGCGCCGAAGGCGACATTCCCCTTCTGGCAATTCTGTATACCTGGAGATTTAACCTTGAACCTGAGGTTGGTTCAATATGTGGTCTTGTGGAAATCTGTAGTTGCAATTGAGTCCTGTTTCTATCCGGGAAACCATGTTAAATGGGCCCTGGGCAATGCTAACTGCTACCTGGGAACAGAAAGCGAAATGGGGGTTCAGTGGAACACTGCTGCAAGAGGCTCAGGGTGCTCCGTGAGTCCCCCTTGACATGGGCATTTATTTGGGCTGGGTTAGTGCCCCGCATTGCCCAAATGCTTCTTGGCTGGATCCAAGACAGTGGTGGGAGCAGCTAGTTGGAGAAGGCTGGCCACCCTGATGAGAGGACATTTGCCTTGGGCTCAGCGCAGGGGAAGGGTGTGAGGGGCAGGAGGCTGGAGTTCCAGGCGCTAGTGAGAACATAGGGTTTAGAACCCTGCTGCATCCTGCTTGTAGGCCCTGAGATCTTGCCATTTTATGAAGTTGATGAAGAAAATAACCTTCATAAGATGATTTTATTTCATCTGGGGACTGCTAACAGTACCTGGATGGCCTTCTTGGCACCTGCATCAGCTTATTCCCATTGCCGTAATCATCATGGAACTCAGTGGAAAGTGCACAGAGGATTGAGCCTGTTGAAGTCAGAGGCGATTCGGTCCGTTTCTTGGTAGATGGGGTGGGGGGGTGCTTGTGTGGATGACTCAGTTGAGCAAGAAGCTTCCAGGGAGAGGGAACAGGATATGCAGAGCTGTGGGGGCATGGTGGAGTTGGTTCTTGATTACGTATCCTCTGTTAGAATAAGACTGTTCTTGAGGTGCCTGGGTGGCTCAGTCATTTGAGCATCCAACTCTTGATTTCGGTTCAGGTCTTGATCTCGGGGTCTTGGGATCGAGCCCCGTGTCCAGCTCTGCACTCAGCGGGGAGGTTGCTTCTCTCTCTCCCTCTCCCTCTGCCCCTCCCCCTGCTCATACGCTCTTTCTCTCTCTCTTAAACAAACAAACAAACAAACAAACAAAGAATAAGACTGTTCTTCTCCCTCCCACCAAGCAAAGCAAACTCCGGTCAGACCCCCAGGGACTCCTGCCCACTAGGGTGGGAATTGAAAGCTCAGACTACGTACCGCGCCATTCATTATACTGGTGCTTCTAGAGGGTGCAAAAGGAAGGGTTAGAAGAAGCATCTACTCAAAGAATTACTACCACTGAAGAAGCTTAGCTTCAGGAAGGATAACTGTCTTGCCAAGGTCACATAGCTCTGGAGCAGGGACTCAGATCTACATTTTATGACTCTAAAGCCAATGTTCCTCTCACTGAGTTCTAATTATTGTGTACAGTTGCTTGTTAATTGCTAACTAGAACATTCAGCAAGTTGAGCGTGCTTCAAGTGGTGAACATTCCTTCCTTTACCTTCTTCCCCAATCCGTAATGCCCATGGACTGGTTTGTGCTTGAGAGAAGAGTGGACGCTCTTTTAGAGAAAAAATAGAGAACGCTCTATTTTTAACTGCTGTTTTTCCACTTTATGAAAGAGCCACTTTTCCCTTCAAGTTAAATCTGAATTGCTTTCAGTTGTTTTTGCCAAAGGAGGTGGAAATTGGTTCCAGAGAGATGTTTCCTGTGAATCATAAAGGTTTTGAATGATGTTGTATATTAATCTGTTAGTCCCAGTACATTCTCCACGAACCAGAATATCTCAGTCAGGGCCCTGCAAATATTTGTTCCCTGCATGAGTTTAAATCTCTCTCCTAAGTGCAGACACTGTATTTGAACCTCATTCTGCCTTAAAAACAAAACACAGAAAAACCTCTCCTTCTTTTGAGACTCTAGAGTTATTGAATTACTGGAAAAGTTTGTAAGTGTCCAGTAATTTTATTTCCCATCCTATTCTCCTCTCCCTCCCATCCAATCTAATTAGACCTTGCAGGAGGATTGGATAACAGGAAGTCCTGGAAAGCAGATTGCCTTTCTCCTTTTCCTTTTAATGCGAACCATCTGAAATTAGCTCAGTGTGAGAGTTTCAGCATCCAGCGCTTGTGAGCCGAGTGAACACATCTGTTTGTGTCTTGGAGACAAAGTAGATCTGGATGGCTGCATCTGATGTTGGAGCCTTATAGAGCCCTGTGGTCTTTCCCAAGGGGAGACAACCTTGCTGGATCCCAACCGTATCCTGTTAAGAAACTCAAATTTCTCATCCACCACTGGCACCTGTCAGGTATGCTTCTTACTCTGAAACCCAGAGGAAGCGCTTGGCCGGTTCAATGGAATTGTGTTGAGTGGCACCCTTTGATGTCATGGTGAGATTATCTCCTATCATCTGGCACCTCTTTTTTTTTTTTTTTTTTTTACTGCTAAGAGAATGGCGCTAGGGTATTGATGTAGCAGCTGTGTCTGAGGGAACTTAAATGGCCTCACTGGTCCACTTGGGGTCAGATGGGGACAGGGACCTCTGGGCCAAGGGAGCAACAGGAGGCTCAGGATGATGTTAGAGGCGGAAGCCAGGAGAGTCAACACAGGGCACCCCCAAATTGCTGTGATGCTGTTGTCGGGGAGCGGGGGTCCTGAGCTAGTGTGGGATTTCTTGTGCTGGGGAGAGTTCACATTCATTTTCTAGACCCATACCTGGGCATTCGGCCAATTCAGGCAGCTACAGTGGAAACATTGCCCTTTCCCACATAATCATGATGTAGAAATATTAGAAACAAGTTGAGATACAAGCATGGTGTGAAACACACAACCTTCTGTTTCCTTGGTTGAGATTCTCTTTCCTGTTATGGTGGAGTCAAGGTGTTTTATTCTTGTAATACTGTTACCTGTAGATCATAGATCACTCCTCTCTCATCTTTCGCTGGTTATCAGACTCATACCGGATAACTGATCATGCTGGCATGGGGAAGACAGATACAGTCGGGTCACGGTCCCTCCAGAAATTCTGAGGCTGCTGGGGACACAGGAAAGCTGACCATTAAGGGCAGCTTGGTGCTAAGAGAGGTATGCAGAGTAGCCGTGGTGGCTCAGGATGGCTGGGTTAACTCAGAGGGCAGAATTAGACATGATTTCCTGAGGGAGGACTTTTGAGGCCAGTCCTAAAGGGACAAATGGGAAGAAGACCAAAGAAGTGAATAGAAGCGGTGACCCAAGGGAAGAGCAGAACCTGCAGTCCGGGTCCTCCCAGAATCCAAGGGGAAGAATACCAGTTGGAAGAGTAGGTGTAGGGGGAGTAAGATAGAGCCTGGGGTGTGCCAGACTTGGGGTGGGCTCTGAGAGGACAGAATGGGGGTGAAGAAGAAGGAAGCAAGTATCGAGAGAACTGACTCTTGGGGAGCAGTTTGCACCCGGCCCCTGGGGCAGGGGAGGCGGTGAGGGGAGGAGCTTGAGAAGCCAGAGAAGGGAGAGACTCAGGAGACCCATTCTTACCAAATCCTGAGAGCAGTGGGTATAGGTCAGCCTCAGATGAACTGTGGCCGTGGTTTTACTGCCTAAAATGAAGCCAAGCTCTTGACAGACTTTTCTGGAGCTGTGCAAGAGAGCGCTCACCAGAGGTAGAGCTCATGTGGCTCTCCATTTCTTCTGCCCCTGGAGCAGTCAAGTGGGAGGAATGGTGCTGGGCGTCCAGACCAACTTCCTGTACGGGTGAGGGAGCTGAGGGCCAGGAAGAGGAGGGCTTGCCCGGGACATTCAGCTGGGCAGGGCAGAGGTGCTACTGGTGCTGGAACCGACGTGTCCTTACTTATCTGCCATCATTTCCCAGCAGAGTGAACTTCCTCAGGAATCCCTCTGCCTGCGGTCAGAACCATTTTCTTCATTTGTAGAAAACTCAACAATAGCGCATCTGATTTAAAAAAAGAAAAAATATAGATGTGCGTAAAATGAATATTTCCACCTGTTGGAAACAAATTTCAGGGCTTACCCACTCAAACCCCCTTCTCACAGTAAAGCTGAAATTCAAAAAGGAATTTTTTCCCCTAAATCACTTTGTCCTGAATGATAGCAAGTCTCTTTGATATGTTTGGATAAGAAATAATGAAATAAGGATATAAATTTACTACTTTTATATCTCAAGGGCTGTAGAAAAGAAACACCAATAAACTTTTACATTTACAAATTGAAAAAAGTAGAAGATTTAAATTATGCTTCCCTACGTCATTTCTCTGTTTATGTACATGTGTCCTATATATATATAGGAATACATACATATATAAATACATACACACACAATTGGATGTGCCCCTTCCTAGTGTGGGGAGAGGGGAGACAGACCCTAATGTGGAGACAGTCTCAGGAGAAGTCGCAGAATGGAACAAGATAGTCGATGGGAGCAAGGTGAGTCGGGAACCTAAGGGTGTAGTGAATACTACCTCTCATCATAGTGAGACACTCCAGGGAGTTGATGGTTTGTTGTGTGTGTTTTTTTTTTTTTTTTAAAGATTTTACTTATTTATTTCAGACAGAGAGAGAGAGCGTGAGCACAAGCAGTGGGGAGGGGCAGAGAGAGAAGCAGGCTCCTGGCTGAGCAGGGAGCCCAGTGTGGGGCTCGATCCCAAGACCCTGGGATCATGACCTGAGCCAAAAGCAGATGCCTAACCAACTGAGCCACCTAGGTGCCCCAGGGAGTTGATGGTTAACTGTTAGTGAATGTATTTTGTCTTGCTCCAATGTAGAGTGCTCTCAGGAGCTATTATTTTTGAAGTTTGGAGGCAGTTTCAAAGCTTGCCTGCTCCTCTGTTAAGTAGTGACTTCTTAGGCCCAACCCAAAGAACAGCCAGTCAGATTCTTGTGGGGGTTTAGTTGTGAGTGTAATTCCCCTATGAAATTGTTCTGTCTTGGGCCCTGGTCTCACCATGCCTGGTGGAACAGGACCAGATCCCTGATGGGTTCCATGTTGGAGGATCTTTTTTTTTTTTAAAGATTTTATGTATTTGTCAGAGAGAGAGAGAGAGAACAAGCAGGGGGAGCGGCAGGCAGAGGGAGGGGGAGAAGCAGGCTCTCCACTGAGCAGGGAGCCCAATGCGGGACTTAATCCCAGGACCCTGGGATCATGACCTGAGCCAAAGGCAGACTCTTAACCGACTGAGCCACCCAGGCGCCCCTCGTGTTGGAGGATCCACTGCCCTTTTCCAAATGCTGGGATTAGGAAGATCATAGGAACCGTGAGTTGAAGATATTTTGAAGTTACTACTTCCCAGACCTGTCTCACCTTTTGAGCAAGCCTAGGAGAGAAACAAATGGAAATGAAACATAAAGCTAGTGCAAAGAGCTTGAGCCATGAAGCCAGACGGACTTGGATTTGAATCTTACCTCTGGCAGTTACGGACAGAAGGACGTTTGTAAGAGTTACTTAAGTATTAGGGCAGCTATCTGGTGCCTCATTTGTAGATTAGAGGTATGGATGCCCTACAAGGATGTTGTGAGGAGTAATTGAAATATGTACAAGGGACATACAGATCATGACCAAAGAAATGTCAGTTTCCATCTTCCAGATCCATCCTACAGATGTTTAACTGGGCATTTGCTCCATACGGTTCTCTGTGCTAGGTATATGGGAGAGGCAGGATCAAAGAAGAGGACCTATATTTAGCTCTAACATGTACACAAACAACAACAGAAGAACTCTATCCACACCAGTCTCCTTGCTATTTCTGGAACATCGGGCAAGCTCCTGGCTCGGCACTGGGACACTCACTGTCCCCTCTTCCTGGAATTCTTATCTCCTACCCTTGACCTCTCTCCGATCTTCTATATTATCTTCTCAGCGAGGCTTTCCCTGATCATCCTGCCTAAGATGGAACTCCCTGGGGCCAGTACTCCCCATCCCACTTGCCTGTTCACTTGTTTTTCCCTCTGATAAATATGTAGTTTATGTGTGTGTGTTTTCTGTCATACCAAGCTCCTCCTACCTCTTCAGTGTAAACACTCTGATTTCTTTACTGCTCTATTCTCAGTGCCTAGAACATTGCATGACCTAGGTACTCGATAAGTGCTTTTGGAATAGATGAATGATCAGATGACTTAATTTTAGCTACAGGGAGGGTCACATGCCAAGGTCCAGTGGCCAGAAGAACAGCAGGTGTGGTAGGGACTGTAGTAGTTTCCTATGGCTGCTGTAACAGATGATCACAAACTCAGTGGCTTAAAACAACACAAATTTATTATCCTTTAACAGTTCTGTAGGTCAGAAGCCTGAGATAGGTCTCACTGGGCAAAAATGAAGGTCCTTGGCAGGGCTACCTTCCTCTGTAGAGTCTCCGGGGGGGATTTGTTTCCTTGACTTTGCTGGCTTCTGGAGGCTGCCTGTACCCCCTGGTCTATGGGTCCCTTCCTCCACCTTCTAAGCTGACAGTGAGGTTGGGTCTTCACGTCACATCACTGACCTCTTCTTCTGCCTCCCTCTTCCACCCTGAAAGACCCTTGTGATTCCACTGGGCCCACCTGGGGAGTTCAGGACACGCTGCTTATTCCCAGGTCAGCTAGCCTTAATCCCACCGGCAACTTAATTCCCCTTTGCTATGTACCCAAACATACATATAGGTTCTGGGAACTGGGACATGGACATCTTTGGGGATCTATTATTCTGACTCCTGTAGAGTCTAACAAGTGAGACATTTTGCCTAGAACCTAAGGCTTGAGCTGCCAGGAGTAAAATATAAAACAGGAAGATTTCATCCTAAGCAGCCATGATTGCCAAAATTTAATATGTGGGGGAGCTCCTGGGTGGCTCAGTCACTTGAGCGTCTGCCTTTGGCTCAGGTCATGATCTCAGGTCCTGGGATTGAACTCCCTGCTTAGCGGGGAGTCTGCTTCTCCCTCTCCCTCCACCTGCTGCTCCACCTGCTTGTATTTTCTCTCTTTCTCTCTCTGTCAAATAAATAAATAGATAAAATCTCTCTAAAAAAAAAAAAGATTCAACATGTGAGCTTTATCTGGAAGGTGCTAGGGAGTTGCTTTGGAGTGAGGTGGTGGAACGGAGGCTTTAGGAGATGAATATGGACTTAGGGCAGGTATTTAGGACATTCATCTCTACCTTTTGAAAAGCAATTTACTTCCATTTCCCTCTCCTATGTATAGAAAGCTAGGTTCTTATTTAGAATTTCCCCCAAAAAAGTAGGGTGCACTTATGCTGTCCTTTTAAAAACCACCCTGTGATATTATATGCACAACTTGTATACTTAGAGACCCATAAAACCCTGCTACACACAGGCATACTCACACAAGCATACGCGTTTCCTCGTATGCGCACCCACTGCCTCTCCCTGTTCTTGGGATCTCTTTTCTCTGGCTCTCCGTGGCCCTCTTTTTTTCTCTGCTTTGCCACACCTGAGTGATCTGTATCTTCCTATCAGGCCTACTCTGGCAGTGGTTCTCACAAGAGTCATTGTATAAACATCCCCTAGGAGGCATGTAAAAATCTCTAGGGAGATCTCTATAGTTTGAAAAAGTCTGCCCTCCCTCACCTTTACCATGATTCTGCCATGATTTAATACAACTTCTGCGGTTGGTTCTTCTCCCTAAAACCCACTGAGAATTTAATAAGTATTAAACACCTGGTTTTGAATGGTGTCTGATGACAATTTCTTACGCTTTGATTAGCCTCTTGAAAGCAGTCCAATAGAACTTTCTGTGATGATAGAATTGTTCTATATCTGTGCTACCCAACATGGTGGTTCCAGCCACACGTGGCTATGGAGCTCTTGAAATGGACACACAGGAAAAATAGAGGACCTGCTTCCTAAACTAGAGGACATTTAATAAATGATAACTCACAATTTTGTTTTGAATTTCTTTTTCAGTTGTTAGGTATCCTCTTTTCTTCTTCTTCTTTCTTCTTTCTTCTTATCAAACTAAGGGGCACCTGGGTGGCTCAGTCTTTTGGGCGTCTGCCTTCGGCTCAGGTCATGATCCCAAGGTCCTAGGATCAAGTCCCACATCAGGCTCCTTGCTCAGCAGGGAGTCTGCTTCTCCCTCTACCCTTCCCCCCCCACTTGTGATCTCTCTCACTCAAATAAATAAATCAAATCTTTTGAAAAAAAGTCAAAATAAGTTCACCTGGGTGTAATTGTACTCCTTTTACTCTTTCCTAGACTCATTTTGAGTGATAACTACATTTTTGATTCAAGTACCTGTAGATCTCCAAACAAATGATTCTTTCTCTTGCCTCTCTTCCCCTTCCTGATATATATCAGCTATATTGAGATATAATCCACATCTGATACAAAGCAGTCAAAGTATATAAGTATATTCACAGAGTTGTGGAAACGTGAGCACAGTGGGTTTTACAGCACTTTCATCACCTGGAGAAGAAACGGCATCCTCATTAGCAGTCCTATCCACTTCTCCCGCACCTTCTTCCCCTCCCTCGCCAATTAGTGATTGACTTCCTGTCTGTATGGATTTGCCTATTCTGAACATTTCGTATCAGTGGAATCGTACAGTATGTGGTCCTTTGTGACTGGCTTCTTGCACTTAGCATGGTGTTTTTAGGGGTCATCCGTGTTGTAGTAATTCATTGCTCTTCACTGCCAGTAATATTCCATTGTATGGCTATGTCACATTTCATTTATCCATTCATCAGTTGATGGACATTTGGGTTGTTTCCACCTTAGTTGCTAGAATTATGCTGCTGTGACCATGATGCACAAGTTTTTGG
The DNA here is from genome assembly GCF_037043125.1 of Eumetopias jubatus. Classification (NCBI taxonomy): domain Eukaryota; kingdom Metazoa; phylum Chordata; class Mammalia; order Carnivora; family Otariidae; genus Eumetopias; species Eumetopias jubatus. The sequence goes on along the minus strand of NW_028274818.1, from coordinate 64,706,094 downwards.
GTGAACATGTGTTTTCCTTTTTCTTGGGTATGTATCTAAGGAGTGGAATTGTTTAGCGATATGGTAACTCTATGTTTAACTTTTTAAGACACTGCCAGACAGTTTTCCAAAGTGCCTGCAACATTTCACCTTGCTACCAGTAATACATGAGAGTTTCAGTTTCTCCACATCCTTGCCAACACTTGTTATTCTTGTCTTTTTGACATCCTTATACCCAAGCTGGGGGGTGTGAAGTGATACCTCACTGTGGTTTTGATTTGCATTTCCCTGATGGCCAATGATGTTGAGCATCTTTCCATGTGCTTATTAGCCACTTGAATATCTTCTCTGAAGAAATGTCTGTTCAGAGCCTTTGCCCATTTTTTTTAATTGAATGATTTGTCTTCCTTTCTGTTGTCTTTGTTTGGCCTGAACAGGATGCTGATATGCTCACTGGCGATGAGCAAGTATGGAAGGAAGTTCAAGAATCCTTGAAAAAAATTGAAGAACTGAAGGCACATTGGAGTATCCTTTTACCTGTGGATTGAGCCATACCATTGGGACTGTTGTTTCTTTATTGGTTGGAGTTTGGCGTTAATGAAGTCAAGTCCATGGTTTGACCTCTGTCTGAGCCAGTGAGTTTCATTCTGTTTCATGGTCATAGGCTGCATCCCAAATCCCAGCCAACAGTTTGGGTTATGGCTAGGGCAGAGTATGGCAGGATCAGCATGAATACCTCACCACCATTAGATAGTAACCAAAACTCATGGCCAGTAATAGGACAGTAAGTAGTAGTCTCTCTATATACTAGGTAACAGATTTCTGTATTCCTTTCCTCCCACAAACTACATCTCTAGGAAGGAATAACTTAGAATCCTAAAAAGTTAGTATCATTGACTCTCAGATCTAGAAGTTCATATTAAATCAACCATGACTACCATGACAGAGGGAGTTGCTGCACAGTAAATTTTCTGGGCATAAATAGTTAAGGACCATGAGTGGGTCAAAGTTCAGGGTAAGGAGAGAGAGCTTATGCTGGAGGTCATCTGGGGAGGCCACACTGATGTTGTACTGGGTAAGTGGTAGTCCAAATCAAGGACAGGATTTGAATGGACAGAGGCTGAGAGGGAGGTTGCTTCCAGTAGGGGAGTTCACTTGAGCAAAAAACGTGACAAAGGGAAACCCCAAGGCCAAAAGAAATAGACCAAGGTAGATGAAAAAGATAGTGCAAGGTCCTTCGGATGCCTTGGGGAAATTAGATCCCCGACAATAAGAACATCTACAAATGAAGTTTCTATCTACAATGTTTTTTAAAGAATGGTACAGAATAGGAGAGGTAGAATGGACAAATTCCTCTTGTTTTTAAAGGTGAAAGAAGTATCTTCTGAAATCTGAACGGGGTGGGTTTTTTGCTTGTTGAAGTTTGGTAAAGAATCTGTAACTGATTACTAAAGGAATGGAAAAGGGAGCTGTGATCAGCCCGAGGCTGCATGAGTTCACCAAGAGCAAGTGAGTCTGCAGAGACATGGATTTCTTTGGTAAAGTTTGTATGTGGATTTCGGGAAGAGGGTCAATTAAAACCAGTCAAGAAATTGATGCTAGATGGTCAGACAGCTTTCTAAATGCTTAAATGGCTCTCCTGAGAAAATGATGCCCCTGGGGTCACTGTGACTCTGGAGTGCTCTGTTCCCACCTTGACTTTGACTGCCTTTGACTCTGTGCCTTGAATGGAGATACAGAGCACAGGGTCCTCAGATTCCCAATGGTTATAGGTCAGGGGAATGGCAGAGGTTGGGATGACAGAATCCAGAGCTCAAGATCCCCGAAGGCTTGAATGATGCCTGAATCTGAAAAGGTGAAATTCAACAAGAATATATATAAAATCTTCTATTTGGGTCAAAGAGTTTAAGTGTGTAGACATCAAGCTTACCAGCAGAACATGTGGAACAATTTTAGGGTTTCAGTACACAGCAAAATTTAATCAAGTTTAAGAGGATGATATAACCCCTCAAAAAGCTACTGTGATCTCGGGCTGCATTAACGGCCACTAGGAAATGAGAAAGGTGATCCGTGAGTCTGATCATATCCAGAGTTTTGGGTCCAGTTGGGAGTAGGGCATATTAAGAAGGATCTAGAAAAATTGAAATAAGTTGTGAGGAATGGAGCCAGGATCCAAATGGAGTTTGCAACCCTGTCTGTAGGCAGGATGGGAGATACTGGGAAAACAGTCAGATCTGGGAGGAAGAAGGGGCCCTTCTTGGGCTCAAAAAAACTGTTCTTACTGCAGAGAAGTAGGATCGTTCTCTCTGCTCCCCTCCCATGGAATTGGGGTCCTGGATGACCCAGCCACAGTCGGGTCTCAGCGGGACAAGGCTTCACGGAAAAAGGACTCTGTGCCAAGTGATCTGCTGGTTGCAGCCCACCTTCTGGTGCACACAACCCTGCCCTCACAACTCTCACACCTGCTTTGGTACATACATACTTGAGGGGCATCAGAGGCACAGTGGTCAACTCTGGGAGGTGAAAGAAGTTTCCACAGAGGAGGTTATCATTCTGTGTGCTTCGGGGAGGTTCTCCATCCCGCTTCCAGCTAGCGCTCAGCTCCTCCCTGGAACAGAATGACTTGTATGCAACACCAAACAAATACCAGGGACTACATTTTTGAGCAAATACAGTGTCAGCATCCGCTTGGGGGAATAGCCTCTTAGTTAAAATTATTCAATTTTTTTTGCTCACTGGTGTGTTTCATAGGAGAGGGTTGCCTTGTTTGCCAGCAGACAGTTGCCAGGGTTGTGAAGGAAAATTGGCATGCAGTCCCTTCCAGCTTGCAGGGGATAAAGTAGATGTATTCCTATCAGTGGCTGCAGAATATCACATCTGGTTTTTATTTCTAAGGCTTGTCACCTAAAACCTCTTTCAAATGAGTTGGAGCATATATTAAATGAGTGGGCGAATAGTCATGGAGGTCAAACAACACAACGTTGAAATAAGGCACAAAGTCTTTCCACAGAAATGTCTAGCGTTGTGTAAGAGACAGTCATTCCTCCTGACAGTTCGTCAAATATCTAATCCTGGAATGAAAAACCACAGAGGTTAGACCGGCAATCTGTTACAAAATCAGTGTGTTGCCTGAGATACTGCTCCCCCCAACCTCTGGGGATCCATTCGGCACACTTTATCCATACATGTCAGATGAATACAAAAGAAGTCACCGACTCACTTTTCTTCAGTAAATGCACCTCGCCTGAGACCAGAGTCAACTCCTCAGAGACAGAACTCATCCTAAAATTACAGGATAGTATACAAGAAATGTGAAATAAAGGCCTTCGGCTGTGCATTGTGGTGCTTGCAAATCTCACCAAGGAAGTCGTGCCTTGGGGGTAAGGTGCTATGCTTCCAGGGGGCCCCCACTGAAAAGAAACACGCATTTCCCATGAGGGTTCATAAGGACGTTAGTCCCCACTCCTACAGGTGGCTTGACTGGATTATTACAAGTGTTTGCTAACGTTCTGGAAGGCAGCACCGCCGGGTTGCAGGGAGGTTAGGAGGGGTGGATGTTGGGGGTGGGGAGGCGGGATAAAGGGGCGCTGGAGCCTGCCCTCAATTCACGGTGGGGCAGAAGAGACTGGGCTGTGTGGTGGTGGCGAGGGGTGGAGGCGAGATGGGGGTTCAGTCCACTGGACCATTTTCCTTATGCCTAGTCGCCGTGAGAGGTCACGTGGCTTTAAGCGCTCCGGCGACATTCTCAGAGCCTCAGATTTGACCAATGACAGAAGTAGCTCAGATTGAAATCCAGCTTTAGCTCCAGCCAAAGGCTCTGCCATTTCTGCTGCATCTGAAATCTGCAACCCCTTTCGCTCGAGTGGAGTACGGCTCCTGAAAGCAGGAGGATGTGGAGCTGTGCGGGTTGAAGGGGGGGTGGGGGGGCCTGCACCTCCCCACACCTAAAACCCCAGCAGCAGCGCAGGAAGAGAAGTGTGTGCGTCCCAGGTGCCCGCACTCTGGCCTGCAGCTGTGCTTCCATGGTGTTTAGTGGCGGGGGGGCGGGGGGGGTGCGTGGGCATTCAGGGCACACTCCACGCTCCCTACGGCACGTCCTCAGGCCTCTGGCTGCCCTCCCAAAGAGGGCAGTTTTAAAACTAGCAGTTTTAAAAAAGGGTGATCACGGGGCGCCTGCGTGGCTCAGTCGGTGAAGCATCTGCCTTCAGCTCAGGTCATGATCTCAGGGTTCTGGGATTGAGTCCCATTTTGGACTCCCTGCTCAGCAGGGAGCCTGCTTCTCCCTCCCCCTCTGCCCCTCCCCCCCCGCATGTGCTCTCTCTCTCTCAAGTAAATAAATGAAATCTTCAAAAAATAAAATAAAATAAAAAAGGGCGATCACACCAAGGCTGCTCGAGAGGAAGTTATGGACTCATAGTGAATCAGAGTTGCTCATAAGTGGGCATTGAGTCTTCTGTCTTTTTTTTTTTTTTTAGAGATTTATTTGACAGAGACAGAGCAGGGGGATGGGGCAGAGGGAGAAAGAGAATCTCCAGCAGACTCCATGCTGGACGCAGAGCCCAGAGCCTGTCAAGGGGCTCCATCTCATGACCCTGAGGTCATGACCTGAGCCCAAGTCCAGACTCAGACACTTAACCAGCCCTGCCACCCAGGCGCCCCTCTCTGCCCTTTTTAAACCTGCAGTTTATGTGCATGAGCCCTGTTCTTAATATTATCTTTTACTTTGGAGGTTCAAAATCAGAATATCTTTTTTGTTGTTGTTAAGTACAGGCTTGGATCCCTTTTGTTTTATAATTAAAAAAAACTTCAATATGAGACCCAGTGGAGATGTATTTCTTCAAGTTGCTTCCTTCGTTTGTGCCTGTGGGTCGTGTACTTGGCTTCCTGTGTGCCCGAGGTTCAGATGTCATAGAGGCAAAAAAATGAGCTCCTCCTTTTTTAAAATGTAATCCGTCTGAAGTTTCTTCCATTTTAGATCCGTTTTGTAACAGAAGCTAACACAGTACGTAATTTAAACTGAACTGACCGAATCGGTAGTTCAGCTTAATACACAGCTGCATTATTTCATGGCTGGCTTTAAAAAGAATCCATATAGGAGTATGAAGAAAGAAGAGTTCTTTGGAAATCCCGATCCCCCAAAGTACAGGCTTGGTTGGAAGATGGTTTGTTGATGTAAACAGAATTTGCTTCTCTGAGATGCCACTTAACCGTTTTTGTTTCTCAAGTATGTTTTCAGGCAGCTCATCTGTGTAAAATAATGGGCTCTTCCTTCCCTCCTGTGCCTGGGAGCTCTTCAGCTTTGTAGAGAATCTCATTTTACTTGTTTTCTTGGTGAAGACAATAAATCCTTAACTAAGGTTAATAACAGAGTGGGAACAGGTGCTGGCCATGTGCCAGACAATCATCAGCAGCAACGCTGAACGCCTTCCCGATATCAACATCTACCAGCTGAAGGTGCTCGACTGTGCTATGGATGCGTGCATCAACCTCGGTCTGCTGGAGGAGGCCTTGTTCTACGGGATCCGGACCATGGAGCCGTACAGGTGAGTCCCCGGGAGAGGGCCAGAGTCAAGGCTGCAGTGTCTTCTCTGGGCTGGAAGACTGACATCCTGAAGTCACTCCGATGGCCACTTTATTGCGTGTCCCCATTTTGTTTGTTGTTCCTGAGGCTCCTGTCACGCGTGTCAGGCCCTGTGGGGATGCGGAGACGGATGAAATGCTGTCTCTGTGGAGTCGGGGATTCCAGTGTTGTATGCTGCTTGCGGCAATGGGGCAGAGGCAGAGTGTGGGGGCGGGGGGGCAGCCGTGGGGGCCCAGGGCTCGGCCCGGGTGGGGGCTGTGTCATTTGCCTCTGGGGCACCACTCTGTCTGGGGCCCTCGGTCTGGCTGACTGATGGTGGTCTCTAACGTTTGTCAGGGCTTTATGGTTCCCGGGGTGCTTCACTGGAATCAAGTGACCCCATAACCGCCTTCTGACCCACGCAGGAGAGCAGGGAGACCTCGGTGCTCAGAAGTGTCAGGGAGTCAGGTGAAGGAGCAGTTGCTACTTAGTTGTTTCTTGACTGTCCGCAGCTCTTTCAGACCAGGGGTGTGGTGTCCCCTGATGCCTTTGTAACTCACAGGAGCTTTGGCAGCGCTGAAGTCTGGTGCTGGTGGGTGCGGGACCCCGTTTGTGGAAGGCCGAGAACGTGAGTTTGGAAGTAGAGGCAGATCAGTCCGGGGGGGGAAGGGTGTGGCGTCATTCATACCGTCAGCTGAGGTGGGAGCAACCATCTCGAGCACAGGACAAGGTCCCTCACCGTTGGGAAGGCGCCCTGAAGCCTGAGGGGCAGGGGGCGGGGGAGGTCCCTGAGAGTGGGGGTGCCATTCTGGGTGGCACTGAAGGCCAGGCAAACACAATGTCCGCCCTGAGGGGCCAAACAGAGGGACAGTCCAGCTCCCAGCCTCCCCCATGGGGGGCAACAGGCAGGGGAGGGGCTCTAAGCGAAGGAGGGTGGGCAGCAAGGGTGCACAGACCAGCCACAGCCCCCGGCCCCAGGGTGACCCGAGGGTGTTTTCAGAGCTTCTGAAGGTGGCTCCTTCCCCTGCTTGCGGTCGAACAACTCTGGAATCCAGACTGTGAGTCAGCTCGCATCAAACTTGCAGGCGATTGCCTTCAGGGCTGAGACTGTAGACTTTCCCATGAGCGTCAAATGTCTGCTTGGGATGATGAATCTTGTGGGTTTTCAGAAAATATGAACCGAGCACAAAGAGATAAGGCTTCGTTCTCTGAGCCTAGGTGTTGCAATGAGAGGCGGGTTGGGACCGTTGGTGTCGCCTCTCTGAACCCCAGGGCTGGGTCTCGGGAAGCCAAACCACGGGCTGAGCGGATGGACTGAGGCCGGGAGACGCAGGCTGGGCAGACCTTCCTTTCTGCAGGTGCCCCCGAAGCCCCTTGCCCCACACTCTGGCTAGTGCTGGACCTGCACCTGCTCCGGGCGGCTGTCCCAGCCCCCATCCCCCACCCCCAGGCTGCCCTCCGGGCTGCTCTGAGCACAGACACTCGACACTGGTCCCCCACCTCGATGGTGCTGCTTCTGCACACAATTTTGAATCCTCTCCCCACACCTACCATTGCTTCTCTGAAGGACTAATTTACCCCTTAATTAACTGACTTGAGTCAAACAGGGAGGCCTTTCTTGTGAGGCCACGTCCACCAGAATGGACGGAATGTTGTTTGGAATACATCTGGTTATATTTTCCTGGTGTTTGGCAGATCACACTCTGTGCTTACGCCAGGTGACAGATTTCCTAGCCTCCCTCAGTTTCTCTTCCCCAGAGCTTGTTAAGAAGTAGCTGTGCAGTGGTCTATGTTTCCAGAAATCCCGTCTTCATTGATCGATCCACTTCAAACCAGTGGGTTCTGACCGGTTTGCTTGCAGCAGTATTTATTGTAGGGGAAGTAACCCAGCGCCGACGGAGCACTGAGGGGGATGCTGACGTATTTGGCCTTTCTTCCCGTTAGCTCAGCAAAAGTGAAAACAAGGAACAAATGGGTCAGGTGCTCTGCAAGCCCTTTAACAATCTGGAGGCAGGAATCCAAGAGTTGATGGCGGTTTCCGCCCCCCCACATGTGTGTGAGCCTGTGGGCCGCCAGCCACTGACTCGGTCTCCCTGCAGATGCGCAAGGTGGGCCCTCGGGTCCCCTTTAGCCAAGAATGTGGGCAGTTAGCTTGGCTGAGTTACTGAGAGGTGACAGGACTGCCACCTGCTCTAACAGTTTTACAATGTTAATACACTGTTTGCAACAGCTAGATTGAGGTCAAGACTCTGGGGATGATGTTCTCCCTCCTGACCTGGGCTAAATCTTAACTACTGACTTTAAAGGAGAAGGTGTCCACATTCTGGTTTTATCCAAATCACCGCATTGCTCTCGGCTCCCTTCTTGCTGCCATCATTTATTTTGACTTGATAGAAGTAAGTTCCTTTTATGACGCAAAACAGTATTAAGATCTTTGTTTCATGGGGCGCCTGGGTGGCTCAGTCAGTTAAGCGTCTGCCTTCAGCTCAGGTCATGATCCCGGGGTCCTGGGATCGAGCCCTGCGTCAGGCTCCCTGCTCAACGGGGAGTCTGCTCCCTCTGCCTGCTGTTCTCCCCCTGCTCGTGCTTTCTCTCTCTCTCTCTCTCTTTCTCTCTCTCAAATAAATAAATTAAATCTTCAAAAAAAAGATCTTTGTTTCATAAAGTAGGTTGGCATTAATTCACACACAACAAAATTTAGCTCATACTGTTTCTTCTGAGAGCATCTGTGATTATATATGCACGGTCATCTGTCCTGTAGCACTTTGAACATTAAACAGAAAGAAAACAGTTTAAAGGTATTTCATAAATTTTCATTAAAAAATGTAATTAAATAATCTTAACCACAAGATGAATTGAGTTGCAAAAGTTCGTTTGCCAGTGGTAATTTAGAGCTTGGGAAGCATTTTCCTGTTGAAGAAGGGATGAAGGATTATGGCAGTATCAGCAGAACAGCCCTTGAAACTCTGGACCCTAATATCACTAGTGTCTGCTACACATTTGTGTAAAAATAGAAAGAAAGAAATATAAAAACAAAATGAATATAGTTTTGAACTTAGAATTTAAATTATGTTGAATATAAAATCAAAGTTGAATTTCTTTAGGACCCAAAGAAAGATCTAGAGATACAGAGGCTTGTTAAGTCCTTGAGGAGGACTTTTGGTGTATCCACATGTGTTCTGGTAACTTAACTTTTGGTTTAAGAATAGCATAGACTTCTGGGAAAGGACTTTCCTAAAGAACACAAATAAAAATTACCCTCATCTTTCAAACTCCTGTTCCACTCCCTAAAGATAACCATGGTTAAGTTTCTTTCCTGAAGTTTTCAGTGTGTGTACATAAACTTCCGTTTGTAACACACTTGCCTAATTTTTTCAAGCCCCAGTTCTTCTCCTCTCTTTTCCCCAGTGGTTCTCATGTGCTCAGAGACTCTTGTTTTCCCTCTGTCTCACTTCTCCCCTCAAAACTGCTCACTTGGGCTCTTCCCTTTTTCTCCCTCTCCTGTCTGTCTCCCCTCGTCTCATCTTTCTTGTGGAGAGACTCAGTTCCAGTCTGCATTTGCTAGATGTGTCTGGTGAGGTGGTGGGTGAGGAAGGGAGAAGGGAAGGAGAAGCCAAGAAGTCTACTGAGTGGGCAGAGAGAAGAAAATCCCCTGTTCTGGAACTGGCTGTTTTCATTTTACTACAAAGCATGGACATCAGTCCAGATCAGCTCCTGAATATCCACCTTTCTTTTTAACAGGTCTATAGAATTTCATCTTAGGAATGTACCATAATTTGTAGACTAGCCCCTATTTCCATTTCCATTTACTCTATCAAGAAATACTGCCATTAACATCCACATAGTTGAATCTTTGTGTACTGATGGGACCCACTCCATAGGGCAAATCCATGTGATAAATTCCTAAATGCTAACTCACTGCATCAAAATGTACATTCATTTTAACTGGAGATAGCAACCCCCAAATTGTATCCGCCATCCACCAAGCTGTCACTTTCCTCAGAAGCACTGAGAACGGGTGACATGATGTTGATTAAATCTGCTCTGAATTCATTTCAAAATATATAGGGGTCTTCCCCTTTTCCTTGACCAAAGCCTGCTCTTACAGGATGAGATTTGGTGGTATTGACCAACAACATAGTATTTTGTGGTGGCGGGAAGGATATTTTTGTGAGTGTCCTGGGAAGAGCAGAACATGAACCGCGAAGGGGCTCGAACAAGTGTGTGTGGGATCAGAGACTGGGGAGCAGTGTGACTCCCCCTTGTGGATTGAAAAGCATGCTCTCCGCTCACATGGAGTCCGGTGCCTTGCTGGCAGCTGTGGTGGTGGAGCGGGAGTGGAAGGCTCTGGGAGTCTGTGTGTATGACCTGTTTCCCAGCCAGGTGTTTGGGACTCCGAGATTGCCAGGGGTCACACAACAGCCCTGCCATTTTCATTTTGCCAGCCATTCTTGAACGCCCCCCGACCCTGCCCGAAGCTTTCGCAGATAGGTTGATAAAATGCAAGGTTCCATCACAGCAGTACCCGCCACTGCTGTTTTCAAGCCGGCTTCTCTTCTGAAGACCTGCAGTTGCTCTTTTGTGTGTTTTTGTCATTGATCAATATGATGTGGTGATCCAGGGCCCAGCGGGGTGTGCAGGTGCCGTGCGGACCCGGCAGAGCACTGGTCACTATCACTCACCGGGCACTTACCTGGGCCTGCCTGTGCCCAACCTGCATCTCTGCTCCCCACAGATGTGGTCAGGTTGCCCTGTGTTGATGCTTATGTCCGTGTACCCGTCACTGAAGCTCATGCCTAGATGGCAGGGTCCTTGGCTGGGGTGTCTAGGGTGGAAACTTCCTCTGCCGCACTCACAGTGTGGGACTCAGAGGACACACCAGAGCCAGGTCTCTACCCAGGAGGGGACTTGAGTGCCCACACTCCGTGCAATGTTCTGGTCATTTCCCTTGCTGGCCACCTGTTTTCTGTGGTGAGATTTGCAGAACTGTCTCCCCCAGTGAGTGAACAAATGTTTTATTCTCTGCCCGTGGATGTGGACAGTAATCGTTTGGCCACTTAATCATTGTTTTCCACATTGTAATTTCCCATTCAAGTCTCTTTGGCCAAACCCTTGTCCAAGATTTTGAGCTGTGTGTTTGTGTAAAATACTGAGTTACCTGATGGACCTGGCCAGAGCCTCTTTTCCTTTGCTACCAATTTTTGAAGACTGGTTTCTTAGCCACAGCCCCTGTCTGGACACTGGGGAGTGACCGCCTGCCCCACAGCAGGCAAACTAGTCCATCAAGGCCCAAGCAGCTTTCATTTAAACTTTTTAATATCAGGCCTTTTAATTCAGTTCCCAAAGGCTCTTTTACTTCAGAGTCTAGAAATCCAACAAAGGAAACAGGAGGAAGAGGAGGAGGGAGGAAAGGGGGGAAGAGTAGGGGGGGAGGAGGGGGTGGGGGGGTGGAGGAGAGGAGGGGGTGGAGGAGGGGAGGAGGGGAGGGGAGAGGAGGGAAGGGGAGGAGGAGGGGAGAGGAGTGGGGAGGAGGAGGAGGAAGGTGGAGGAGTGGGGGGAGGAGGAGGAGAAAGGTGGAGTGGGGAGGGGGAGGAGGAGGAGGAGGGGGAGGAAGAGGGGGAGGAGGAGGAAGGTGGAGGAGTGGGGAGGAGGAGGAGGGAGGAGGAGGAGGAAGGTAGAGGAGTGGGGAGGAGGGAGGAGGAGGAGGAAGGTGAAGGAGTGGGGGGAGGAAGAGGGGGAGGAGGAGGAAGGAGGAGGAGTGGGGGGAGGAAGAGGGGGAGGAGGAGGAAGGAGTTGGAGGAAGGGGGAGGAGGAGGGAGGAGGAGGAGTTGGGGGAGGAAGGGGGAGGAGGAGGAAGGGGGGAGGAGGAGGGAGGAGGAGGAGTGGGGAGGAAGAGGGGGAGGAGGAGGAAGGAGTGGGGGAGGGGGAGGAAGAGGGGGGAGGGGGAGGAAGAAGGGGGAGGAGGAAGGAGGAGGAAGGAGGAGGAGTGGGGGAGGAGGAGTGGGGGAGGAGGAGCAAGGTGGAGGAGTGGAGGAGGAGGGGGAAGAGGAAGGTGGAGGAGTGGAGGAGGAGGGGGAAGAGGAAGGTGGAGAAGAACAGGAGCCAGCGATAGCGACAGCGACAGTCTCCACACGCAGTTGCATACGTGTTCGTTGAACCACTGACTTGCACACACACCTAATTTCCTGTGTTCCTCAGGGGTGGTTGACCTGCAGCTAACAGGACGCTGTTGCTGGGGGGTAAAGGAGAGCATTATGGGCAGTTTTTTGGACTGGACTTCTCTAGGGGAGGCTGAGAAATGAACCTCTCTCTCCTGCAGTGATCTGCTCCTCTGAAATGTGCCCCATCGCCCTGCAGGCCTAGCCATCTTGCTCAACATGCCACTTGTAGGTTTGGTTCAAGACGTAGGTAAGCCCTGAACCCACGAGCTGTGTGGGAGTGCCCCAGCTTCATGGTCTTAGTTCTGGAAAAGGAGTCCAAGAGCCTGTGCACTGGTGTAGAGCTCTGACCCTCCAGCCCCACTGACAGAGAGGAGGCAGGGGGCCTCGGCCCCGCCCACTCTCCTGAGTGTGGCAGCTCTCCGGCTCATGGTTGGCATCCCGGGCCTCCAGCACCTGAACAGGCGTTCTGGATTCTGACAGAGCTCTGGGGAATGGCAGACAGGCTTGGGACATCTGGTGGCTTCACAGACCAAGCCCTAATCCAACTTGGCTGTTTCCCACCTGACTTAAGGCTGACACACAGTGATGGGGTGCTGCTGATGCACAAACAGCCCTGACTGGGGAGGAGGTAGGGAAGAGGGGACCCACGCATCGCCTCCAGTGTGCCACACATAGCAGAACACATATCCAACCTGTGCTTTCTGTCAGTTTCCGGCCACAGAATTCCACACTGTCTCCCCTGGCTATTGGATGCCCACTACCTGACCATCTTTCTGAGGCCCTACCTACCCTACCTACCCTTGCTTTATTTTGGATCATAGTTTAGAAATTCGCTACTGAACTTGTTTCCACCAACTCCTCCTATGTCATGAATATTATTAGATCACTATATTGTCCAAGACCACTTTCTTCTCAGATGAGAAAATGAAGATGCTATTGGCTCCTCCTCCTCCCCCACGTGAGTAGGCTGTGCCCTTGTGCTCTTGTCCTCCCGCCTGTCTGTGGGCATGCTTCCCCATTGACACCAGGGAGGGCAGCCTGGAGGAAATCAGACATCTGCAGGAACCTCCACCTTGCTTGTTTCCAAGAAGTGGAAGATGGTCTTTTAGTCATGCCTGGTGGTAGGAGACAGAGTGGGATATCATTTGGACTACAAATGCTTACCCATCTTCCATACCTGATGAAGAGCTCACTGCATGGCCTTCTGGAGGCACAGGATCATTTGAATGGGGACATCTCAAGCTGCTAGTTCAGGCACATGCTCATTTTTTCAACAAAAGTACTTATTGAGACCCACTACATGCACTGTGGTAACTATTGGTGAACGAAACAGACCAAACAAAGCAGAGTCCTAACTCTGGTGGAGCTTATAGGCAGTCCTCAGTAGCCAGCTGTGTGTCACACTTGGGTCTTTCCAGAAAGCCAGGCATTTTGAGAAGCCTAGATACTTCCTAGCAGATAAGTGAATATGAAGTATCTAGGTTTTGAATTGCATTGTTAAAGGCCCTTCCAGATTCATATTCACTTATCTGCTAGGAAGTATCTAGGCAAGGAGAAGCTAAGGAGAAATTCTTGAGCCAAATCAAGGCTGGCTTGATGAGACAACCTTGAATGAGGTTTTATTTTTTTTTAAGATTTTATTTATTTTATTTATTCATTTGAGACACAGAGATACAGAGAGCGAGAGAGCATGAGCAGGGGAAGAGGGAGAGGGAGAAGCAGGCTCCCCGCTGAGCTAGGAGCCCAATGCGGGACTCGATCCCAGGACTCTGGGATCATGACTTGAGCCGAAGGCAGACGCTTAACCATCTGAGCCACCCAGGTGCCCCTGAATGAGGTTTTAATAGGGCTGGAGTAAGAGTCTCTTCTGTGGATCAAGTACTTGTGTCTCTTGGGATTTACGGATTGATTTCAAGATTTCATTGACCATTCTTCTGTGTCAAATTCTCACATAGAAGAGTCACTATCTCTGGTTTCGTGAATCTTTCTCTACCATGTTCTCCATGCTATCATCTCCAGTTAGTACCGCCATATTGTACTCCAGCCACACCTGGCTGTGTTGGTTTGCCTGGACTTCCATAACAAAATACCACAGCCTGGGTGGCTTAACAACAGAAATTTTTTTCTGTCCGTTCTAGAGGTTGGAAGTCCATGTTCAGGGAGCCAGCAGGTGTGGTTTCTTGGGAGGACTCTCCCGTTGGCTTGAAGACGGCCATCTTTTCCCTGTCCTCACATGGTCCCACCTCTGCCCACATGCAGCCCTGGGTTCCCTGTGTATCCAAATTTCCTCTTCTTTAGGACAGCAATCATGTTGGATTAGGGCCCACCTCAAGGGCCTTATTTAACTTAATCACCTCTTGAAAGGTCTTACCTCCAAATATGGAATCTGAGGTACTGGGGTTTGGGCTTTCACGTAGGAATTTTGGAGTGACACAGTTCAGCTCATAACACTGGCTAAATGCAGCTCGGCCACGGTCTCCTGATTCTCCATCCCTGGAGAATACGAGTTCCAAGGGTCACTCCCCCTACACTCCTGGACCTACTGGAAGTCACTGTTTGGCTTAGAAAAGGCATTTCTTGCTTCCAGAGCCTATAGGAACTCTAAGGGTACCCAGCAGCCAGTGCCAGTATGCTTGGGTCTCTAGGAGTAAACTAGAGTAAACTAGGGTAAACCTCCAGACTCAGCTCATGACCAGCCCAGGGCTAGTATGAGCGGTGGGTACCAGTTGGTCACCAGAGGATGCCTTCTCCCAGAAGCCAGCATTCCAGGGAACACTGAAGGGGGAATGTAATAATTTGACATGGCTTATTTTCAGGCACTCTTTTGACACAGCCTTAAAATCGAATGCTTAAGCTTTCAGCTACCTTTATTTTAATGTGTAAAATAAAGGTTCTTTCCTGGGAGATAATCTGCCTAGGACGCTTTCAGGTTCTTTGGCCCCATGCAAAACTGACTAAGTAGGTTAGATATTAACAAAACTTGTACACAGATAGGCAGTGGCATTTCTGGGCACCCTGGGACCATGTGGGTGGTGGTAAGAAGCCCGTAGTACAGGTCAGGTGGCTGGATACATTCCGGCTTTGGGTGATCTGTAACATGACACTACTTGCATTTTACATTTTAGATCTTCCCTTACTTCCCATCCTTACTTGGATCAAGGATATCAGTTCTTCTTTGCTCCAAAACCCAACAGCCATGAGTCAGCCCTATCCATTGCTACAATCTTCCCTGCCTTTTTGGGCCCCTGGGGTAGGCCAAGACCCAAGAAGCATATAACTTTCCTCTGTCATCATCAGAGAGTGAATATCAGAACTTCTCATTTCAAATCAATAATCCTGCATTACTTCCACCTTCCATTGACCTTGAACCCAGGCCAACAACTAGAGCAGGGTCCCATGCCTTAGAGGCATCCCCTTCTGCCCATGGCACAGTTGTGGGTTGTAGTTATCCTTGTACATAAATGTACATATCCTGTAGTGGTACTGTCTCTGAACAGAAAATTCCCTGTGGACACCACTTCTGTCCAATTCATCTGACCAAAAAAATATGTTCTGTCTCCGTGGGCTACCCAGCCACCCAGCTTGCCAGCTTTGGCTACCTACTTGGATTTTTGGTTTTGAATTGCATTGTTAAAGGCCCTTCCAGATTCATATTCACTTACTGCTAGGAAGTATCTAGGCAGACAGAGGTCCAAAGTCTGGTAAGTAGTTTCCTGATCAGCCCCAGGTTCTAGAGGAATCACCCAAGTGGCCATGTGATCAGACTCAACTTGTAGTCTGTATATATTACAGACCTCTGCTAGAAGTTGAAGGATAGACCCCCTCTTTACTCTTTAAAGTAACTGGTAGTCCTCAGACCTTTATTTGAAAGCAACATGTAAAATATCCATCTGATACCACTTTTTTCCATCTCCTTCTCACGCTCCAAGCCTCTCCTCTATCACTCAAGGTCCCAGTCCAGGACCCTGACCTGTGAAGGTGCCAGACTCTTCAGGACAGCATGACTCAATCTAGTCCTTAGCCTCCTGGGAAAGGTGCAAACCAGGAGAAGAGCCACCAGCACCTGCCACCCACCTTCGGATAACTCCCCACTTAAAGCTTTTCTCCAAGCAAAACTGAAGGGCCCCAAGCCCTCTGCCCACCCCCCCCTTGGTGACCATGTCCCAGGAAAACAAAAGTTCCCACCTGTAGCTTTCATCCAGTCCACAGATGCTCATGCTCCATGAAAGTCTCCCTTTTCCTCAACTCTGATGCTTTAGGTACTGATTCCAGGGTCTGTGTTCAAGCCCCTTTGGGCCTGTCCTCTGAGGGCATCCTCATTCTGGCTCACTTACCCATTGCTGACCTTCCCTCACCTACCATCCCATCGGGGACAAGAATACCAATTCCTCTTTGCTCAAAAATCCCACAGCCACAGACCAACCCCATCCATTCCCACGCTGATGCCCACCTTGATTCTTGGCTAGGACAGGACACAGGAAATAATTTTATTATATATAATAAATATATAATTATATAATAATTTTCCTCTATTGCGTTTGCCTGATTCCCAGTAAAGAGCCTCCTTGTGGGGCCAGATGAAAGCTATAGTCCACCCCTGGGGCTAGGTTACCTGCACAGGAAAACATTTGGTCTTCTGTGGTCACCAGTGTATATGAACAGCATGGGCTCTGAGAAATGGCCTGTAGTCTTCCTACTTAGGAAAGCATTTCCAAAATAAAAGCATTTCCTGTGGGGTTCACTTTTTTTTTTAACTTTCACAAGCCATCACTGAGCTCTTTGACTCTCCTGACAGAAAATCTTCAGTTTCTTATGACAACAAATTGTACCCTAAGCGGCAGGATATCCAATCGTAGGGAATCTTTTGGGATGCATTGAATTTCTCCTGTTGAATCAATCTCTTGCTTGGCTGCCCCTGCAGCTACATAGCTGCTCTTTTCCTTTTTCTCAGCTCTTGGAAGGAAAGTAGAAAAAGAAAGAATCCAATTTTCCCCTGTAGGGAGCCAGCAAAAGATCAGGTGGGCCCGAGAAATGGGAAATGGTGGATAGGACTTTGAAAGGCTGAAAGAGAATTGACTAAAATCAGTTTGAATTTCATGTAAAGAACAAGTTTTGTGTTTAAAAAATGAATTGATCACACACACATGCTATTTATCTGTGTGTTTTAGGGGGAATCCCATACTGAGTTTTCAGAAATTCTCCAGGGACAGATGAATGAACCCCAAACTGTAGGTAAAACTGTTCAGTCAACCCTCATAAATCCGATCACCGATAGAGAATGGTGATGGCATTTGTAAGGAACAGTAAGAGGTGAGGTCCTTGAAGGAAATGAAAGATGGGAGTAAGTGCCCCTCAAATGATAGTCCCTAGTGTTTGAGATAGCCAGGTCATTCGCCGCATGACAAATATCCTTTGGGCTAGATAGCACACAGAGCTCTTGAGCCCGTGACCACAGACTGGCTGGAAAAAATGTCTAGTATTCTTATGGCTGTGTATGTTCAAGGGAGGTGGCCCCCACCAGGTTCTAGGACACTGGAGTGTGGTGGACAGTGGGCTGTGGTCCCTGAACAGGCAGGGGGCCTGGGGACGGTGGGGGGAGGGGGTGCAGACAGCACCCACTCTGCCAAGATGCAATGGATGATGGAAATCTCTCCTACTGCACAAAGGACACCAATCATACTATCCCACTGCCCTTCAGAGTTAAAGAGGAGCAAATCTGCTTTCACTTATAATGGGAAATATCACCGTAATATCCTCCCAAAGTAAGATAAATTGGGTCCAACAATCGTAAAAGCATCTGCCAGCCATTCGGTAGCAGCATCTTTTGAGAGGAATAGGTGAAAGGACTTTAAGAACTCTCCTCTACCTTTCAACTCCCTTCAGCTGAAAAGGAATTGCTATTATTTATTCAGAGCCTAGGTAGACCAGGCAGTTTGCTTGTTCTGATCTTCACAGCCATGATGCGGAGGTGCTACCCGAGGAGGTGGAGGATGAGGCAAATGTGACATGCCTGCCCCACAGCAGAGCTGGGCTTCGAACTCACGCCTCACGTTCATTTATTTTATTTTTGTCGTACTTACAAAAAGGATGTTGGAGTCAGCTTTAACCCAGATTTCCTTGGTTACGAGGGTCCAGACCATTATTATGCTAGAGGGCTGGGTGGTCTTTCCAACCACACCACCTGCCTTCCTACTCCCTGCATCAGTCAAGATAGTTTTTTTACAAGTGACAGAAATCCACCTTGGACTGCCTGACCCAAGAAGGGAGTTCGCTGTCCCCATGGGTGCCTCACCAGGGCAGATATGGTGTGACAGAATTCAGGGGTATAGTCTGGGTCATCAGATTGGTCTTTGTGTCTCTCTCAGTCCTTCTGTCCTTCCGCAGAGCATGACAGGCCCAGCCTGATTCTTCTGGCTCTGTGACAAAAGAAAAGGCCTGTTCCCACTAGCTCTCAATTTGAAAGTATGTATTTGGGGTGGACTTTTATGGCATCTTTGGGTCTCATGTCAACTCCTGGTCTCATTCCACTGGTAGCCCCACCAGTAATGCGGGTTTTGTATGGGACGGAAGTTGTTCAAAAGCTTGGCAGGTGCACGGATGATGGACAAACCAGAAGAACAGGTGTCCACTGTACTATTTCACTTAGAGTCAAATAAAAATGTCAGAAGATTCAAAGGTGGTAAAGGGAATCCCCCCCCCAAAAAACCGAGCAAACCCTGCACTGTCAAAGCTCTATGTTAGGAATGAAGCTCTGCAAGAGTGGGCTTCTCGAATCCCCGAGAGAGCAGGAGGACACAAACTAGCAGCTTGGGAAGAAGTCTGTGGATGGAAATCTGTTGGCTAGTGAGGTTGATTTATACCTTTCAAACAGCTATTTTTTTTTAAGTTTTTATATTTGTCACAGCACAAGCAGGGGGAGCAGCAGGCAGAGGGAGAAGCAGACTCCCCACTGAGCAAGGAGCCCAATGAGGGGCTCAATCCCAGGACCCTGGGATCATGACCTGAGCTGAAGGCAGACGCTCAACTGACTGAGCCACGCAGGTGCCCCTCAAACAGCTATTTTTCAAAAGGAGTCATTAATAAAATGATAGACCCCTTTGGGGAAATATATAATGATATGCTTGCAAGCTCCATTTTTGGGGGGGGTCTTAAGTCAACATTTTTGTCGAAGACTTCATGGGATGAATGGATAGAAGTTGTAGGCATCAAATTTGTAAGGATTGCAAACCTGAGCGTGACAACTAAAGCTTTGGGGAATGAAGCCAGACTTCAAAACGTATCTCCTTAATTAGAAACATTTGGTGACTACCAAAAAGATGAACTTCAAAAAGTTCAATAACAGGCTGGAGAATTTTCCTAGTATTTTGTAATAGATTGTTTCTGGTCGCCCCACTAGTATTGATTCCTCCGTTCTTTTTCTTCATCAAACCTCAGATGTCCTTGCTGTGTAGTTTGTGTGTGATGGGTCACTGGGGCAGTCCATGATTAGCTTAAGCTGGAGAATCACATTTCCTTGGTCACCTGACCAAAGTCAGACCAGTTGGAGCCAATGATGGTCCATTCTCGGACTTTTATTTGAGGTACTGAGAAAGCAGACTGCCCCTTTCCCCTTTCCTATTGCTCATAACTGAGGAAGCATGCGGCCATAGGTCTCTGGACCTCAGAGAGAGGGAAGGAGGTCCAATCCAGGAAGCAGAGGTGAGGAATGGAGAGATCTCAGTCACTTCATTCAAGTGTGCCCCAAACTGAATTTGCCTCTGTACTGTGCAGTTGCATGAATGCTTCGGCTGATGATTTTTTCTTTCTTTCTTTCTTTCTCTTTCTTTCTTTCTTTCTCTTTCTTTCTCTTTCTTTCTTTTTCTCTCTTTCTTTCTTTCTTTCTTTCTTTCTTTCTTTCTTCCTTTTTCTCTCTCTCTTTCTTTCTTTCTTTCCTTTCTTTCCTTCTTTCTTCTTTTTGTCAGCCAGTCTGAATTGGATTTCTTGGTTCATACAACATAAAAAATCCTAACTGCTTTATCTGGGGGGCTGAGCAGGGCTAGTGCCATGCAGTGGCCAAAAAAACTAATATAATTTCAGGCTGCATCATTGCAAGGATAGGATCAACATCCAGGGATTGAAGGCGTGCATCCATTGCAGTGTGTCTAGAGTTTCTCGCTGAGAGTGACCAGGATGAGAAGAATTTTGTAACCACATTATATGAGAAGTAGTTGATAGAAATGGAGATGTTTCATCACAGGGTGAAGACTTTGTGAAGGACAAGCAGACGCATGATCAGTTTTCAGATATTTGAAGGACTTGTGCAGGAAGGGAGTAGACCCCTCATGACAAGAGGAGGAGGGGTCAGGCCGTGGGACCTGGGATTATAGGGAGACGCATTTCAGCCGGGATATTAGGGTGAACAGTTTAGAATTCAGGTGCCCATAAATGGACCATTCAGTTTGGAAGAGTTGTAAGTTCCCCGTCTTTGGAAGTTTTCACATAGTAGGTGGCCATCTGCTGGATTTTTTAGAAAGAATTCTGTATCAGGTGGGAGGGTGGTCCAGATGAGCTTCACTGCCCCTTCTGGCTGAGATTCTGAGTTCTAGAACCCTCCCAAACCTCTGCAGTTTCAATCACAAACTACAGAAACAAACCAGTTCAACTCTACTTGTCTGTGGCTTCGATTGTGATTATATTCTGGACAACGTGTGCCCTTTTCATCTTCTGCCTGGCTCTAACAGAACATCCTGAGGGACAATTACAGCTTCCATAGCTCGTCTTTTTTTTTCTGTGGCTTAGGAGGTGGTGGAATAAGCTAAGTGAGGTGCAGGTACCTCACAAAGTGGTATCACATAAACAGGGATATAGGTGCCCATCTATACACGTGGATGCTTTCCTATGTATTTGAAAGTACGTATTTCTAATCAGTTGCGTGATATTTTTTTAATTGCGGTAGTTAGTTGTAAATCTCTAAATAGTAGGAGGTTTTTACACTTGAAAAAAGCCTAGGTTTCTCGCTTTGCTTGGGAAATTGGAAGCCCTCGTGACAGGGGACCCATGTCCCCAAAGCAAGAATAGCAGGGCTGGGTGGCAGTGACCTTTTTCAACCCGGCCCCTCCTCTCCATCCCAGTGGACTTGTAAGTCCGTGCTCCCGCCCTAAATACTGCTTTCCACCCTACTGGGCACTCTGCTGACAGATACCACGTTGGCCTTTGTGAGTAGGAGAGTTTTTAAAACATGAAGACATTCTGCTTCTCAGATGCAAAGAATGTAGAGGGAGAAAAAGCAAACACTTCATTCTTGCTCATGAGTTTGCTACAAAAGTATAACGTTTCAGTGTTTTAAATTCATACAAAATGTGGATTATTCACTCTTAGAGAAGGATGAATGGAATAGTCTGCAGATTTACAGGAATATAACATCTGGGTAAAACCTAAGTTCCTTTTCTCATTAGTTTCCCTGTTAATCAGTTTCTCATTAATATGCTCAAAGTTGGATATTCTTCGGCATCTCCAGG
This sequence comes from Eumetopias jubatus, assembly GCF_037043125.1. Lineage (NCBI taxonomy): Eukaryota > Metazoa > Chordata > Mammalia > Carnivora > Otariidae > Eumetopias > Eumetopias jubatus. Next base: position 64,684,897 of record NW_028274818.1, on the reverse strand, counting down.
GCAAGCATCTGACTCCCTTTCTGCTGAATAGTGCTTTCCAAAGTACGTTCCCTGGAGATAATTGTCCCAATGATATGGTATGAAAAAAGGATCCTTGGGGCGCCTGGGTGGCTCAGTTGGTTAAGCGACTGCCTTCGGCTCAGGTCATGATCCTGGAGTCCCGGGATCGAGTCCCGCATCAGGCTCCCCGGGGAGCCTGCTTCTCCCCCTAACCCTCCTCCCTCTCATGTACTCTCTCTCTCTCTCATATTCTCACTCTCTCAAATAAATAAATCTTTAATAAAGAAAAAAGAAAAAAGGATCCTCATCAAATGAATCCAGGCAAAGCTAGGTTAAATAAAATAGCCTCAGGTCAGTTTGCAGAAAATCAACTACTGATTGCCAATTCATTAAAAGTCAGTTCACCAAATTCCAATTCCACAAAAGACCCATTTGCCAGATATGCCAAATTTACGAGTTGTGATTTAGCAGCTTTTTCCAAAATGTTCAGTCTGGATCACTGATATTGAAAGATGCTTTTCTGAGTATTAACTAACCTTGAGATGCTTCCTGAGACATCAGTAAAAAAAAATTCTGGACGGTTGGCAAAACAGGATTTGGTACTATTTGAAAAATTCCTATTTGAAAGGCAATTTTTCTGTCTCAGGGTTTGGCACTTCATACGTTAGGATTGTTTCAGCTGTATTTGGTTTCTTTTCCATGCTTTTCAAACGTAATTTTCTTTTGGTTTTTAATTTAAGCGTTTGTAATGTTCTTTCACTGATTCCTAAATAACTTATTAGCTTTAATTTTGCATTTCAATCAATTTAGAATTCAAATTAGATTTAGATTAATTAATTTGATATTTGAGGGATGCTTTTGAATTTGTTTAATTTAAATGTTAGTTGCTAGAGATACTAAATTCAGGCTGACAGGCCACCAGAAGAATTGTGGAAAAGAAAAAATGCTTGACATTTTAAACAAAGTTAAAAATGATGTTCAGAAACATCCAATAGAAACCAGAGTCAGCCTAAACAATCTCATTCCTAGAAAATTATCCATTTATATTAATTTGTTTTACTAACTTCTTCCCTGTTGTGTATTCTTTCGCCACTTGTGCGTTCCTGTCAAAGCTTTGAAAACATTCCTCTTACAAGTCAGAAATCTGGATAGGAAAAAAGTGAGAGTTGGTAAATTTATGAAAATCAGCAAAAAATTAGTGAACTTGATCTTTCAGTGAATTGACCTGCTTTCTTTCAAATGAAGTGAGACTGGTTTCTTTGCTGCAGAACTTCTCAGAGCTTTTAGTAAACTAACCTACATTTCCAGTCTCCAGAAGAGGCAGATGGCGTTTCCCAGTTTGGGAAACCCGTAAAAGCCATGAGCCAGCCAAGAAGTTGTTACTTTGATAGCAGCTCAGTGCCTCTGGGCTCTGTGTTTAAAAGTCCCATTAATTAGAGTTTTAAACTTTTTTTTCACCTTGTATCTCATTTTTAAAATCTAAAGCAACAGACTCCTGCTTCACTCCTCCCAACTTTCTGGCCTGGCCTGCTTCTAAGCAGCAACTTCTAAAAACCTTTGTTTTCAGCCCTTCTGATAGTTTTTTTTTTTAATTTTTTTTTAAGATTGTATTTATTTATTTGAGAGCATGAGAGAGAGAGAAAATGAGAGGTCGGGGAGGGTCAGAGGGAGAAGCAAGACTCCCCACCGAGCAGGGAGCCCGATGAGAGACTCGATCCCAGGACCCTGGGATCATGACCTGAGCCGAAGGCAGTTGCTTAACGAACTGAGCCACCCAGGCGCCCCCTGATAGTTATTTTTATACCTCTAAATATCTTTTGATTTATGTGTCTTCTGTATCAACTACAGAAATCATCTACTAGCTCTAAGAAGATAAATATCTAGCTTAGGCTATTCTTTTTTTTCTTCTCTTTTGATACTATTACCCTCATCTCCTGTTCCATTAAAAATGTTGTTTATTTAGTTCTCTTAATGACTACCCATGAAACGTCAAACGATATCCTGGAATTTCTATTTCTTGTTTCATTGACATTAGGCAGTGTCCCTTGATCTCATACTATATTAGACATTTAGTTACTCTCCTTGATGGAGAATGAGAATATAAAATTCTCACTTCAAAATCATGTTCAATGACAATTTTAAAATCCTGTTTCCCTGACTTCTAAGATCTGTTATTTCTAGTATTAGTTGGATTGGGGTTCCTTTGTCAATCACCCATTTTATATTTCTGTAAGTTTTTAGGCTCTGCTCTTTGATGTTCTGAAAGTTCACACTGATGTGTCTAGGCAGAGGTATTTTCTCATTGATGCTAGACCTTTATGTTTTAAGGACTCTTGTTTCCTTTATCTCTGGGGAAATTTTTCTTTTTTTTTTTTCCTTTTTAATTTCATTCCCACTATTTTCTCTCCTTTTATTCTGAAAATCCTGGTAGTCAGATGTTAAACTTCTATTTATCCAATGTCTTGGGCCTTTTGCTTTATATTCTGCGAGTTGTCCTCGACTTTATCTTCCAGACCTTTAATAAAATTTTTCTATCTCAGCAAATTTTTGTTTTTTAAATTTACAAGGACTCTTTCTTGTTCTTGAATGGTTTCTTGTTCATAGCTCCCTACTTAATGGACACAACATCTTCTTGACTCTCTCTAAGGGTAATTCACCTTTAAAAATTCTCTTCCATTTTCTGAATGATCTTGGTTTCTTTTGAGTTCTTCCCCCCCACACACACACATTTATTCTGGTCTTTTTCTTACTGCATACTTTTCTTGAATTTTAGTTGCTTCTTGGTTGTCCATTCATATTTTTTAACATCTTTATTGAGATATAATTCATATACAATATAATTTACCTGTTTAAGGTTCACAATTCAGGGCTTTTAATATATTCACAGAGTTGTGCATCGATCACCACAATCAACTTTAGAACATTTTAGTATCTCCTCCTAAGAAAACCCCATGCTCCTTACCTGTTAGCCCCCAACTCTCTCCCCAACCCCTCTGCCCTAGGCAACCACTGTCCATTCATATTTGAAAATAGGGGTTAGAAGGGCTGGCTTATTGGTCTGGGGGTTTCAAAATGGAAGTCCAGGGCGCCTGGGTGGCTCTGCTGGTTAAGCGTCTGACTCTTGATTTCTGCTCAGGTCATGATCTCGGGGTCCTGGGATCAAGCCCTGCATTGGGCTCCATGCTCAGCGTGAGTCTGCTTGTCCCTCTCTCTCTCTCTGCTCCCTGCTCGCGCACGGTCTCTCCCTCTCTAATACATAAGTAAATCTTAAAAAAAAAAAAAAAAAAAAGGAAATCAGTAAGAAGACAATGGCTGGGAGGGAGGAAAAGGCAGAGGTTGAGACTGAGAAGGACCCAAGTCCCAGAAAGCCAAGTATGGGAATCAGGATCTCAGAGAGCCCTGAGAGGGGCTGGTGTTGCAGGTGAGTGGTCAGACCACTCCATATTGGTGAACTTCACTTCTGTATTCAGGACTCAGAGGAGGACATTCCACCACAGGTGATGACGCAGCCCCACTGGGCTTTAGGTCTCATAAAGGGGGGGCACTGCCATCTTGTCCACAGCTGTGCCTCGCACACAGTAGGTGGTATGTATTTTGTAGAGTAATTCAATGTCATGTGTTTATGTAATGGCTTACAGTTTGCAAAGCACTTTTGTATACTTTTATCTCATCCAAGTAGGGATGGGCGCTCAAGTGGATACACTATGGAGCTAATGAGGCTTCAATTGGAGGACCCCTCACGTACGTGAGTCCCTTCCAGGACCCTCTTCTCTATTCTGTATGTGTCAACTTTGAATCCTTTTTCTTAGAAACCCCCAAAACAAATTGTGTCATGTCAGGCATCAGAAAACCTGAACTTGGATCTTTCTGGATCACAGCAGAAGATACTAGTCTCTGTTGAGAACTATAAAAGCCATAGGATCGTAGTATTGGGTGCCTCATCCAAGGTCACACATCTAATATGTGGCAGACATTTCGTTCCTGATGGTTTCTGCTCCGGCTTGCCCTCCCCACCCCCTTAGGAAGATAATGTGGCTTCTGAGTGATGCCCAGGACACCAGCTTCGGGGAGCAGCACAGGACCTGGGGGGTTCGTGTTCCCCCTTAAGCTCCCAGGCTGCCTCTCTCACACCAAGCAAGCGAGAAAGGCCAGCAGCCCCCCTCCCCCACTGACACATTTCACTTTTAGCTGCAAAATATCTTTGAAAGTATTTTCTCCAAACAAAAAGGAATACTGAATCCTCCTTTCCACTTCTGTTTCTGAATGAGACTTTTAATCTCCTGTTTCATGGTCTTAAAATAAAATGTAAGATCTAAAGGGAATGAAAAAAAAAAAAGTCAGATCATATTTTCAACTGCCAGCTAATTCGCTGATTCTCCCAGGTGGGAAAATCAGTGTCTGCTCTGCAGAGGTGAATCATGCATCCCATTGTGCAGTGCCACTGACTTTCTTCTTTGAAAATTAGCTTACCCTCCATGCTTCTCAACTTTGCAATGAAGTATATTTCATGCTTGCCTTTCCCCAGACACAAGCGTATGTGTTCTGAGTAGAAATCTGAGCTGCTGGTGCCTGGAGGAGATGCTCTCAGTCTGTTGGAGGACGGAACTGAATTCCCTGGAGATGGGCCAGACATCTCCCCAGGCCTCAGGTTTGAGGCTCTGAAGGCCTGCCGGCACCCAGGCGAGCATGGAAACTTGGCTCTGGGAGGAATTTCATTCTTACTAGACTCCTTTATTCTGAAGCTTTCGATCCAGTAGCAATATGAGGGGACCAACTCTCTTGGGTATTAACATGGTATGATCAAAAAAGCAAAGGTTTCAGAGACTTCCTTCCTTCCTTCCTTACCCCTCCATGCCCAGGCCCTCACCCCGGCCCCCAGGAGGACTGAAAATCACCTATACTCCATGCTGACCACTGCTCGTTGTAGCATTAGAATCCTTGCCCCAGGCCCTCTGCCAGCAACTTGGGCTCCTTTCCCATGACTTCCCCACAATCCGGGAACTGAAAACGGGATGCTACTGGAGACCTCTAGCGCCCTGCTCCATTGCTCTGGCTGGCCTCTTTTCTGATTGGTCAGTGACTGTACCATACTGCAGGTGATTAAAATAACCTTGACAAAATTTGACAATTTGGGAGTGTTGAAATGAATAACAAGCTCTTGTTTGATGCCCCAGCTCCTTGGCTGATCAGAAGCAAAGTTGTCCATTTAAATGTCAATTTTGAGGCTCCTCTCGGGGCACACTTGGCCTTCGGCTTGGCTTGGTTAAGGTGTCATTGACACCGATCACCATGAAGACACAAAGGGCACCCCTGGAGCGCTCCCTGCATCCAAGTCAGGACATTGTCATGAGCAGAGCCACCCGGTCGGCTGTAAGGGGCTGCGTGGGGCCCCCCACTTCCTTATAAGAGCATGTGTACGAACTGAAGAATGTCTGCCACGAGCAAGGCCAGCTTCCATCTGTCAGCAGCTTGAGATGTTTAGGACGGTCCACTGACTGGAAACATGCACCATGGCGAGGTGCTCAGCAACAGATGGGACGTGTAAAATTTGACCGACTCAGAGCATTTGTACCTCTTAGGTGGCCCGTGGTTGAGCCCAGAGGTAACCTTCATAAACACAGACTCCTCTCTCAAGAAGAGGTCTTGCGCCCAGAACGTTCCCCGCAGCCGGTCCCCAAAGCTGCAGTGTGTGTGTGCCAGTGTAGGGCCAGGCGGGGGGCAGGGAAGCCCAGGGGCTGAGGGGAGGGAGCAGCCCGGTTACAGACCCAGCATCCCAGGAAGCCAGCCTCCCTTCCTCCTCAGCTCAGCGTAAGCCAGACTGTCCTCGTCCTGGACTGATTCCTGACTCTGGCGTCCACCCATCATCCTCTTAAATCTCCTGCTTGTGTTTATATCTAACCCAGATGGGGTCATTCTTGTTTTCTGGCCACAGAAGTATTTAAAACTACCCAAAGTGGCCAGAATTTTTTTTTCCTAACGGTATTCTCCCACTAGCTTGAGAGATTGCTGTGAGGGTCCCACCCTGCAGTGCAGGGGCCCCAGGTTTTGGCTGGAAGGAGCCTGGTCCCAGGGGTTCGGGTGCTATGCTCCCCAGGCACCTCCCACATGACACATGGAGGATACAAACCACTGGGATTAGGGAACTGTCTATGCCAAATTGGGATCCACCTACAGCTATTTTCAGGGAGAGGGAAGAATGGAACAGGATGAAGAACTGAGGTCTGGGGACGTCTGGGTGGCTCAGTTGGTTAAGCGTCTGCCTTCGGCTCAGGTCATGATCCCGGGGTCCCTCTCTCTCTCTCTCACTCTCTCTCTCTCTCTCAAATAGATAGATAAAATCTTAAAAAAAAACAAAAAACAAAAAAAAAACCTGAGGTCTGTTACCTCCCCTGAAGGTTAATGTCGCAACTAGTTCTGTACTCGGTGAGTCTGTGGCGCGAGCTTTGTCTGTGGCATCCGCCATTTTACTCGGTGACATTCCTCCAACCCCATGGGGCTCAAGGCCTTGCTCTAGTCTCCCTAGAGCCCTTTCTAGACCCACTCTTAGATCCTTCCGTCCCACTGGGGTCTTGACTGGCTTTCCCAAGGACACCTGTATTTTATTAGGAAACAAAGCCATAAGCTAACACAGTCTTATCACCAGGCACCGATGAGAACAATGGTCTGTGGGCCATCTTGAGCCTTGAAACCTATGCATGTAAATCTCTTGTGCTTGAAACCCACCTGGATGTTGACTTTTCTTGCCTCTCCAACTCTCGCTCAGAGCAGACTGAACATGATTACAGTGGCAAAGCAAGTGTTGGCTGCCCTCTTGATTCTTGCCCATGAACAGTGTAAATGCTGACAAGCCATGAGAGCAGAAAGATCAGGAGAGGGAGGGAGAAAGACTATTCTAGCCACATTAAGATGGAATAAGACGCCTTAGCTTCCTGGATGGCATTTGAATTGCTCAGATGGATTCAGGACAGGGCATTGATGTCAGTGTTTTACCTGGTGATGCCATACAATCCAGAGACTGCTTTGAAAGGTCTCCTGCCTTTCTAGATTATTCTTGAGGCCTTCCCAAGGCTGGGGTACTAGAATACAAAGCTTATGCAGAATTAAGGTCATGCCATATGGTACCAACCATGAAACAGAAGGAAGCCTACAGGGAAAAGGGGTTCATGTTTATTAGCCATCATCTCTGTGCCAGGCAGTGGCCAAAAAGCTTTAGATAGATTATCTCATTTGATACTTTACAATATCCTTGTCAACAGATATTATTATCCGTATCTTAGTGATGGGAAAACAGAAGCTCAGAGAAATTAAGAAACATGTCCCGGGAGCCAGGTTGGGCACACTGGTGCGTCTAACTCTGAGTCTCATAAATTTTCTGCCATACTTCTTTTGAGAAAAGATGATAGATTTTAAAATAAAGTGAATAGCTTCCCTCGTTGATCTCTAACATCCCCCTGTCATGTAATTAATTGACAGGGCCCTTTTCCTGTAATGTGGGAATTTTCCCCCAGAAACTCCCCTCATGGGTTGTTCATTTGATGGATGGCCTGCCACACCTGTGTGCTTGCTATGCTACTGTCATTTAGCATAGGGCACGACAGCCCCATGTCCTGAAAGACCCTGTCAGTAGCCAAGGTAGGGCCTGGGTCTCAGTGCCATCAGGCTCTCCCGCCTTGGTCTCTTATGTACAGGCAGTGATTACGTAGCATGTCGGCCATCTTCCTAACTGGAAGATTACTCCAGTGGGGCCACTCCACCCTGAAATGGTTGGGCTCCTAGGACGTCTGTTGTGATCTGCTTCCTAAATTTGCATCTTGCCAGCCTGCCTGTCCAGGGTTCTTCAGGGGCCGTTAAAGCCCCGTATCAGAGACAGACGTCCACTGCACGAAAGCCGTGTATGTGGCTGGTGTTGGGGCATACTTCCTACATGACTCCGAGAGTGAGCGCCTCCTTAAACCCCAGTCCCCATACACTTCACCTGCCTCACCCCAGTCCCAGGCCCGCTGCTGACATGGGAACTAAGACTCCAAGTTTGGAAACAGTGGAATTTTAAAAGGATGTGCTCTTCATTTTATTTATTTATTTTTAAAGATTTTATTTATTTGAGAGAGAGCATGAGCAGGGAGGAAGGGCAGAGAGGGAGAGGAAGAAGCCGACTCCCCGCTGAGCAGGGAGCCCAACATGGGACTCAGTCCCAGGACCCCAGGATCATGACCTGAGCCAAAGGCAGATGCTTAACCAACAGCCACCCAGGTACCCTGCTCTTCATTTTTATTTTTATTTTTATTTTTTTATTATGTTCAGTTAGTAGTGTTCAATGATTCATTAGTTGCATATAACACCCAGTACTCATTACAACACATGCCCTCCTTAATACCCATCACCCAGTTACCCTGCTCTTCATTTTAGAATGAAGTTTACTGTCAAGGCTCTGGGACATCCTGCTCTGCCTTATTTAACCCACTGTTTCTCAAATTAGCTGGATCACAGAGCCCCGTCTTTCACTTACGAGCCTTTTCTTCCCCTGAACTGATACTATGCTCCAAGGACACAAGCGGGGGGGGTGGGAGGAGCCGGGGGCCAGCCACTTGGGCTGTGAACCTGCATCTGCCTCTCATCCCAGCTGCCTGATATGGCCACATTTCCTCATAAAAGAATGCTTCTCAGAGTCTCTGACATCCTCAGCCATGTTTTGTGATGCAATTAAGTAGATTTCTCTGACCTCTCACACACCCGGGGAAGGCTGCACTTGCACGTTTATGAGCTGTGGACGGACGTGCTATGGATGGATGTGCTGACAGCCCTCTGGGGATGGCTCGCTCCTGTCACCAGGTCGGGGAGTAAAAACCATCTATCTGGTGGGCAGCCAAGCACTCAAACACTGCCCCTGAGATTCTTGACAAAAACCTGTAACTCCCACTTAGTCATGAGAAGAACCCAAACTGAGGCATGTCGTACAGAATACTTGGCCAGTGCTCTTCAAGACTGTCAATGTCCAGGAAAGGTCAAGAAGCTGCCACCAACCAGAGGAGACCTGGAGATTAACGACTGAATGCAGTGTTGTCCCTGAATTGGATGCCCTGACAGAGTGAGGACATTGGCAGAGATGCTGGTAAAATCCATAGTCTGCAGGCTGTTTAATAGCCATACGCCAATGCTGGTCTCTTAGATTTCACAAACGTTTCCTGGTAATAGAAGATCTTGGCAGTGGGGGAGATTGGAGAAAGGTTTATGGGAACTCTGTATGATCTTTGCAACTCTTCTGTAAATCAAAAACTGTCCCCAAACTGTGTATTTAAAAAGGAAAGACTGCGATGCAGTAGCTTTGTCAAGGCAAATTTTGTCACAGCCTGGCCCGTGTAGTTGAAGGTGACAGAAATTGCCAGATAAATAGGAATGGATCACAGAAACTTCAAAGTGAGAAGATGGAGTGACCAAATGTTCTGGAATGATGATCTCCTTGTTATGAAGAACCTTCCCTGTGTCTCCAAGTGTCTGTCAGAAGCTTCCAGCTGACTCTCAGTTAAAGTCCATACCTTCCAGCAACATGTTATTCAATTAAGGAGAAGGTGAAACTATAAACTTAACAAAAAGAATAGACACGTTCAACGAGTATTCCTTTATAGGATTCAAACTTACGTTGTCTATCTTAAAGGTGAAACAGCGATCAAAAGCATGCAGAGTTTATAGGGGGCAACTTATCATTATGATATTTAGCGTAACTTCTGAAGGTCAAAGTGACTCAAAACCTTTAGACCCTGAGGGCAAAGAATGACTAGATAGAAACTAGTTGAGTCACTGAACAAGACGGTCTTAAGTGCCTGTTAAAAACAAAATTGTATACTTGAGTCAGGTGTTTCTCTTATCCCCCCTTAAAAAAATAAAACCGCCATTAAATCAATGAGGAGCTTAAAACTGATGATGTCTTAGATTCCCAGAATAAGGCAGGAGTAGAATATGCTTTTCCAAACCCCAAAAACCCTGGGGTTCCTTGGAGCACACGTGGATTAAAGTGTTCTACCCTATTTACTGCCTGTTTGTTATGGGATGAATTCTCAGCCTGAAGGCTGCCAAGATTGTAGCTTTTAAATGGGGGGATGAGTGTGCAACACAGTTATTTACTGAGAGTGTCTGAATCCAGAGGGTCTCTCCATATAAAATGAGCCCTGGAGAGAGAGACCCAACCTCCTGACTGATCATTGAGCCAGGCATTAGGTTGGATGAGACCTACGGATCCTTTTCAGAGTCTTTGAATATGGTAAGGATGCCCCAAACCTGTCCATTCATTAGAAAATATGCCTGAAAATCATGGCAGTCTGCATAGTTTGCAAAAGCCTTCCCTCCCTCCTGCAAGAAAGACAGTGAGCTTTAGGAAACACATCTGGGGCGCCTGGTTGATGCAGTCAGTTGAGCATCTGACTCTTGTTTTCCGCTCAGGTCGTGATCTCAGGGTTGTGAGATCGGGCCCTTCCTCAGGCTCCACGCTCAGCGTGGAGTCTATTTAAGATTCTCTCTGTCTCCCCCCCCCCCCCCCACCGCGCGCTCGCTCGCTCTCTCTCTCTAATAAATAAATATTCTTTAAAAAGGAAAGGAGGGGCACCTGGGTGGCTCAGTCATTAAGCGTCTGCCTTCGACTCAGGTCATGATGGGATCAAGCCTGGCATTGGGCTCCCTGCTCCACAGGAAGCCTGCTTCTCCCTCTCCCACTCCCCCTGCTTGTGTTCCCATTCTGTGTCTCTCTCTGTCAAATAAATAAAATCTTAAAAAATAAAAGGAAAGGAAACTCACATCTCTCCCTGAGAGAAGAAACAAACTATTTCTTTAATATTGGCTTGGGTGATATTTGGCAAAGTTTCCAATTCAAAACTCCCTAATTATGAGCCAAGATTCTCCTCCTTCACACACACACACACACACACACACACACACACACACACACACACTCACACTCTCACACGTGCACTTTTATAATCCCTAACCTTCTCCAGAATCGGCATCTTTTTATTAAAAGCCAATTTGAGGGTTGTTTGCCCACAGAACCTTGCTTGGCAGTGTTTTCTGTTCTCCGGTCAGTGAGGGGTTAAAATGTCATTTCAGCAGTCACCTTCACAAGGGCTTTATTAATCCAATGCCCTGCTGCAGACTTGACTTTCAGTCACTGGAAAACAAGAAAACATTGAAAACCACTTCAAATGAAAAATACCATCAGACTTGGTCCAAATATTGGCAACCTTTGTGTGAGCAGTGCAGTCAAGTGGGCTTCGTGACATGTATGTTTGTAGCTGATGGAAATTTCCAGTTATTAATGGCTCTTCTGAGAGAAGGCTCTAGGGGTCGAGTCAGTCCCCGCCAGTGGCAGAACAGCACATGAGAGGGAATGTTAGGCGCACGCTTTCCCCAGAGCAGCCATGGGTCGTGGGTCTGAGAGGACCTAGAAGCACTTCTCAGGTAGGTGTCTTAGCCAAATGCTAGTCCTTCCCACCAGCGAAGACCAGCAAGGTAGTTTCCTGCTCTGCATCCGTCAAGGGGGGTTCCATCAGTGTATATAGAGTGTATATAGAGCAGCTAGATTTTAGCCAACATGTCATTTGAGCCCCTACATGGAGCTCTCTTGTGGACAGTCATGTGCTGGTCTCCATGAGGCGGGGAGCTATCACTATAGAAAGGCAGTTACTGAGGGTGGGCCCTGGCTAAAGTATCGAGAAGCATAGCATTCACACAAATGTATGGACCCAGACTTTTGAAGTTCAAGTACTGTTTACTTGGGATTAGCTCAAGTTTGGTTAAGAGGCGTGCAGAATTTGGATGAGGTTGCTGTTTGTGGTGAGAGAAACCAGGCCAAGGCTTGTGAGGTCCGGAGGGAAGGGGGGTGTGCTGAGAGGCCACCCACCAAGAATCTAAGTCTTACTCCAGATGACGATTCTGGAGCTCACTACTCACTGGAGCATAGTGGGCATGGGGTCGGGGACATTTGGAGAGGAAGAAGATGCAAATCCATCGCTTCCAGTTTGAAGATAGGTGTTGCCTATCTTGAGAGGTGAGCGAACCTACCAATAGTTTGTGTTGCTCGGGTGAATTATAAATCCTACCAGTGGCTGGGTGTTTCCCAGAAAAGCAGTCCTCACTAGGCTTTCTACTTTCTGTGGTAGCCTGGGCAATATTTCTTGATTACTCCCTGTCAGATTTTTTTGGTCTAGAAAGTTCCCTGGAGGAGCATTTCCTGTAGGCTTCAGAAAATGAAGGACAAGGTGGTGCCCAGGCCAGTTACCTGCTGACTGACACACATAGCTACCAGGGTGGCCTTTCATTAGGGCTCATACTAGATTATGCATCAGTTTTGCTTTTTCAAAATCATTTTACTGAGACATAATTCACATAGCATTCAATTCACTCATTTAAAATGTATAACCCAATGGCTTTTTGTATGTTTATAGAATCACATAAGCATCTTTTTTATGCAGTCAATTTTAGAACACTTCCATTCCTCAGAAGAAACCCTGTACCCATTAGCATTCACTCTCCAAGCTCCCTGGCCCTCTGATCTCTAGGCAGCTAGCAATCTGCATTCCGTCTCTAGATTCGTCTATCCTGGACATTTTATGTAAATGGAATAATACAGCATGTGGCCTTTGTGACTGGCTTCTTTCACTTTACCTATTTTCAAGGTTCACCCATTTTGTAGCATATATAGTACTTCATATATTTTTTTATTGGGAAATAATATGCCATTTTATGAATATACCACATTTTATTTATCCATTCATTAGTTGGTAGGCATTTGGGCTCTTTCCAGCTTTGGGCTATTAAGAATAATGCTGTTACGGGGCGCTTGGGTGGCTCAGTTGGTTAAGCGTCTGCTTTTGGCTCAGGTCATGATCCTGGGGTCCTGGGTTCGAGTTCCACATCAGGCTCCTTGCTCAGTGGGGGGCATCTGCTTCTCTCTCTCTCAAATAAATAAAATCTTTTTAAAAAATAATGCTGTTATGAACATTTGTGTACACATTTTTTTGTGGACAGAAGTTTGTTTTTTGGGGTTTTTTTTAGAATGCAAATGTATATGATTTTATTTACTTATTAAAGTATAGTTGACACTGTTACATTAGTTTCAGGTGTACAACCTAGTGATTCAACAGCTCTGAGGGATGCTGGGCTCACCACAGGTGTAGCTACCATCCATCCCTGTACAGCCTATTATACCATTAACTATATTCCCTGTGCTGGTCCCTTCATCCCTGTGACTTATTCATTCTGTACCTGGAAGCCTGCACCTCCCACTTACCTTCCCCCATTTTGCCCCTTCCCCTACCCCCTCTGCTCTGGCAAGCACCAGTTCTCTGTATTTATGGTTCTGTTCCTGCTTTTGTTTTTTGTTTTGTTTTATAGATTCTACATATAAGTGAAATATGGTATTTGTCTTTCTGTGACTTATTTCACTTACCATAATACCCTCCAGATCCATCCACGTTGTGGAGTGGCAAGATTTCATTCTTTTTTATGACAGTAATATTTCAGTGTGTGTGTATGTGTGTGTGTGTGTGTGACACGAACACTTAGATTGCTTCCATATCTTGGCTAATGTAAATAGTGCTGCAGTAAACATAGGAGTGCAGATCTTTTCAAATCAGTATTTTTGTCTTCTTTGGGTAAATGCTCAGTGGAATTACTGGATTGCATGGTATTTCTACTTTTAATTTTTTGAGGAACCTCCATACTGTTTCCACAGTGACTACACCAACTTACATTCCCACGAAGTGTGCATGAGGGTTCCTTTTTCTCCACATCCTTGCCAACGCTTATTGTGCCTGTTTGGTCCTAGCCATTCGGACAGGTGTGAGGTGATGTCTCACTGTGGCTCTGATTTTCATTTCCCCAGTGATCAGTGATGTTGAGCATCTTTTCATGTGTTACGGGCATAAGTTTTCATTTCTGTCAAGGATATACCTAGGAGTGGAATTGCTAGATCACATGGTCACACTGTATTTAATATTTTTTTTTTAGATTTTATTTATTTATTTGACAGACAGTAAGAGAGGAAACACAAGCAGGGGGAGTGGGAGAGGGAGAAGCAGGCTTCCCGCCGAGCAGGGAGCCTGATGCGGGGCCCGATCCCAGGACCCTGGGATCACGACCCGAGCCGAAGGCAGACGCCCAGTGACTGAGCCACCCAGGTGCCCCTGTATTTAATATTTTAAGGAACCGCAAAACTGTTTTCCAGAGTAGGTGCATAATTTTACATTCCCGCCGGGAATACATAAGCTTTCCAGTTCCTCCATCTCCTTGCCATTGCCTGTTATTATCTGTCTGCTCATTTCTCCAGTCGTCCTAGTGGGTGTGCAGTGACATCTCACTGTGGTTTTGGTTTGCTTTGTTGGCCATTTGTATTTCTTCTTTTGAGGAATGTCTCTTTAGATCTCCGCCCATATTTTAATTGGGTTATTTGTCTTTACATTATTGAGTTGCTGTAGTTCTTCATAAATTCTAGAGACAAATCCTTTACCATATCTGTGATTTGCAAATATTTTCTCCCTTTCTGTGGGTTATCTTTTTGCCTTTTTTTTTTTTGAAGCACAAAAGTGTTTAATTTTCATGGTGTCCAATTTATTTATGTTTTCTTCTGTTGCTTGTGTTCTTGGTGCCATATCTAAGACAGCGCTGCCTAACGGAAGGCTGTGAAGATTTATGCCTGTGTTTTCCTCTAAGAGTTCTATGGTTTGAGTTTTTACACTTAGGTCTTTGACCTATTTTGAGTTAATTTTTGTATATGGAATGAGGTAGGGATCCCACCCTACCTACATCACGCACATATCCAGCTGTTATATTCTTTTAAAAGAGAAAGACCGAAGCCTTTCCTGGACAGTCACTCTGGGTTGTATGAGGGACCACCTAGTCTGCACAGCTGCATCCCATAGTTGAGAAGCAGGTGTCAGGAGAACATAGAGACTCTTGATTCTGCGAAAACAAACTGCTGCTTACACAAAGCAGGACTACACTGGGGCTGAAAGAGCTAGAACTGGCATCTTAACCCCTGGCCAGAGCCATAGCCCTCCTGCTCACACACTGAGCCATGTGGGCAAATCACTGACTCCCTATCTAAGTAAGGCTCAGTTGTCTCCCCGATGAAAGGGGAGCTCCTTGGAATATAAACCCCAAGAGAGCAGGAACTTCTGCTTTGTTCTAATCTTGTATCTCTAGGACCTAGAATCATGCCCAACACACTGTAGGCTCCCAATAAACATTTGTTGATTAAGGAAATAAATACTACCTCAATTATGTAATCCCCCAGGATTATTATAAGGAAAAGAAATTTTTGAAATAATGTGTTCAGGTATTTTGTAGGCTGTAAAATGCTGCCGAAACGTATGATTTCCTTTCTTTGTAGTGGGAAGAGAGATGTGGGTAGCAATAACAATACAGCAGACCTGCAAATGAGGTGAATATATATTTTCCAGAAGGTGTAATTTCATTTTCAAGGTACTAAAGACCCAGCGATCCTTTAATAAAGTTAATTTACTAAAGAATTTTGAGGTCATCAAACGTTAACGCCCTTCTCTGGATTTTCACACTTCATCCTGGAGAGAATTGCATTTTATCTGGCCTTCCTTAAGAGCAAGCAATATTGAAGTGGGAAGGGGTAGCGGGGGGAGAACAGGCAGACACTGTCTTGTCTTCCAGCCATTTAATATCTGGATAAGGAGTGAGAATTTGCATTACTCTTTATTCATTTCTTTCTGTTCAATATTTCTTTTTATCTCTTTTTCCCTGTAGAAATAAAAAAGTGGTACTTTCATATACCCTTAAAATGACTGAATGTAGGATTTAACCTTTCTCTTTGTGTCTGCCCACTTAGGGCCTTAAGGCAAAATTCTAATGCAGAGAAATTCTAAAGAATCCTGATGAAATGGGGCCCAGCACCAGGAGCAGTGGGAGAGGACCAACCAGGAGGCAGAAGGCTGGGTTCTGGACCCGAGTCATCATTAATTAGCTCTATAGCCATACAAGTCAGTTTCCATCTCTGGGTTCCAGTTTCTCATCTGGAAAATGAGACTGGTAAGCCGGCTGCTACCTCTAAGGGCCCGACCAGCACTTACACTGCCTAGCTCTGTGGTGTTTCCGGTCAAGAAGCACTTATCTGGGCCACATCCCCGCAATACAGTCCGGGTTAGGGGAGCCCACATCCCTTCTTGGAGGGTCATACAGCAGTGTGGAATGCTACCTGTAAGAGTGCACATTAGCTGCGTTCAGCTGTGCGAAGCAAAGGAGGAGCAAAGTACAGGGAGTGTCAGTGGGAGCAGTGGATGATCGGGAGAAAGTGAGTCATGGCCTGGGCCTTGAGGAAACCAGGGGATTGAAACTGGGTGAGAAGTCACGTGCATAGGTCCCCCAGATGGGGAATGGCTGGGGAGGCAGGAGGCGAGTGAGCAGGGCAGATAGCCCTGGGCAGGAATGGAGAGTTCAGGGCTCTAACCCACGCCTGCAGCTTGTGGGCGCTATGTCCTCCAGTGTCACCTCCTGTGTCTGGTCCTCAGCGTCCCTCTCCATGACATCACTCACTGGAAGGAAGGAAAGCTACTGATGGACAGCAGGCTGTAGACTCAGAGGGGACTGGGAGAGCATCCTCTAGATGGCTGCATTTTGAAGCTGTGACCTTCAATGTCATTGAGTGTCCTTGGGCAGAGCACAATAATGCCCTTCGAGGCTTGCTCCAAGGACAGTGTGAGAAGAACCGACTAGCACAATATGAATGCTCAGCAGATGGCAGTGGGATTGTCATATTAGTGAATCTGAATTAAAAGAGGATTCTAAGGGGGCGCCTGGGTGGCTCAGTCATTAAGCGTCTGCCTTCGGCTCAGGTCATGATCTCAGGGTCCTGGGATCGAGCCCCACATCGGGCTCCCTGCTCCGTGGGGAGTCTGCTTCTCCCTCTCCCACTCCCCTTGCTTGTGTTCCCTCTCTCACTATCTCTCTGTCAAATACATAAATAAAATCTTAAAAAATCTCTAGTATATTTAAAAAAAAGGATTCTAAGGGAACAGTTTGATGAAACAAGGCATTAAAACATCTGTGGGAACATACAATGGAATGTTATTCAGCCTTGAAAAAGAAGGAAATGTGTGGATGAATCTGGAGGACATGATGCTAACTAAGTGAAATAAGACAGTCATGAAAAAAAAGTACTGTATGATTCCACTTAGGTGAGGTATATGAAGCAGTCAGACTCCTGGAAACAGAAAGTAGGATGGTGTTGCCAGGGGCTGGTGGTAGGGGCAAATGGGGAGCGGTTTGATGGGGATAGAGTTTTGATTTTGCAGGATGAAAAAGTTCTGGATATTCCTTGCACAATATTGCAAATATACCCAACATTCCTGAACTGTGATGGAGAACAAAATCTGGTGGAGGGATGCATATTCTTTAGGTTTTATTTAATATATATGTGATACAATATGTGAGGCTCTGTGCTAGGTGCTAGAAGCAGGAGCAGAGATACCAAGACACTAAAGCACGAATAGTCCCTGCCTTCAGGGAAGAAAATCATGAAAAACATCGTAGATCCCTCAGTTCAAATCCCAAATACACTATGGCGGATTGTGACTTTGGGCAAGTTACTTGATTTTTCTAAACTTTAGATTTTTGTAAATATAAGCATGAATAGTTCATATCTAGCTCACAGACTGTCCGAGGAACTAAATGAGAATGTGTTTGGAATGGGCATGTGTTCCACACGCCCCATGAGTACACCCATCATCATCCCCTTCTTGCTCTTAATACTGATGCCTCTCTCTGTAAGGCTTGCAGTCTCACGGGCCAGGCGCGAGAAAGGCACGTCTGCTGCAAAAACCACAAAGGCATTATGAAAGGGGGCATTCAGGGAGGGCCAAGTAGGGCTCCATTCCGCTTTATGAGCCCCTTCTAGCCTGGATGTAGGGAAGCAGGCCAGATGAAGGGGCCATTGTTATGGGCTGTGTGTGTGTGTGTGTGTGTGTGTGTGTGTGTGTGTCTGTCTGTCTGTCTGTCCGTCCGTCCCGGCCCCCAGATTTCATCTGCTGAATCCTAACCCCCAGTGTGATGGTTTTCAGAGGTGGGGCCTTTGTAGGTGATTGGGTTTAGGTGAGTCACAAGTGTCAGGCACTCAAGATGAGATTTTAAAGAGAGACCAGAGAGCCAGCTTGCTCGCTCACTCTCTCTGCCACGTGAAGACACCACAGACAGCTCTGCTATGTGGCCTGGGCCCCTCTTGCTTCAGACAAAACTCACGAGTCCGCCCTGATGACCGGGGCCAGAACCCACAGCTCCCATTAGTCCTGAGTGGGAGAGGAAGCTGGCATGCCATAGAGCATGTGATCCCAGCCCTTTGGGTCCCTACGTGTGAGGAGCCGACGCCTGGCTGTCCTTTTGGCCATGGCATCCTCTGCACGCTGTTCTTTTCTGGCAGCACGCTGCTCTCCCTGGTGTAGTCAGCTGTGATACGCTGAATCCGGGAAGCTCGCCCGCCCCTCGGTACCCGGGGCCCTGCCAGAGTTCTTGGTACGGTGCAGCCTTATCCTGGAGCGCGTCTGCCACAGAATCAGGGAAGTTCTTCCAATTTTCTCTCCTCGGCTGGCATTCTTGTTATTTTGCCTGTCCCCATGTCAGCAGAATAAGAGGGCTGAATTCCCTGTCTTCTAGGCTTCTCTGAAAGGTCACCCAACAACTGAAGTGAATGACTTGGGGGAAAAAACAGAGGAGAGGAAGTCAACAGAGTGGAAGTACGAATAGTGAGAGCTTTTTGAATGAGCATCTATGAAAACTGTCCATATGGCCGAATTTGATAAATCCTACTGAGACTGTTGACATGAGTGGGAGCTTTGCCTGGACGAAACAGTTGGCTCAAGAAATTGCAATAATGTGCAGCACCAAACTTAGATGTTTGTATTAAAGGATACATGCTCTTATTTCCCCTTCCTTCATTGTCTTTCTAAGGTATGCTTCTCCATGCACTGATGCCTACAGCCTCAGAAAAAGGACTGTGTGTGCTCCTGCGTGTGTGTGTGTGTGTGTGTGTGTGTGAGAGAGAGAGAGAGAGAGAGACAGACAGACAGAGTGCAAGCCCATGCCAGTAAGTGAGGGAGAGCTTGAGCACATAAAAGCTTAGGGAAGAGGCAGAGATGAAGGGCTAGAGGAAAAAAAAATGGATTTTCAAATTGTCCTTTGGCTATTCAGGGTCTTTGGTGGTTCCATACAAATTTTAGGATTTTTTTGTTCTAATTCTGTGAAAAACACGATTGGTGTTTTGATAGGAATTGCACTGACTCTGTAGGTCGTTTTGGGCAGTATGGACACTTCAAAAATATTCTAGTCCAAGAGCATGGTATATCTTTGCATTTATCTGTATCACCTTTGATCTCTTCCATCAGTGTCTTACAGTTTTCAGATTACAGGTCTTTAATTAAGTTTATTTCTAGTTACTGTATTTGCTTTGATGGGATTATTTTATTTCCCTTTCTGCTATTTCATTAATAGTATATAGAAATGCAACAGATTTCTCTATAGTGAAGACAGATTTACTTTTTCCTTACGAGTTTGGCTGTCTTTTGTTTCTTTTTCCTCTCCCATTGTTATGGCTATGATGAAGATGTGGTATACATGCGCAATGGAATATTACTTAGCTATAAAAAAGAATGAAATCTTGCCATTTGGGACAACATGGATGGACCTAGAGGGTATTAAGCTAAGTGAAATAAGCCAGACAGAGAAGGACAGATACCATGTGACTTCACTCATATGTGTAATCTAAAACACAAAACAAATGAACAAACAACAACGAAAAAGAGAAATAGACTCATAAATATAGAGAACAAACTGGTGGTTGCTGAAGGAGAAGAGGTGGGGGGACAGTTGAACTGGATGAAGGGGATTAAGAGGAACAAACTTCCAGTTATAAAGTAAGGAAGTCTTGGGAATACAATATACAGCATTGGGAATATAGTCGATAATATTGTAATACACTTTTTTTTGTAATACAGTTGTTTTTTAGTACTTTTTTTTCCCCAGATTTTATTTATTTGACAGAGAGACACAGCGAGAGAGGGAACACAAGCAGGGGGAGTGGGAGAGGGAGAAGCAGGCCTCCCGTGGAGCAGGGAGCCCGACGTGGGGCTTGATCCCAGGACTCTGGGATTATGACCTGAGCCGAAGGCAGACGCTCAACGACTGAGCCACCCAGGCGCCCCTGTAATATACTTTTGTGGTGAACATTTTGTAACGTATATAATTGGCAAATCACTCTGACATTTAATATTGTATGTCAACTGTACTTCAATTAAAAATTTAAAAAATAAAATTATCCTAAGATGGGGCAAGAAAGATGATATGAATCAGGCCCTCCAAATGCCGTTTCTACAACTAGCTGTGTTCCCTTTTGTGTTTACTTACCCAGACCCCTTCCTCAGTCACTCCGTACTTCGCAGCACAGAACTGCGCTCTCCCTCATCAGGGCCCTTTTGCCTGTGGGGCGGCAGACAGAGAATGTCGTGATGAGGGAGGCAGGGCCCGGAGATCCCTCTGCTCTCACGGTATCTGAGCACCCTGGACAGGCAGGAACCACAGCAGGGGACCAGTTCTGTTCATTAAGCCTTCGCTTTGACTCAGCCCTGTTCCAGTAGAGATTTGAAGAAAGCTTTCTGTTGGAGGTTTTATAAAAATGGGCTTTATGCCACATGGGTGAAAGTGTCTTCTGATGGAAGAGTTGGAGGATGCATAAAGGGCCCAGGGCAAAGGGGGCCAGGGAGAGGAGCCACCCTGGAGGGGCAGTGGGTCCTAGACAGTGACTCCTGGGGAGTCCTCTTCCTCAGCTGGGGAAGCAAGCACCATGCAGAGGATGCCCCAACAGTCCAGCATCAGCAGTGAGACACCTGAGCCTCTGGGACCCAGGCAGCAGCTGCGGCATCTGGCTCTGGCTCTTTCTACATAGCTGAAGAAGACCTCTCATAGTAGAGGTCCCCTTGGATGGGGTTCTCTCTGGCCTTGCAGTGGCTCAGCTGAATAGTGTGTTGCTTCCAGCTTCCCATTCTGTAAGGTGTCCGAGCGTCCCATGGGGCTGAGCTTGGCTACTGCCAACAAGAGCGCGAGCCCCACTCCCCGCTCTCTTGCTCAGCTGATGGTGCTGTGCCTCCCAGGAGAGCTCCCTGGAGCAGGGGAGTTTACCACTGCTTTCTGCACTGAAACAGCCTCCATTTCCTCTTCTGCATGGATGCTCAATTATAATCCATTGGGAGAAAATTCTGGGTTTCTTGGGAGAGATATTTAGCAGAGGCTGACTATAGGAAGGAGCACTCGATCTGTTCTCCGAGCTTCAGTGGATGCATGGACTCCTCCCCCACATGCCAAGGCTTTGACCACAGTATCTTTGAGGTGCTCTGGCCCACCTTCTTCCACGGAGGTTGCACTGTTCTTTTAAAAGAATCTCGGGCTGCAACTTACCCACTCATCCAGAGAAGGCAGACACCATGGGCCAGCACCCTAGACACCGGGAGGCAGCTCAGGTGAATGGCAGATGCATCAGATATGGAATCACAAACCGAGGTCCAAGGCTTCAGCTCTGCTATTTACTAGCAGTCTGGGTAGCGTTTTGGAGGCCTGTCATTTCCGAGTGTGTGAAAAGGGAGATTCTGATTCCTCCCTCAGAGGGGTTGATGTCATGAGCCAGCGGCTGTGGAAATGCTCTGTAGACTGTAAAGTGCTAAAGAAATTACCTTTTGTTACCATCCTCATCTCTGAAGGGTGTTCTCCTGCTGCCAAGCAGGAGAACCGTGTCACAGAGGAGGGACTGCAGGGACAGAGACGCTTCTGCCCCCACTTGTCTGGTTGCCATTGGCAACAGGATCTGAGTTCTTCCTTGGGTGGGATGCTCACATTTTAATATGCATCAGGATCACTTGGGGATTAAACGTACAGATTCTCTAGGTACCTCTTGAAAATCTCAGTTGGTCTGGGATGCATGTGTAACTAGCGCCCCAACTAGGCTTTTTTTTTTTTAAGATTTTATTTATTTATTTGAGAGAGTGTGTGATGCATGAGTGGGGGAGGGGCAGAGGCAGAGGGTGAAGAAGAGGGAAAGAATCCTGAGCAGACGCCGCACTGAGCACAACCCTGACATCATGACTGGAGCAGAAACCAAGAGTTGGATGCTTAACTGACTGTGCCACCCAAGCACCCCGACGCCCCAGCTGTTCTGATGTAGGGTATCCTTAAGTTATACGTCGGGAAAGAGTACAGTGTACCATGGAGACTCAGTGGCCACGGAGATTGTGCCAAGAGCACAGCCTTGCAGTGTTCACAGGCACCCTTGGGCCATAGGCACAGAACGCTTAGTTGGCCAGCAACAATTCCGGCTCTGCCACCATGGCATCCCCATTTGTTAACAAGAGCTTCCTGTTTTTTTTTTTTTTTTTCTGGGTAGGATGTTTGGCTTCTCGTAGTTGTGGGTAAGAAGCAACACTGGGCCTCCAGATTTCTGTTGCCAAGTTTTGAATCCATTTATAACTTTGGAGGCAAGGCTGGGGCGCATCCCAAACTCCACCTCCAACACATGGCAAAGGCAAAGTCCATGGGAATTCAGTGGTGGGGGTCCCGGATGGGAGTGTCCCCTACACTAGCTACCTGGCTTGCCGAAAATCCTCTTCCTTGGAGATTGTACCTTGAGATGTAGAGAAGGAATCCAGACCACTGTCCCGCTCCGGTCTCCATCTCCCTGATGACTCCTGTGGGCTTGGTTTGCCCTTCCTCCATCTCAGCGCTACCCCAAGGCCCTTTTGTGACAACAATGCCTGGGGAGCAGTGAGGAGGGTGTGTGTGCGATCAAACCCACGATGTGAGCTCACTGCTGAAGATCTGGGAGCTGTGAAATTCGCTGGGAATGTGAAAATTCTGTCAGGTGGAAGGTTCCAGAGTCTTCCTCACTGATGCCCCTTGCAGAGCCTGCCGCGGTGAAGCGACCTCAGGTCCTTAGAAAGAGCAGCTCGCCCCCATGCCTGTCACAGCACAGATCAAACGTGTCATTTAGATGAAATCCTGCAGCAGCATCCACTCGCCGGCCCCTGGGGCTGCGCGCCTGCACTACCAGAAGGATGAAGCTTTAAAATGAGCATGCGCTCTAACGAAAGAGTTCTCTTTTTGCCCCCAATTAATGGAGAAGATCAAGAAAGGAGGAGCTGTATCTGTGCTTACACTTGCTGCTGCCCCACACGTTTTTCCACCACAACTTCCTAATATTTCTGGGAAGACCACGGCTTGGATAATTGGACAAAGCTATAAATGACATTATTAAATTGTTTCCACTCAAGGCAGGAGGGCCCCAGCAACGCGAGCGGGCGCTCAGAACTGCGGGTCAAACCGGTGTTAAGGGTTCACTAAACAGCCATGTTGCATGTCCTGGCAAGACAGGGATTTGCACCGACAGTGACTTCTGTCCATTTCTGTAGCTCCCACAGTACGTAAGGACAGCGGTTGGCCTTGTTTATTTTCTCTCTTTCTTCCTGATCATAAACGTCATGCTGTCCAATTTGTACAATTTCTTAAAGTGTACCAGGTAAAGCAGGGAGGAGACCCACAATCCCATCCCCTAAAAGCAACTACAATTAATGTTTCAGCTCGTTTCATACCAGTGCACCCATCACTGTCCACAAAGAGCAGTGTGAACACCTAGTTGTGCCTTTCTGGTGCGGACCGCTCCTCCACTGGTCCCCGTTCTTTGTGGATTCCAGAGTCTTCCCCCAGCTTCCTGGTCTTACTGGGAGGGCTTCTGTGGGGCTTTTAGAAATCCCAATAAACTCTGACTTGCTGGGCCATTACCCACCTAGTCTCTAGTCTTGCCATAAAGGTGAGTAGAGGAATTAGAATGGGGCTTGCCCTCCTAAATCTTTGTTGGTTATCTCTTTTCAGGTAATTCCTGTTCATGAACTTCTCCCAAATCCCCGTAGGCTAGCGAATAGCTTCCTTTCCTGCCATTGATAAGGGGTGATTCTTCTGCCTGGCAGCCTCCCTCCCTCACAGGCTGGATTCGTTTAACTCTTACCTCGAGGACCCTGCTGAGCTTGCGCCCTGGGGAGGGAGGTTTGCCTCTCAGCTTGTGTGTGGACCCTCTAATTCTCACCCAAGGGAACCTTGTCAAGTGAACAGAGCAGTCTGGTTACCAGTCCTCCTCCTCACTTTCCTCACCCTCCCCCCATCCCCCAGCTCTGTCTCTAATCCTTGCTCAAATCAAACTCCGCGTGCCCTTTGGGAGAGATCCACTCACCCACAGCAGTTTTTACCAAAACAGAGAAGAGGTGCTAATGATCATATCCTGACGAATGACAAAGCACTGGTTTCTCACACCAATCTTTGGGTGAGCACCTCTTTCTTCTTTGTTCCTGCTACTAGGTGTTTCTCATTCACGCCGAATGACTAGAAATGTTCTCTGTCCAGTTACCCTGATGAGGTGATGGTTCTCTAGACTGACCCCAAGCATGTTCTCCCAGAAAAACGCCCCTTCCTCCCTCAGGGTTGAATCCGGCTGCAGGTGTCATGTTGGTCATAATGGAAGGTGGGGAGGACAGTGATGGCTCAGCACACCCTCCCACAGAGCATGGGACTGTGCGTGACTGTGTTCATTTACTGCCCGTCCACTCATCAAACAGCAGTCTTGGTACCTGGTGGAGGGGGGAAGCTATTACACATCCCAGAACACATCCTGCGGGAGGACGGCTGACACATTCAGGGAACTGAACTCGTCCCAAGCCCTCTTGAGCACAAGCCTGTCTTCGTTGCCCCAGAGGGTAAAGCAATCATTGACTCAGAGATAAATGAAACTTTAGACTTAAAAGGGACTGTAAAGTCCTCTGGCACGTTCTTATGATGTTCTTAGAGTTCACAAAGGTGAATGACTTGCCCACACACGTGACTAGCTTATGTGGCTTGCCGCTGAATCCTGTCCATGGGTGGAGTCATGCCCCTAAGGTCAGGCCAATCTTAAGCCTCTGAAAATAGTCATCTACTTCCAGAATGACATTCTCTATCCCTGTGAATAGAAAATCAATTTTGAGGGGCGCCTGGGTGGTACAGTCAGTTAAGTGTCCAACTCTTGTTTTCCAGCTCAGGTCACGATCTCAGGGTTGTGATGTAGCCCCAAGTCGGGCTCTGTGCTCAGCGGGGAGTTGGCTTGAGATTCTCTCCCTCTGTCCTTCCCCCTAAATAAATCAATCTTTTTAAAAAACCAATTTTGAAACAACCTATGCAAAGAAGAAAGGGCATTTTATAAGCTAGTATGATGTAGTGGAAAGAACGGGGGCTTCAGAGCTTGGCCAGCACTTTTTGCAAATCCAGATTCTTAAACTTACTAGCTGAGTGATCTCAGGCAGTGGACTTAACCCCTCAGTACCCTGGTTTCCATCACATGGCAAGTGAAGCGAACAACCCCAGCCCTCCGGAGTTCATCAAAAGTAGTAATGAAGGGGCGCCTGGGTGGCTCAGTCTTTAAGCGTCTGCCTTCGGCTCAGGTCATGATCCCCAGGTCCTAGGATTAAGGCCCCGCATTGGGCTCCTGCTTGGCAGGAAGCCTGCTTCTCTCTCTTGCTCTGCTTCTCCCCCTGCTTGTGTTCCCTCTCTCACTGCCTCTCTGTCAAATAAATAAAATCTTAAAAAAAAGTAGGAATGGAATAACGCTTATAGAGCACCTGCACCGCATGCCGCCTAATTTTTAACATTTGGGAAGTGATGGTTATAAGTCGCTTGTGGTCAGAGATTTGCTCACTCCTCACTATTTGTGTTTGGGAAGGTCACTGTCTCCAGATACCGAGTTTGTTGTGCGTCTGGTAGAGGCTAGAAACAGAACTGTGGTTGAAAAGGCAAAATGACAGGAACAAGCAAATTGTATCATTAACTGTTCCAGAAACCTCAGATCGGGTGGTTTTCCAAATTCCGAAGATCGGAAGCCGCCGTCCTTTTAAAGAAATAATGTTAAAAGTATAGTGTTAAGAAACCCAAGACTTTCAACATCTCAGATCTGTCTGGGAGTACAGATACTCGAAGCATAACCAATATTTAATGGAACCTGTCTTTTTGATGATAATTACAGCATTCTAAAGTAGGCTTTAAACACATCTGTATACACGAACCGCTGCTTCGAAATTACTTGCTTCAAGGGGGCATTCAGTCTCTTGCTCAACTTTCAAGTTAGGTAACTACTGTTTAAATTGATGGCAGGTGTTTGGTCTATAAGTAAGAGTTGTGCTTGTTTACCCGCAGTAGTGTTTATTTGCATCCCACCAGGGAAGTGGCGAGGCTGCAGGGGTAAACCCCATCAACCAGCAGCACCTCAGTGCTCCCCAAAACACAGGGCATTCATAGCCCAGCTCGGGGGTGGGGGCTGATAGTCTTTGCATCAGCCCGCCCAGCCTGGACGGAGCTTTGGGCGCATCACAGGAAGATGGGGCCATAGATGGACTTCTTGAGCACCGGAAGATCATGGTCTTGGCAGTTCTGATCCTGTGTGGACAAGGATGTTATGTTTCTGGAAATGGAGTGAGGAGGATTTGGGGAAACTCTGAGTGGAAGCCCCAGCTGACAGCACCATGGTTGTGTGCAGTCATTCCCCAGGGGAGAGTACGTCTCACACTTGAGGAGCTCCAGAAGTTCTAGATTCTCAGTTCTGTGAATGCAAGACCACAGCAGCCTCTCCTAGCCTGTTGGGTGAGAGCCCTCTGCTTGGTACTCAGCAGGGGAGGTGGTGTTGGCTCAGAGGAGCTGCTCTCACTCAGAAGCTATGCTAGCCTGGCCTAAACCTGCAGAGCAAGGCCCCCTTCTGCCCAGGCAGCTGGGAGAACTGTTAGCCTTCATGAAATGGGCTTCTGGTGGTGAAATGTATAGCGTCCAAAAAGGGTTGATGACCTAGGTTTGCCCCATCTGAGACCCAAATCCTGGCTTTAGCAGTGAGTTGGGCACCCCCTTGTCAGCTATCTAGGGCATGTCTTTATCTTCAGGCTTTGTGAAGGCAAGGAGGGGAGAGAACTCACCCTTGGTATATTGTGAGGATACAGAGGAACTTCCAGGCTCCAGTCCCTTGTCACTAAGGAATCAACCCTGAGCCGTGTGGCTCTAGGACCAGCCTCTGTGCTGGTCTGGCCTGGACCCTCGTTTCAGGGTCCCCTGTCCTGTCAGCCAGGTTTGCCTGAGCTGGTACGTGTGCCATGTCTCATTTCCTAACCACTGCAAACTAGCAGTCTTGGTAATCAGAAGAGGGGCATCCTGATGTCGCCTCCCTCTGTCTCCCTAACCCAAGAATTCTGTGTCTGTGGGACTAGCTGTCATCCTGAGCAAGTCAGCAGTGGGCACCCCAAGAAGGTGTACCTCTACGTACTGGTACACACAGAAGAACGCTACTCTTTTCTCCTTCCAAACCCACTGGGCTCAAAAAGAAGGGGCCTGTGCCGCTCCCTGTCGACTGTGACCCCCACAGCTGGGATGGTTGCAGCTCGACCCAGGTGTTGGGTCCCTGAGAGTAATGTGGGCAAATCACCCTGAAGCCCAATCCGTACAGCACTGGGTATTGTTGTGAGTTTGATGGAAGGCTGGAGGTGGTCCGAAGGGGGAAATGGGTGCAAAGCTGGAGAAGAGAGAAGTGACAGGTGGTTCTGCACCATCTTTGTTTTCTCTTATTTGTCTGACAGATGGATGTGCAATCCCACTATTAGATGGTCACTAAACCAAGGTACACACTTGTGACTAATCTGCTAGTAGTGAACCACCACAGTGGCAGTAGGAGCTCTTGGTTGATTGGAGACCCCATGAAAAGTCCTATTTGACCTCAGCCTGAGTTGATATAAGCACAGCCCAATTTCTCTCCATGTGGAAGGTTCTGTACTAGGGTGGGACAGCATCCCCTGAAAGAGACTGAGGCATCCTGCAGTCTAGAGATACACACCCTGCCTCAACACCTCAAGAACCTCAGGAAGCTTAGAAGGTCAACATACGCTTGAGGAAGCGGAGAAGTCGTCACCTTCAGCTCTCTCCCCACCTGCCCCTGCACCAGCTTCCAGAAGGCCCGCTCTTTGAAAGTGTTCTCCTTTTGAGTTCTCACCAAGACCTTCTGAGTTCCATTTTGCTAGAGACCTGCATGGTGGTGTCACTTTCTTCCCATTTCCCTTTAGAACTGATGGTTTCCAAACATCGTGGAAACAGGTGGGAGAGGTGTGTGTGTGAGCGTGGATGCATGTGGGGTGTGTGTGTGTGTGTGTGTGTGTGTGTGTGTGTGTGTGTGTGTGTGTGTGTGTGTGTGTTGGGGGGGAATGCATGCCCATGCTCGTGCCTAGCTCTGAGAAACAAGCAAGCATGGCATCTTTGGATCTGATTTGTAAAAAGAAAAGAAACACCCCAGCCAAGAGCCTTTATCTGTTTAAGGTAGCAGAACTCAGCTGCAGGAAACTCGTTTCTGTGTTAGCATATCACAAGAATGTGCCATGCAGCTGGCTGGGAGCGGCCGGGGGCCGGCCTGGGTTACGATCTGGAAGAATTTGCATCACCCTTTACATTATTTTTTTTCTTTTTGCCCGTTCTCATTTTGATTTTGGCAGTGACAGAAAAAGAGAATCCTCCCAAGAGATTGAATTATTTCCCTTCAAAATTCTCTTGGAATCATAATGACTATTAAAAATTGAAGGCACCCATATCTCCTGCTATTCAGCTTAACTGGTAATTAAAGTGCAATTAAATTTTTCACAGTGTAGATTGTGTCTGTTTTTTTCAGGGAAATTACAAACTCCAGGCCCTTGAGAGTTATGGGATTAATGTATAGACATTTAATAATTCAGCTTTGATCAGATGCAGTCACTGATGGGTCTCTGGAAGGGAAAGGGGGATTGTCAAGTGTTGTTTTGTTATTAGTGGTGCATTTTAATTTTATTTGGTTTCTTGGAGACCCGAAAATCACTACCAGTCGTGAACAGAAGGCCATTTTTGAGTCAGCTCTTGCTGTCGTTGCGACTGTGCGGCCAGCCTCGCTTTCCTCAGGTAGCTTTTGTGCAAGTTAGGGTCCGCTCCCGAGGTGTCACCGGGAAGGGTATCCACATTTGGCTGGAAGTGGGGCTACCCTGACTGACCCTTTCTGCCCTTGGCCAGGTGCTTTCTCCTCTCACTCTCTCCACGGCTCTCCTACCTGCTTGTCTCCGGGCTGGTGAGAACATCTTTGCGTTGCGGAGCTGTGCGAGGAAGTGATTTCTTGACTTTTGACCTGAGGTCAGCGGCCCCTCGGAGACCCGGTCAGCTGTTAGGTCTCTGTGCTGAGGGGGGAAAGCCCCGGTCAGTTTGGTCAGAGGTGGGGGTGAGGGCTGCCCACTGCAGTGCCCCTGAGCAGGACACCCTGCACCCCCGCACCCCAGCAACCTGTCCACCTGTGCCAGGAGGTGCTCTGTGCCCAGCGGGCCGGACCTGATATGGGCGGCAGCAGTGTCACGGGCCCGGATCGGTAGCAGAGGCCCACCTGCATACCCGGGCCTCAGTCAGATTCATTTCTCTTTATGCATTTCCCATGCTTAAGAATTCATCTTGAGAACTACTGCATGTCTCAGATTGGCCGGGTGTTCAGATTAGGAGTACGGTGAGTGCACTAGAGCGCGGCGGCGGGTAAGTGTGCAGGTGCTGGAGCCAAATAGGCTTTTGCTGGAACTCCATTGCTTTGAGGTCTCTTGTTTGGGACACGGGATTTTTAACTTCCCTGAGCATCCGTTTTCCCATCTCTGAAGTGGGTTTATTACACTCTGCTTCGTAGGGTTGTAATAAGGATTAACTGGGATAAATCTTAGCCAAATGCACGGTACCAAGTAAGCACTCAGCAAATATTAGTGGCTGCTGATTTCATGATTAACCCAGGGGCTAGAACATCAGCATTCTGTGCTTGGTAGATTTTAATTCTGCATCCCCACTTTGAGTCATTTTAGAATACTTCCTAACCCCTCTCCAGGCTAGAGTGCTTTCTCTTCTCTTTCTCTTCCTGATCTTTCCTGTGAATAACAAAGAAGTTGAACAACTTAAAAGACTCTGTCTGATTCATCACCATCTTCCCAGCTGCTAACTTGTCACAGGGCCTAGAGGAGGCACTTGGTATGTAAGAGATGGCGACGGGGATGGAAGGAAGGTGCAAAACCAGTTCAGTGATGGGATGGGAAATAAGAGAACCACTCTGGTTTCTTTATCCTAAGTCACATGCTATACAGGCAGAAGCAGTAGTGAGGGGGGGTGCACCTGGGTGGCTCAGTCAGTTGAGCGTCCAAATCTTGATTTCGGCTCAGGTCACCATCTTGGGATCCTGGGATCAAGCCCCATGTTGGGCTCCGTACTTGTTACGGAGTCTGCTTGAGATTCTCTCTATCCCTCTCCTTCTGCCCCTCCCCTGGCTCTCTCTCCTGCTCTCTGTCTCTAAAATAAATAAATAAAATCTTTAAAAAAAAAAAAAAGCGGTAGTGAGGGACTTGGGAGTATAAATTATGTTAAAGTCCTAACCACAGATTCTACAAGTAATGTGCCCACGCCTGGATTCTGAAGGCATATTTGTCAGGTAAGACAGCAGCTACTGAATCTCATATTAACTCACAGGATAATGGCACCATGCATCATCCATCTGAATTGGGAGCAGTACACAATTTTCTTTTGGTTGTCTGGAGCCACGGGTGAGGTGAGCACTGAATATTGGTTTTCAGATGGTGACTAATAGTAAAAAGCAAAATATTTTTCAGTGCCCCCTTATCCTTTGCCCATGCCACAAACTTTGGCTGTAAATGGAAATCAATCTTTATTTGCCAAAATAGGTAAATTGTAAGAGCAGAACGTACGCAGGAAGACCTACATCAGCAAGTGTTCGGCCAGCTCAGAAGAGACAAAACTGATTTGGGATGTGGAGTACTATTCTAATATATATTTTTTTTAAGATTTTTTTATTTGAAAGAAGAGAGGGTGAGCACAAGAGGGGGAGATGGGCAGAGCGAGAAGCAGGCTCCCGGCTGAACAGGGAGCCCAACGCAGGGCTTGATCCCAGGACCCTGAGATCATGACCTGAGCTGAAGGCAGCCGCTTAACGAAGTGAGCCACCCAGGTGCCCCTTTAATCTTTATCATTAAAATAACATGGGAATATTCTAATAACTTTAATGGCAACTGGATAACTAATCTTAGTTCTTGGCTTGTACAAATTTACACAGTTCACCGGACCTCCAGCTTCACATCTGGGATGAGGGCATAACAAGCTGGCTTCTATCTTATATTGTGGAGACTTGGTTATGAAATAGTCCGATTCTTCCCTTCTCAGCTCTGTGTCTGACACAGCCATGCTGGCCGCATCTATGGATGCGGAAGCTTCTCTTTCATTTCTCCTGTTTTGACAGGAAACAGATTTTTTTTTTCTTTCACCCAGAATCTTAGATAAACAGTTCATCTCTGCAGCTGCCTGGGCCTTGGACCTCGTGGATTTGTGAATCAGACGAGAAGCCTAAGCTTTTTTGAATTTTTGATGGGAAGTGGGTCCTACCTCTTGTGATTCAGCTCAACATTTTAAGACAGTTTGATCTAGCATCATATATATGTATCATAATTGCTATTGTATGTATGTATGTATGGGAATGTGTGTTTCAGTAGGAAGAAATATACTGGTTCGTGTAACGAGAAAGTCCAGGGTGTCGGGCTTCAGGCATAGCTGAATCCAGGGCTCAAAGGATACGGTAAGACGTTCTCTCTCTCCATCTCTCTGTTTACCTCTCTTTTGGGCTTCATAATCAGGTACATCAAATTTTTAAAAACTTTTTTAGCTGATGGGTTTGTGTGACTGTGTCATTTTTCTATTCATCTCTGTTAACTCTAGAAATCAGGAATTTGGTTTTTTCCTTAGGAATTCTCACCTAATTCTAATACTCCCAGAAGGTACATCCATAACTGTCCCTTTGTTCTATAAGAAGCATCTGGCCTCCACATGTCCACACTTTGTGTGGGGGTTGTTGTCACCACACTCAAAGGAAGACCGGAGCCATCAGGGATCTTTGGGAGGATATAACTTCATGAAACTAATCATAGGCAACCGTTCTTGATCTACAGGATTGGCAAGTCCATATGGTTCAACCTAGGCTATCAGATTTGGAGTGGGGAACGTGTCTTGAAAGCCTTGCATAAATTGGTATTGTTTTGTTGTTGATGGTTCATTACTGGTGCCTCCCCTGTGCCTGGTGTGATGTATAAACAGCTGGAGGCAAATGACAGAGTGCTTGAACATATGGCGAGTCATTCATTTTGAGCCCCATGCCCAAGATGACCATCTTTCATGTCCCAGTCTGGTTCTGGCGTGCCTTTCCGGAATTCCACCATTAAATTAGTTTCTGTGAATCAGATAATGAAGAAAGATAGAAGACATTTTTAGAACCTATAAAGTTCTTCTCTGCCAGTCCTCTGAGTCTTGAACATTCATGCTTTTTAACTCATTTCTGCCACTGTTGGCAGGGTTGGGGGGTGTCCATAAATCTCCAGAAGGCCAGTCTACCTGTGTGCCAAGGCAGTGAACAGGTGATAGAATTTCAGAACTAGAGAGAACCATGCAGATGAGCTAGCTGCAGCCCCTCACTTTATAGACGACTGGCAAGTCTCAGTGGGTTAAGAAAAATGTTCAGAGTCAGAAGGAGGATAGGGCTCAAGGCCCTGTTTCCCGGTCCTGTCCTCCCCCTCCTAGTTCATCATTTCAGAGAGCCAAGCTGGCCTTGTGGAGTGGGGAGTGAGGCTCTTGCCCCACCCTCTTCATAGCTTGGCTTTTGTGGCTTTACAGAAACTACAGAACTTGAGGTCACAGACAGGCCCGTGAGGGAATGTTGGAAACTGGAGCCATTTCAGAAGTCAGAGACCTCCAGGGCCCAGAGCCAGGCTCTGGACTACATCCTGCAGCCACTGCGCTGGGGTGGCTGAAGCAGGCCTGAATTGTCTCAAACCTTCTGCTTTGGGGAGGCAGAAGAAGTAAAAAAACAAAACAACCTTGAAAACAGCTGATCATTTTGTAAGAGATCAAGTAAATCATTTTTTAAAGATTTTATTAGGGAGAGAGAGAGCACGCGAATGGGGAGGGGGGAGGGGCAGAGGAAGAGGGAAAAGCAGACTCCCCTGCTGAGTAGGGGGCCCAATGTAGGGCTTGAGCCCAGGATCCCGAGATCGTGAGCTGAGCCCAAATCAAGAGTCAGATGCCTAACCGACTGAGCTACCTGGGCGCCCCAAAATAAAATTACTTTTGAACTTAATACCAAGTAGCTATTTTCATAATTTACAGTAAAAGAAGACTCTCCTCGTGATTTGGAGGGAAAGGGAGGTTAGTACTTGGCCTGACTCCGGGACTTGAGCCATCCGCGGGCAGCAGTGGCCCATGTCGACTTTCAGAACCCCATCTCAGGAGCACTGCCGAGTCGGATTTCTCCCATTCTGAGTTTTCAGTAACCTTTGCTTATATGCAGGTTTACTGTGAAGATAACTCCGATTACTTTCAATAAGTCAAATGATTATGAGATGTAACACCGCAGGATACATTTGCTGCGATGTTGATGTGTTCCTGAAGTTGGTTCTCTGGGAATCACTGAATTTGTTGAATGCGTCCCATTCCTTTAACCAATAGGATCACTTGCCTGGTGCAGCAGAGCCTTAATCAAGATTCTGCAAATGGCATTGCTGTATTTGGGAAGAACAGGTTTGGTGACATTATTCCAAGTTTGTGTTTTTGATGTTTTTTTTTTGGTTTTTGTCACTCATTCATTGTCTTCATGAGTCATGGATTCTGTGTGGTCCTTTTCTAGAGTCTTTTTTTTTTCTTTAATTAAATGCAGGATTCCCCTTTATTCTGGTAGAATGATGGTTAGTTTCAACCCATTTTCCCAACTTGAGGCTTTTTAAAAAATCCTGATTCCATCACTGTGTGTGAAGGAGGAAAACCAACTTACTGGTTCACTTTACATGTTTGTAGCTCATGAATTCTTCACAGTAACCTGTGAGGTAGGAGTTGCTATCCCCATTTTGTAGATGAGGAAATAGTAAGTCTGGGGGATTGGGTAACAGGGCCAAGATTATAGAGCAATTATTCCTTCCTCTGAGCTTTGTAGCAGCTGCAGGCTTGATAAACATGTCTCAGAAATCTTCATCCAGATCGTAGCTAAAAATTATGTTGAATAAATCCAGCCCAAGGATGGCCTGCTTCCAGTGCCCTCCAGGCTGGAGGGAAACGGTAATCAACATCCTTTGGAAACAGTTTTCAACCACTTTGTAATCCACCTTGTCAAATCTGATACTCTGTTTATTGACATTATTATTGTTTTTGAAAACAGTTTTACATATAAAAGCATCACAGACATTTTTTAAAGTTTAGCTATTTTAAACATTTGTAATTGGTTCTGGTATAATGTGTAGCACACCCAGACAAAAATAAACTTCTTTAAGATCAAATTCTTTAAGTGGGGCCTTTTATTTGGTTCGTCCATCAGAAACTTGATTTTAAAAGCCAGCTCGGACTCCATGAGTTCTGGCTCTCCTGCATAAGAATATCTAGAGGCCTTCATCAGCTCAGGATTTTATGTGATGAACAAAGAATTTGGTGAGAATCACTATGCCTTATGCTCTGCGATGAGAACTGCATAAAACTCATTCTAACACAGGTGTGTATGACCAACCACAAATATGCCCTTGTTGTACTAGTTTCTGTTTCTTCCGCATTGAGAAGGTTATGCTGATCTTGAGCCACAGTGTCCAAGAAAAGAGTCTCTACCATTGGCTAGCCTGCATCCTTCTCCTGTGGCATGGGGACCTGCCTCTGGGTGGCTTTGCTTCTCCTACAGGTGGCTTGTCCGCTACTTGTTTTAGGGTCCTTATTACTAATTACAAAAAAGTCAGTCTTATGCTTTTGTACAAAAAAATAGTTGACCCTTGAACACTATGGGTGTGAATTGCGCAGGTCCACTTATATGTGGACTTTTTTTTGATAAGTACAGTATGGTACTATAAATGTATTTTCTCTTGTGATTTTCTTAGTAACATTTTCTTGTCTCTAGCTTACTTTATTGTAAGAATACAGTGTATAATACACATAACAAAGAAAGTGTACAGGTGAGTCGACTGTTGATGTTATCAGGAGGGCTTCTGGTCAATGATGTGCTAGTAGGAGTTAAGATTTTGGGGAGTCAAAAGTTATACATGGATTTTCAACTGTGTGGATGGGTTCGGTGTCCCTTATCCCGTGTCATTCAAGGACCAACTGTGTAGTCTTTAAGAACGAAGTTTTCATCATTAGTTGTTTTCCGTAGATCTCATTTTTCTCAGCCAGGATGCTCAATAAAAGTTCACTGCATGTTTCCATAGGCACAGTTGCATGATGGGGCTGTGCTGTCTCCCTGAGTCTCTCTGACCACATTTTTACTACCACTCACGTATTAACTTCTCAAATATTTAAATATTTACTGAGTATCTGCCATGTGCCAAGCACTAGATCTAGCGTTGTTTTTTAGAAAAAGCATATATGAACCCTGCCACCAGGTAGCTTACACCCTCGCATGAGAGGCATACCTTAACAATGTAACGATGACAATATTGCATATAGTGATGAACTGTGTTAAGAGCTTGAAGGAAAGCTGTGCAAGAGCTTGAGATGGAGGGACTTGCCGTGGTCTGGGTTGGTGAGGGATGTATTTGTGAGGGACCACTGTTCTGGGAGAGTGATAGGGATTAACCGAGGGGCCAGGCCAGCCTCAGAGGAAAGCTCGTCCACAGGCCCTGAGGCAGGAGGGGTACGGCACACTCAAGAAGCTGCACGCAGGCAGTGTGATCGGGGGGTGAGGGGAGAGGGGCAGGAGCAGTGGCCCCGGATGAGGCTGGGC
Organism: Eumetopias jubatus; assembly: GCF_037043125.1. NCBI lineage: Eukaryota > Metazoa > Chordata > Mammalia > Carnivora > Otariidae > Eumetopias > Eumetopias jubatus. Next base: position 64,649,019 of record NW_028274818.1, on the reverse strand, counting down.
AGGTGGCCATGTGCTCAGGTCAGCTGCTGCATGGCAGCTTTCCCCAGGTTTCTGTTATTAAGTGCAGATGCCACCATGGGGTGTCTGGGAGGGGATGCCATCTGCTCTTGCGGTTGGCATGAGTTCCTGCCCTGCAGCCCGAGGTGGGCAGGTGGGCAGGTGCAGCCCGGGGCTGTAGATGCCGCAGGAATGCTCTCTGGCTCACCAGTGCATTAGCAGACATCACTGAGAAGCTGGTCTAGGGCAGGACGGATGCCGCCTCTGCCAGGGCTGTACCAGTGCCCAGAGAACAATGTGGTGTGCCGTTAACTCCCGTGATTAACGTTATTTACGCTTTACCACAAAGCATCAAAACGCTCATTTGCATAAACCCACTCATCATCTAGTCTGCCTCGGGGCAGCTGAATCTACTTCTTGTCATAAATATCCCAGACTCCATGCATTCAAACCCATAAAGTTTTCATTTAATTAGAAAGAAGAGGAGAGGGACTTCTAGAAAGGAAGGCAGGGCTTCCCTCCTGTAATAACACTCACCGGTGATTCTGATGAAGGTGCTGTCTGCAGATGCTTCACGGAAGCAGACTGAGGGAGTGAGTGGCGCTGGACAGACGGCTGCCTGTTCCTGGGGGACGAAAGAGACACGTCCTCAGAGCAGGGAGGAAATGGGGAATAAAGGCAGGGGAGTGCAACCTGAAGAGGTCCAGACAGCGTGAGTGAGGGAAAACAGGGCACATGGGAAACGTAGTGATGGCCAAGCAAAGATGGCCTCTGTGCTCCCTCCACCTCACTCAGGACGGGCTCAGGACAGGCCCAGCCCAGAGAGGACACTGCCAGGCGTCAGAGAGAACTTAGCCCAAGACCCTGGAGACTTCCCTCTTGTCCTTGTGTTGCCATGGGCAGACTGAGCAGCTGGGTGACAACACCTGAAGGCCCAGGAATGTGAGCGTGGAGTGTATTTGTGTGTGTGCGCGTGTCACTCTGAAGCCTCCTGGGACTACAGTTCCTGCTGGTGGGGACCCCCCTGGCTGACACGGGACCTGCCTCCAAGCACAGCATGGGCTCCACCCAGTGAGGTAACAGGCCAGGCTGGGTGGTGGGGCAGGGATGGGGGACCCAAGGACCACAGCTGGATGTGAGAATCCTCCATGGTTTCCTAGAATTTGAAATAGCCAGTAACAGCCAAGAGTAGTATATATTTTTTTAAAGTAGGAATGTTTCTACTTTCTAGACTGCAATGCAATCACATCAGGAGATATTGGACATTTATGCCTAATCTTTGTTTGGTTTCTGTGCCCCAAGCTGTTAATCTCAGATCCTGAGCATCCTTGAACCCATATCATGAAAAGCCTTACAGCCTTTGAAAATGGAATTCCCTAGAACGCACAGGAAACAGACCACTGGTAATGAGCCTTGACAATCTCTTGGTCCATCTCTCTTTGGGAACCCAGAAGCCGTCAAGGGGCCCATCTTGGCACAGTCTTGAAGACCTACCTGGTAAAGTGTCTTTGCTGCAGCCCTATAATCTCTTTAGAGTTGGCCATTTCCTACACTGACACTAGAGCTCTTTGAAGTAAAGCTCCATTCCAAAGAAAGAGGCGGCAAATCTTCTCTTTTTCTGTGTCCTGCAATTTGGTTCTTGATAGAAAGTTCCTGTAGTGACCGTTTTGAAAACCTCTCACCCCCTTCTACCAGGGAAGCGACTTCCTCTGTTCCTTAGCACACTGACTGGTGCAGATATGTCTCCTCCTGTCCATCCAGCTTGCTTATTCTTTCTCCAGGACTTTGCACCTCTCCTATTTGAGAGACTGATCAGAATTGTGATGCCTTCTGTAGAGAGAGTGAGAAAGAAACCCCGAGACTCCGCACTTCCCCAGATATCTGCCGCATGTTTGAAACAGATAGAATGGCACCGTGATCTGATGTAGCCCAAGAGCCCCCTGCACATTCCCCGAGACTGACTGGGAGGTGGAGTGTGACACACTGTGCCCCCTTTCAAATTCAGATACAACTATGCAGGAGTTGTGTGCATCTCAAATCCCATTGATCTGGCCTCACTGGTTTTGAATTTATGGTAATTTAGAAAGGGCTTTGGTAATCTTCACATTTCCAGTGTCTGTGGAAGGAAAAAACATGTTTCCTAAGCAAATGGCGAATACCTAGGAAATTATAGGGAAATACTAACTCGTTTGTGCTGCCTTTACAGCATGCAATCCCAAATAAACATTATTAATCCAGATAGTCCCTTACTGTTCATTAAAGTAGGTCCCCGCAGAGTCTCTGTTTGGCAGTGTTCCGTAAGCCAATACTCTGGTGTTATTGTACAGGCTCAAAAAACAAACAAACAAAAAAATCAAACTCTACTGAAAGATGCAGAATTTCAAATTTCCATCAAATAAGATGTTTTACCATCCCAGTTAATCCTAACCAACCAGGTGTTAGTATATTTTCTTTTCGCTATAACACTGAGATACCAGAACTGTTGTTTATTAGACATAATATCAAATAATCCCATTGTCTCAGTCCTAAAAACAAAATCACATTTCCTCACCCAGGAGGTAAGCTACCTTTCGTGTCAGGGCATTGCCACCATTACTCTTGACCTTTGCACGTGTAGAGAGCGCTCTCATTGGTGAGCTGTACGGGGAGGTTTTGCCGGAAAGACAGAAACATGGCCTGTGGCTGTTTGCGACTTTGCTCTGAAGAAAACTAACTGGACGCCATAATAAATGGAGGGGACAGTGCACCGCTGAGACAGGGTGGGCAGGAGAGGAGTCTCTGAGGAGATGTACTGGAGCTGAAATGGGAAGGCGGAGGTTGGCATTTGAACAGAAGAGGAGCACAAAGTTTTCAGTGCTTGGCTGTTGTCTAGGTATGCGAGAAGTCTTGGTTGACCGGATGACTGAGGAGATGCCACAGTAGGTGACGTGGCCCAATGGCCGGAGATGAGGTTATAAAGGTCGTCAGGGGACATCTTGGTGACATGGCATTGGTAGATCATCCTTTAAGTCACAAGAGATAAAACGTAACAAAAGGAAACCAAAAGATTCCAAGCAAGGTTCCAAGCAAGGTAAACATCTGTGTGGATCAGACACAGAAGTGAAATGGGAAGCAGGAACCAGGCTGAAGCCACAGGCTGCCCAGCTCTGGGGTGAAGCAGGCAGAGTGGCTGGTCCTTTGGTGCCTGCGATGTACTGGGGACTAGATACGTATTCTGTTATTCAGGAAATGGAATCAGGCTCACTGTGTAAGACCAGGGTTGTTTTTAATTGAAGGAGGGCACCCTCACTTCTATCAGGAGAACGATAAAAACACTGCCTAAAATGGTGGCTGATATGAAGTCTGCATATCTGTATATCCCAGATGCAGGACTCCGACCAGAACCTGAGCCAAACCACCTGCTGCCTCAGTGACTGGACTTGCAATATCCCTGTCACTGAGGGTGGGAGCCCTAGGCTATCACTTAAGATTCTGTTCAAAAAAGGGGGCCCAGGTGCTTGTGGGGACAGTGTGCAGAGACAGACAGATGAGAGAGAATGTCCCATAGGAAATGAACTTGTACACCGGAATTCCAAAACACAGAAAATACAATATCAAGGAAGAGAGCCAGTGAAATCTACAGTCAGAAGATAGATTCCATATGGAAATAACATTACAAAATAAAAGTTTTAAATATATTTTTAATCCTTAAAGAGAAAAATAATATCTACTAGAATGGGGAACAGACAGAAATGAAATAGGATTGGAGAAGAGGAACAGAACCAATTAGAAATCTTAGAAATGAAAACTAGTTACAGAAATTAAAAAAATATATAGCTATATAGCATTTAAAAATAGGACTTAGGAATTTGCTCAGAATGCAGCTCAGAAAGAAAAAAAAAATTGTATATGAAAAAGCAGCTGATAGACATGAAGGATATTTTGAGCCTCTCCAGTAAACTTCTAATGAGAGGTTCTAAACAAAAGAATAGAACCAATGGCCAGCAAATTTTTCATTTGCCAGAATCTTAAAAAGGTAGGAGTCCTCAAATACAAAGCATACTCCCAAGTACTGAGTAGGATCAATAAAAGAAATCCAAATCTGGACACATTATAGGGAAACTTCAAAACATGAAGGAGAAAGGATCTTAAAGCCTGATGTCAGTTAGACTGACAGAGCATCTCTCACCACAGGCGCTGATGCCTGAACATGGGCAATACTGTCCTCGATGTGGTACAGATGTGGTACTTGTCACAAAAGAATTCTGCTCGTAGCTTAACTGTTTTTCAAGAGTAAGAATGAAAGGAAGATATTTTAATGGGGCACCTTGGTGGCTCGGTCGGTTAAGCGTTAAACTCTTGACTTCAGCTCAGATCATGATCTCAGGGTCCTGAGATTGAGCCCCACATCAGGCTCAGGGAGACGTCTGCTTCTCTCCCTCTCCCCCTCGCCCTGCTCATGCATTCTCTCGCTCTCTCAAATCTTAAAAAAAAAAAAAAAAAAAAAAAAAGCCAAACTGCATGCTGCCTAGGGAGAAAAGGACACCAAATGATTAAAAATAGTAAGATGGAGACAGATAGACCAAGACAACATTACCCAGAGGAACGCTGGATATCATTATCATCATCAGACAGTGTAGGCGTTAGGGCAAAACAAAAGGATTAGTAAGGATAAAATTCTGTGTAATTACAAAAGAGAGAGGTAGGCAGAAGCAGGTCATCTGGGGCTTGGGGAGGGGTTATGTGGGCAGTCACTTCAGAAAACAGGTATGGAGGGCAGAGCAGGGTTCAGGCCAGCGCAGGGCAGGGGGATGGAGAGGCATGTCTCAGCGATGCTAAGCGGGCCCGTTGGGACGAAAGGGGGGTGGTGAACCAGTGGGTGCTGAGGGGTGACGTTGGGGGGACCTCTGGGTGGCGTCCACTGCAACGCGGCAGTGTGGGGGTGGGAGAGGTCCAGAAGGTGCGCCCAAGCCCTGCCAGTAGGGAGCCAGTTACCCCAACCCTTTTCACGCCCAGCTGCATCTGGTCTGGAAAACGCTAATCTGCAGGGTGTCTGCCACCCCCAAGAGACGGGCAGTGAGGCTTTTGATGGAAGACAGTTTCGGACTAGAAAGGCAGCCAAGGGCATGAGGCTACTTGAGACTGAATCCCACGTCTTTATCAGAGGCTATCATTTTTGACGCAGTATTTTATAACTTCAGGGAGCATATTTTGTCATCATTACAATACAGATGGCCGCAGTCCCCGAGATGAATGAGCAGAGTCTGCTGGAATCCTGAGAGCATTCCATTGTCTTTGAGCTTTGACTCCTCCCTCCCCACCCCACCCTGTGACCTCCCCACTTCCACTCTAGCCCTGACCTTGCAGATCGCTCCTGCACTTTCAGCTGTGTATTAGGCCCCCATTTGTAAAGAAGCTGTGTTCACTCTAGACAATTTCCAGACAGTACTGAAGTGTTGGCCAGCAGACAGTTTCGATAGATTCACTGTGCTCCCCATTAGCCCTGTACCCCCAAAAAGGAAAAAAATTAGAACATCAAAATTCCTTGCTTACTGAGACATGAAGAGGAATAGAAATTTGTTCTCTCAACTTGTTCTCAAAGGGATCAGTATCCTGCCCATTGGTTGTCATCATTAACAAATCATTTTTTGGAATCTACTGTGGCATGGAGAATTAGGCGTGTTAATTAACCAAATCTGATTACAAAGAAAGCCCCTGCCTGCTGGCAGCTTCTAACAGCACAAAAACATTACGAGTTAGAGACAGGCCAGTCAAACTGGGCCTTCTCATGGAAATTGAGAATAGTGATGTTTGCCTCATTGCTTTGAGGATTCATGGGGGTAACACTTCCCTAGAGCATGTACTCAGCGCCTAGGACAGCACTCAGCTGATGGCCAGTGCTCAAGAAATATGGAAGGGAGGGAGGGAGCCAAGAACCATGACAGAAACAGAATTCCATAGAGCAGCCTTTGAGGAAGAAATCTACATGTGCTGCTAACACATACACATGTACGTGTTAAGATTAGCATGTTTAAAAAGCATCGAGCAGGTGGTTCTGTGCACTGGGCCTGATCAGAAAGAACCAGAGGAGAGCAGGCAATGGGGGCGGGACGCTCAGGGAGAGAGGGGCAGACACCAGTTCTCCGGAGAGAAATACAGAGGAGGGGAGGAGGCTGGCTGTCCTGCAGAAGCCCCTCATTGTTGCTTCCTCACTGGCTCCCAAACACATGCGACCTCTGGGTATCAGAAGCAAGCTGGCAGGAGGCCAAAAAGGGCCGGAATTTCTGTTTAATAAATTGAGTTTCTGCAGAACAAATGTCCACTGATGCTCACACGAGCGTGCGCACATTCTCTCTGTTCCTCCCTCCCACCCTTCCTCCCTCCGTCCCTCTCTCTCCATTTCTTTCCTAAGAGACAGATAAATTCATTAACTAGAGAAAATGCTCATCCGTCTGGCAGAGCCCTGCTCCACAGCCCTACTCGAGAAAAGCCACAGTGAGTACATAAGCCCTGGTGACCCACAGAGATGCAGTGTCATGATGGCCCGCGCTGGGGACTCCTGCTGCTTCCATATGCCACCTCGCAGCATCACAGAGTGAGCAGGATAAATGGATCGATTGCATTACAAAGTGTTGCAAGTAGTACTTCGGTGCCCAAGACGGATTTGGAAAGGCTCTTGCTGCGCTTGGCAGACCTCTCTTCCTTGGTGGCATAGCAGGCTCTCTTTTTCCCAGCTGATTTCATTCTCCGCACAATGCCCAAAGCAGTTTCCTAAAGACATCCCTGTGTATGAGGAAGAAAGCGACCAGTTGGAGGCTGCGACTGAGCCCTTTGATGCAGGGGAGGAATTGAGGAATTGGCTGTCTGGGAGCAACATCAAATTTTAAGGGCACAGCTTACTGAAGGCACGAGGCCTGGCTGATCAGCCCCACGGCTGCTTGCTCCATTTCTTCTGACAGAGACCAAGCCCACCATCCATGATCACTTCTCAGAAAGGGCCCACCTATAGCACCCATCTTCATTTTCCATGGGGTTTTGAGGTAGATAGAATGCTTTTTCAACTGAAAAATACAGTTTGCTCAGGATTAGTGCATTAAGCAAAAAATGCATTATTTCACAGTGGAAACTAACAGGTCTGGTTGGATGGAGAAGAGAACCATCCAGAGTCTCAGATTCAAATGCAGCCCTCCCACTGAAGTTTCAGAGTCTGGTGGATGCAGAAAGATGTTTACCTGTTTAGGTGCAGACATTCAGACAGTGCCAGAAAATCCTAGAGTACGCTCGTCTCCCGTTGGGGCTTGTCGGTAGCAGTTCCTGCTTCAGAAACTTAGCTGCCGCTCTTTCATTGCATCCTTGTAGCTCTCCCTTCTTGGAAAGCATTCACCTGTAATGGGTGCTGGCCTTGTGCGGCATGAGGAGCAAAAGGTACGAGCATCCTCAAGTTCCAGGCCCTGCCCTGGAAGAGCTTGCTGACCCTAACTCAGGCGACTCTCCCTTGCGGGGACCTGACAGTTGAGAGGGTGGATGAGGGCGGGTTCAGTCAGCTGACCCAGCAGGTAGGTAGCACACCCTTCCTTCCTCACTGCAAATCAGTATTATCTGTATAACCCTCATTGTGTCTTCCGGACACTCTGGACATTTTATCAGTTCCTTGAATACTTAGTGTTGCTCTGTGCCCAAGGACCTTTGCACCTACTGTTCCTTGTGCCCAGAATGTTCTTCATCAGTCAAATTTGACTCGTCTGTCAGCCCCCAACTAAAACGTCTCCCCTTCTGGGAAGTTTTTCCTGACCCTCCAGTGTAGAGTAGGTCCCCCCGCTATAGACTCCTGCAGAGACCTAGCCAGTACTCACCAGACTTGTTAATGCTTCTCGATGTCTTCTCTGTGCCCACAGAGATGTAAGCTGTACCAGGACAGGAATCACTGCCTGCCTTATTTCCACTTCATGGTGCCTGTCACATAACGGGTGCTCAGAGTGAGTGAGTGAACGAATGAATGAGTGAATGAGTGAATGAACGAACAAATGAAGGAAATAACAGGTAAATGGATTTTCCTGGTGTGTCTCCCTCAAGGTGTATGCCATATCAAAGATAGGATTTTTCTCTGATTAAGAATATAGGTGAGCCTGGGTGGCTCCGTTGGTAAGCATCTGACTCTTGATTTCAGCTCAGGTCATGATCTCAGGGCCATGAGATCAAGCCCCACATTGAGCTCCACACTCAGTGTGGAGTCTGCTTAAGATTCCCTCTCTCCCCCTCTCTGTGCCCATTCCCCCACTCCCATTTGCATTGTCTCTCTCTCTCTCTCTCAAAATAAATGAAATATTTTTTAAAAAAGAATCTATAAGGAGCTTTGCTTTCCAGGTAGGAAGTTCAGTCCCCTGAGTAGGGAAACCTACTTACCCATTGATGCTCCTTGTGCCACAACGTTTTGAGAGCAGCTGGGAGAAGTCAGCTCTCCATGTCTAGTAGAGAATATGGTGGAAATAGGTAAAAGGGAGAGCTTATGAAATTCTCTCTACTTTGGACCTCACTTGTCCTGCACCAGTATTTAGTTTGAAGGAAATTTCCAGAACAGAGACCAGACAGTTCTACTCAAAAGTAAATAAAAATAATATCCTAGAGCCAGTAGAAAGGATTTAGGGTCATTTCCTCTTTCTATTACCCAGTCACATGTTCTCTCTCCCCTGACTTTAATAATCAGCTATCGACTACAGCTCTTTTATTGTTTTGAAACTTTTTGTAATTGGAATCCTTGTTTGCTCAGAGCTTGCAATGTTGCAGACTACTGATTATTCCAGGTTTGTGCTAAATTGCACTGAGTTCTGGGGCGCCTGGGTGGCTCAGTCGTTAAGCGTCTGCCTTCGGCTCAGGTCATGATCCCAGGTTCCTGGGATCGAGCCTCACATTGGGCTCCCTGCTCCGCAGGAGGCCTGCTTCTCCCTCTCCCACTCCCCCTGCTTGTGTTCCCTCTCTCGCTGTGTCTCTGTCAAATAAATAAAATCTTTAAAACAACAACAACAAAAAATAAATTGCACTGAGTTCTAGTGCCAGTCCTGCTCTGCTTCGGTTGGAAAGACCCTCATCCCCTCTGTGCAGCAGCTTTCTGTCTATAGGTTCTCTTAATGATGGGGACGTTTGCTTCATTGCCTATGAAGATATCTCTAGAAGAAACTATAGCCCAATTAGGCATTCAGTCCCCAAAAGATGGCATATTACCCTGTTACATGACATACAGGAAGTCAGTGGACCTAGAACAACTTTTCTAGGCTCTTACATCATCTTTAAATTGATGGGGTTGAAGTAGGTGATCCCTGATTTTTTCTACCTCTACACAGTCTGTTATTCATTTTAACCATTGTAAGCAAAGCACCTCCCACCCCTTTACACTAACAAGCACATAATGGACATTTCAGTAGCAAGTCTGAGGGTGTGACCAGCTCATTGCTCAGGGGACTCTACCATGCTTGGTTGTCGAGTACCACGCATGTGAACCTCAGCTTACCGTGGTTTTCTAAATTCCTGGGAGGTACCTGTGCCTGAAAATATTTTTCCTTCCCACTGATGGAAATTCATCCCTTAGTTACATTCTTTTAGTTTTTACCCATTAGAAATTATTTTGAGTTAATAAGAATTTCTCCTTCAAAATGCAAATGCCTCTGTGAAATTATCAATCATGCACAGCTGTAATTTAATCCAATAAGATTGCTTTCTGTTCACACCTTGATGAAATCAGACTTTTCTAAAGGAAGCTTGGGGGTTTTGATTGGTTGAAGAGGGATCTTTGGTGGGGAACTGCTCTGGGGAAGGCTACATGGGTGAGGCACCACTGGGAAGTCCTCCAGCTGGAAGAGAGAGAAGAGTTTCTAGGAAATAGGAGAGATGAAGAGAGAGAGCAGACAAATGGTGCTTCTTTCAGAACTTTGATGTGCACTGGTCCAGCACTAGGACTGGGCTTGATGAATGGATTGTGGAAGAGATTACCCCCACAGGAACTCAGGAGTCTGAAGGAATGGTCGCTTCACGTAAACAAAGACCCCATAGACCTTCAGAGAGAGTCAACTTGTTTTCCCCAGCATAAAAGAGCCCTTTCTAGGAAGAACAGCTATAATTTGCACAAGTGCTAAAAATCTACTTCCAACTATAAAAGGACTATAATATCTAGGGCATAGCAAGGCGACCATTCTGCCCTGTGATATGATGTGTGATCGTGAAAAGTAATGAAAATGGAATAAGGCATTGTAAAGATATTGCTCTAATGAACACAGTTCTTTTTGCCAGCCTTTTTTCCAGCTAGCAAATTACATTACTCCATCAACTTGGTAGGACATCAGTAATGTCTTCAGAAAATAGCTTGTGGGAGCTGGGTTACTCAATGACAGGATTTTTTAAGACAATGTAATTTGGCATTTCTCAATTTTCTTTGATTTTGCACCAAGCAAATGGAAGACTGTGATAAATATTTTCCACAAGTGGAGTCTTAAATGGAAACCCAGCTGGTAGCAACAGTATTCTGCCATTTATTTGGATGCAGGATTTCAGGTTTTCTGTGTAAGACAAACTTGCTGGATGATTCATTGGCTTCACGTTTTTCCAACACTGTTCTTTTCAGTTGTGTGATGAATCTGGTTTCACCTGTAGGCTTCTGGTGGTGAGAAGTAATGCCAGCCCACAGGCATGTTTGTACCCAGTGGGATCAGAGTTGTGTATCAGGGGCTATTGAGAAGTGATTGGAAATGTTTTAGCCACACCCTAAGAAGTTAACAAAGTGCACAGAGCTAATCTACAGCAAAACTATTAGGTTGGTGAGGCTTAGTGAGGTCGACGGGAAAGAGACTAGATTCGGGAAGCTTGCTGGGTTGTGATCTCAGCTCCTCCATTTACTGGCTGTACCACTTTGAGAAAATTCCACAGCCTCTCAGAACCTTGGGGTCCAGATCCACACATCTGTATAACCAAGGTAATAAAGTACACAGTTGTAATTACATCAATGAAATAGTAGATGTGAAATCGCATTGTTGTGCCCGGGGAGTTGTTAGTATATTCTTTGTTGCATTGGTGTCCTGCCAGCCTTCTGTAGCCTTCTTTACATCTTAATACTCTGTTGCCACTATTGGCCCCATCACCAATACTGATCTCAATTCAGTGCTTGTTCTTACAGAGCTTTGTTCTCTACGAATAAGACCAATCTTTGCAGCCTCTGCCTTGGTCCCTTGGAACACTTGCTGTCTAGATGCTCACTCTTGGGACATTCCCTCTCAACACCCAGCTGCCATGCTTTGAGAAGCTACGTGGAGAGGCCACATAAGTACTCTGGTTACCAGTCCCCGCTTAAGCTTATTCTTCAGCCATTCCAGCTCAGGTGCCAGAATGAGAATGAGGAAACCAACTTAGTATCTTGGTGTCATCAGGTAAATCCTCTGATTTATGCCAGTTGTTCTGAAATATGCCAGTTGTTCCAGCCTCCAGTTATTTTGAGACACCCCTAGCCATTCAAGTCATCCCAACCCCACATACTGGAGAGCAGGGTTGCTCACTAAACATGTGAGCCTAAGACAATGGTTGTTATTTTTATACCATTATATTTTGGAATGGCTTATTACATAGCAGTAGATAACTCAAATGTTGAACAAATATTTGTCATCCATAGATCCTCCTAAATTATTTCCATACTAGCTTTGCCAGGGTACACTGGAAACCTGGGAGCAAGGAGGAAATGTGGGAAGTGATCATGCCAAAAGCTAGGAAGAGAACTAGGGTTTGCTACCTAGTCTTGATTACTGTACTTCCATAGACATGCTTGAAATCAGATAGTGTGAATCCTTCAGTTTTCTTCTTCTTTTTCAAAATTGTGTTGTTAGCTATTCCAGTTCCTTTGCCTTTCCATACAAGTTTGATAATAAGCTTGTCTATATCTACAAAAACTCTTACTGGGATTTTTTTAAAGATATTTATTTTTTATTAGCAGAGCAAGAGAGAACATGAGTGGGGACAAGGGGCAGAGGGAGAGGGAGAAGCAGACTCCCCGCTGAGCAAGGAGCCCAATGCAGGGCTTGAACCCTGGGATCATGAGCTGAAGGCAGATGTTTAACTGACTGAGCCACCCGGGCGCCCTCTTACTGAGATTTTTATAGGAATTGTATTTAACCTGTAGATCAATTTGAGGAGAATTGACAGCTTTACTGTACTGAGTCATCTAATCCATAGACACTGTATATGTATTTATTTAGATCTTTGATTTTTTTCACCAGCATTTTATAATTTTCAATCCATAGATGCTGTACATGATATTTATAGATTTATACCTAAGTATTTCATTTTTTATCGTGCTTGTAAGTGGTATTGTATCTTTAATTTTGGCTTTCATGTGTTCTTTGTGAGTATACAGACATGCAATTAATTTTTGTGTGTTGAGTTTGTATCCTGTGACTTTACTGATTTTATGTATTAGTTCTGGGAATGCTTTTGTAAATTCCTTAGGATTTTCTACATAGGTAATTATGTCTCTGCAAATAGGGACAGTTAGTTCTTCCTTTTTAATCCCCTTTCTTTTGTTATTGCACTGGCTAGCACTTCTATGTTGAATAAGAATAATCGCAGTGGACTTCCTTGCCTTTTCCCCAATTTTAGTGAGAAAGCATTCAGTATTAGTGTTTGCCAGTAGACATGGTATATAAATTGCCCTTGGCCCAGTCTTCTCTGGATCTCCTCATCAGATCTCTAACTGGACAGCAGATAGATGGGCTCAATGTACAGCCAGTTCTCATAATCTAGTGGATTTTCCTCATTTGGGAACTGGTGGACTTAAATGGCATCTGTTCTCATCCTGGCTTTCTGGGACATGAGACAGATAAGATATACTGTAAACTACACACCTCACAATGCACTTTTGTCAAGGCTCCTCATATCTTAGTCTCCACTTACCAACTGTTATTTAGGGCACCTGCTCTTGTCAGTATTTGATGTGACACACCTACTCCTCCACTCTTGCCCCTTAACTCTACTCCTACCCTATTTTTGGAACAAAGGTCTGAATTGGCTAAAGGAGAAAGGGGTCCCAGATGACTGACCTTGGCTACTACAAAAGCCAGCCTCCCCATAATGCACGGACAGCTGCACAGATTCCTGCTTGGTCCAAACTTGCATTTCTGGTCCATGATTCAGCTAGTAGGAAGGGAACCTTCCCAACACTTTCAAGCAAACATGCTTATCCAGGTGATGTTTTACTATGCATTGTTCTGAGCAAAGTTGTGGCTAAGAACACATCCTAGACTCTGGCATTAGGTTGGCTATTAGTACTAGTTTTAAGTTATATTGTGATTTTTTAAAATCTATATTTGTGTCTTGATAGGCATTTTGATAGTAAATTGGAAGTGTTCTATCAGAGGTAACTTTTTAGTTGCCTTTTTGACTGTGAGTACCCTGACTGATCACTGATTTTGTCACAGGCAGTCATGCTCCCCACATTAAATGGGGAAAAGAGCAAGCATGTCATTAATTATCCCCTCAGAAGAAAAGTTATTGCTAGAGGTTTCTTGAAGCCAAGTTAAATCCAAATGGTTTTGCTACTTCTATAGTGTGTCTGAATTCTTGATTCACTTCCCCTTTGACAGTGGCAGAATAAACAAGTCCCCAAAGAGGAGGAACACACTACCCTTCTTTTTGTGAACATTTACTCTTCCTTGATCTCCTCTCCCTTCTTCCTCCTTTTGAAAAAATACCATGTGTGCGCTATGTATATTTGTGTATAATGTCTGCATTACTGAAAAATGTCAAAAACTTACAAGTTGATAAGCATGAAAAAAGATTAGTCATGGCTGCAGTGGCTCTTCTAGAAACAAGATTGAAGGAACGAGTAATTTTGACCTCTTGAGGGATTTGATAATATAATTAAGTATATAAAATGAATGCGTATTTCTATAATTTAGAGGGAGTGATATATATATTTGGGTTTCAGAGGGAGGGGTAGAGAACTAGTTTTCTGTGCCTGTCTAGCTTTCAATAATGTGAAAGGAGGATCCATCCATTAGCAAAGAAAGCTTTACATACACAGGTAGCGAAAAATGTATTTTCTCTTATAGACATGGTTTGTGACATTCAGGGAATCCATTAAAAAGCACATTACTTTTTGCAAAATTACGTATTTTAGTGTAAAAAGGCCAGATAGTAATGAGAGGAAATAACATGTTTAAAAGAGGAATCCATTTTTGTGAGAAATTGAAGCATTATAGAGATTTTGGAGTCAGACCCTGATTTAAATTCCACCCAAACTAACTACTAGCTGTGCGATCTTAAACAAATTGTTTGATTTCTTTGTGCCCGGTTTCCTAATTTGTACAGTAGAGGATGATCGTAACTACCTGGCAGATTGTTGTGCTAATCACAGGGAATGGAGGGGAGGAATGGTCCTTGCTCAGAGTCAGGCTTATAGGATAACACTCCACGTGTGATAGTTCTCTTTGTATTTATGGAAAATGACTGCCTGTGGGAAGGGGGCAGGACTTTTCGCCATGTTCCGAGGACTGCACTTTTATACTTAGCAGATTACACAGGTCTGATTTGTGGCTAAGGACGCAGCCATTTTGCCTGTGATCAACTCCTAGTTCTGCCATTTTCTAGCTAGTTCCCTAATCTCTCTGGGCTTCAGTTTCCCCAGTGGTAAAATGGTGATAGTTCCAGGTTCAGAAGGTGGTTTGATGTTTCTTTTTAACAGCTTGTTTGAAGCGTGATTTACATACCATAAAATTCAGCCGTTTTAAGTGTACAGCTCTATAAATTGTAGACATTTTTGCAGTTGTGCAAATGAGCACCACCATCCATCCATTTTTTAAATATTTCTGTCACCCCCAAAGGTTCCCTTGCACCTTTGCACCTGTTTGTGTTGGTTCCTACCTCCATGCCCAGCCGCAGGCCACCACAACTCTAGACTTTCTAGAAATTTCACATACATGGAATCCTATAATATGTAGTCTTATCTAGTTTCTTTTGCTTAGGCTGTTTTTGAGGTTCATCTGTGATGCAGTGTGTATCAGTACTTTGTTCCTTTTGTGGCAGAACAGTATTGCATTGTATGGCTCAAGCGCATCTTTTTTACCCATTCACCAGTTATTTGGGCTATTTCCACTTTTTTTTTTTGGCTATTTTGAATAATACTGAAATGAACACTGGCATATAAGTCCTTATGTGGGCATGTTTTCATTCCTCCTGAATGGATATCCTAGTAATGGAATTTGGGGGCTGCCTTGGTCCTTTCAGGTGGCTGTACCAAAATATCATAGACCTGGTAGCCCCGGCCTTCTCCTCTCCCTCTCCTCATTCCCTGAAAACCACTAATCTACTGTATGTCTCTATGGATGTGCCTATTTTGGACATTTCAGTAAATGGGATGAGACAATATACAACAGAATAGTATCTGCCAGACCATTTTCCAAAGTGGCTGCACCATTTTGCATTTTCACCAACAGTGTATGAAAGTTCCAGTCTCTCCACATCCTCACCAGCACTGGCTCTTACAGCCATAGTAGGTGTGAGGGGCAACTCGCTATAGTTTTGATTTGCATTTACCTAATGACTAGTGATGTTAAACATCTTTTCATGTGTTTATTAGCCATTTGTGTATCTTCTTGGAAATGGAATTCTTCTATTCTTCTTCGAAGAGAAATATCTGTTCACATCCTTTGTTCATTTCAGTTGCGTTATTTGTCTTCTGTGTAACTTTTTAAGAAGTCACCAAAATGTTTTCCAAAGCACTTGTACCATTCTTCTTCCCCTCACAGTGTATGGGAGTTCCAGTTCCTCTATATCCTTGCCAACACATACAAAATAATATTGTTAGTTTCTTTTGATTCTAGCCCTTCCAGTGGGTATACAGTGGTACTGTAAAACATTACTCTGATGACTAATTATTTTGAGCATCTCTTCAGGTACTGACTTGCCATTCGTATTTTTTTTCTGAAATACCTGTCAAATATTTTGCCCATTTTTCATTTTTTTTGTTTATGCCTTATTATTACTGAGTTGTAAGAGTTCTTTGTATATGTTGGTTAGAAGTCTTAGATGTATATTTTGAAGATAATTTCACCCAGTCTTTAGCTTGTTTTTATTCTTTCTATCTTTTATAGGGGACATTTAATTTTTACAAATTCCAATGTCAATTTTTTGACAAAAAAATTGTTTGTGTTATATGTAAGAAATCTTTGCCTAACACAAGACCATGAAGATTTTCTCCTATATCTTTTTTTTTAAGTTGTATAATCATACATTATACATTTAGATTGATAATCCATTTTGAGTTAATGGGCTCATAATGGATCTTGGTATAAGGTATAAAGTTCAGGTCAAAGTTCATTTTTTTTCCTACGGATGGTTGAAATAACTGTCTTACTACATTGTTTTTGTGTCTTTGTCCAAAATACATTGGCCATATTTGTGTAATTCTATTTTTGAAATATCTATTGTTTCATTTATCTGTCTCTTTGCCAATACCATACTGTTTTAATTACTATAGCTTTATAGTAAATCTTAAAATTGTCTTATGTGAATCCTCTTTTATTCTTTTTTTAAAATTGTTTTGACTCTTCTGGTGTCTTTAAATTTCCATATACATTCTAGAACCAGCCTGTCTATATCTACGGATTTCATGTTGGTATTTTTATTACAACTATAGATTTTTTTTATTACACTAATTTTTATTGCACTATAGATCAGTTTGAGGAGAATCAACATCTTGACTGTATTCACCTTTGCTTTTGAAGGATAGTTTAAGTACAGATTTCTTAGTTGACAGCTTATTTCTTTCAGCATTGTTATTCTTTTGTATTTTGTCTCCATGGTTTCTGGTGAGAAGTCTGCTGTTTCCCTTCTGGTTGGTGAGGTGTTTTTGTTTTTGTTTTGTTTTTGGTTTTTTTTTTTTGCTCCTTTCAGTATTTTCTCTTTAATTTTGAACAGTTTAACTATGATGTGTCTAGATAGATTCTCCTTGCATTTATTTTACTTGGAGATAGTTGAGCTTCTTGGGATCTATGGGCTAATATTTTGTATTAGTTAAATTTTAAATTTATATTAATTAAATTTTGTGTTCATTAAATTTGGGAAGGTTTTGGACATAATTGTTTCTATTTTTCCTGCCCCCTTCCCTTTCTTCTCGTGTTTCGGGATATACCTGACTTCTCAGAGGTATCTGAGTGTTCTATTTTTCTTCAATTATTTTTCTCTCTGCTCTGCTGATTCGATATTTCATTGATCTGGCTTCTGATTTTTTCTGATGATTTCACCTGCCATGTCAACTCTGAGTCCCTCTGATGAACTTTTCATTTCAACTCTAGAATTTATATTCAGTTCTTTTTTACAGGTTTTACTTCTCTATCAGAACTTCCTCCCACCACCTTTTTTTGAAAACTGTTTTCCTTTAATTCTTTGAATATAATTTAATTAGTTGGAAATAGTTATCATAGTTGCTTTAATGGTTTTTCTTTCTAAATCTAATATCTGAGTCCACCCGGAGTCCATTTCTTTTGACAGCTGTGTTCTTAAGTACGATTCCCTGTCTTTTACAGTATGTATTACAAGTTTTCTTTTGTTGCTGTAATAAATGATCACAAACTCAGTGGCTTCAAATGACACAAATGTATTATCTTGTAGTTCTGTAGGTCAGAAGCCTGACACAGGTCTCCCTGGGCTAAAATCAAGGTGTCAGTGGGGCTGTGATCCTTCCTAAGGGTTTTATAGAAAAACCTCTTCCCTTAAGTTGTCCAGCTTTTGGAGGCTGCTCATATTCCTTGGTTCTTGGTTCCCTTTCTGAATTTCAAAGCTAACAACATAACGATCCTCTGACCCTGCTTTCACCATCACAGCTCTTTCTCTGACCCAGCTGGGGATGGGTTTCTGCTTTTCCAGATTCGTGAAATTAGATGGGACCCACCTGGGTGACCTAGGCTACTCTCCCCCTCTCAAATGTTTTGACCTTAATCACACCTGCAGAGTTTGCTTTGCTGTGTGAGGTGACATTCACAGGCTGTGCAGATTAGATTGTAGCTTTATTTGGGGGCCATTTCACTCCCCACTGCAGCCTAATAATTTTTTTAATTGAAAACCGAACTTGTAAAATAACATTAACTCTGCATTCTGTTTTATTGTTCTGAAGATTGTTGTGGTGGTTTTGTAACTTTTTTGGATGTAAACTGTGGAGTGTAGGGTATAACTTATTAATGATGTCTTTGCTCAGTTTTTTGTTTTAGCCCTAGCTCCCTAGAGGTCTCCCCTGTGATTGCGTAGTGGGCAGCCAGTGACATGGACAGGGGTGTTGCTCAAACATGTTTAACCTAAAAGGCTTCCCTCCCTCTGCCGTGTGTGGCAAGGTGTGTGCAGGTCAAAGTTGTAGTCCTCTCCCTTGGCTTCTACTTTTTGTCAGGCTTTCTTGCGCCCCCTTATGGATGTGCAATTTCCTAGTTACCCAGATGCTATGTATGGAGAGCTTGTCTCAGTTCTTCTAGGACTGTGGGGAGGGTGGTGGATAGGAATAGCTCCAGGCAAGCAGACCAGAGACTCTTGCTTTGCTTATCAAGCTCTAGCTGGTTTTTTGTTTGTTTTTTAAGAATGAACAGGTCTACCTTTGGTCAATTTCTAATGCCCTGAGGTGGTTGCTTTTGGCAATTCTGTCCAGTTTTATACTCATTTTTGCAGAGAAGACTCTGATCACTTCATACCATCTTTACCAAAGTTTATATGCATAGGGTTGTTTGGAAATAAATTGAGCTACAGTCAGTTAAGCGTCTGCCTTCTGCTCAGGTCATGATCCCAGAGTCCTGGGATCAGGTCCCACTTCAGACTCCCTGCTTAGCGGGGAGCCTGCTTCTCCCTCTGCTTGCCTCTCCCCCTGCTTGTGTGCACACTCTCCCTCTCTCTCTGACAAGTGAATAAATAAAATGTTAAAAAAAAAAAAAAGAAACTGATCTAAAGCGGGTAGAGTCCTTAGATCAGGACCTGATATGTAGCAAGGGCTCTAACTGTATCTATTCTAATCATCATTATTGTTACTAGTGACAAAAACAACTAGACAGTCACATTTCCAGCACATATTCATAGTTACCCATTATAGAGTTTTTTTTTTCTTTTGTATGCAATCCTCTCTCCAGCCTCTTTCTTCTAGAAAGTCCTTTACTACAGACCAGGTGTCTGCCAGCTTTTTCTGTACAGAGCTAGGTGGTAAGTGTGTTAGGCTTTGCAAGCCATACGGACAACTCCTAAGTCTTGCTGATGTGTCAGGAAGGGAGCCACCGGCCGTCTACAAAGGAGTGGGTGTGGCTGTGCACCAAACTATTTGTGAAAACATGCCACAGGGGGGATCTGGCCTTGGCACCATACTTTGCCAACTCTGCTGTAGACTCACTTTCTCATGAGGCTGCATCTTAGCACTGCCAACTTTTATGCCCCAACAGACTTTTTTTTTTTTTTAAATCACCAAAGAAGAGAGAACATTTCTACTTCCCAGCACCACATTCCAGAACCTCCCAACACCTGTGCTCTGGGAGTTTACGCTTCTTCAAGGCCTCTGGGCTCTCAAGTACTTGGCATCTGTATCAGCTGATTTCAATAAAAGGACCAGTCGTATTTCTGGAATACATGTCAACAACACTTGTAGTGTTAGATACAGACATACAGCTTGGTAAGATTATTGATGGCAAACTGTGTTTCATCTATTTACAACTAGATTATGCAGCTTTTTATGAATTTTTAATTTTTTATGAGTATCATTTTTCCCTCCAAACAAGGGTAAGATATGTACATTTTTTTAAACCACAGCGTTCCCTTCTTGATTCAACATTCAATCTTTGGAGATCATTAAATCCCTAGATTATCTATTAACCTAATTGTTCTTTACACACTGGCTTTGTACCTTGAAATTAAAACAGAGCATTAAATCAGGTTTTAAGACTTTTTATTGTTAAATATATCATACATTCCAAAGGGTATATAAATCACACATGAGCTGTTTAAAGAGTTATAAAGTGTGCATATAACTGCCCTATGTTCTTCCTGGATAGAGAGGGACTTTAGGGTACTTGAATCCTGTTTTCTTTACTATTGACATGTATACTATGATTATTGTATATTTTTATTTTTACCATATTTTTAACTCCCACAAAACTGTTTTGTCTGTTTGTAGGTTTGCCCATATTCGGCATTCTCTTTGTTCTTCATTCCTACTTGTACCTTAGACCTTCCATCTTGGCTCACTTTCCTTCTTCCAGAAGTACATCCTTTAGAAATTTCTTTTGTTAAGATCTGCTGATGACAAATTCTCAGTTTTTGTTTTTTCAAAAATGTCTCTATTTCGTCTTCTCCCTTTTTTTTTTAAGACTCTTATTTTTTTTACAGCAGTTTTAAGTGCACAGCAGAATTGAAGGTACAGAGATTTCCCATATGTTCCCTACCCCCACACACGCACAGCTTCCTGTATTACCCACATTCCCCACCAGGGTGGAACATTTGTTACAACACTGACACATCATTATCACCAGAGTCCATAGTTTACATTAGGGGTCACTGTCAGTGTTGTACATTTTATGAATTTGGACAAGTGTATAATGATGTGTACATCATTATGGTATCATATGTTTTCACTACCCTAAAAATCCTCTGAGCTTCACCTGTTCATCCCTCCCTTGCACCCCCCAGAAGTCACTGATTTTTTTTTCTCCATAGTTTTGCATTTTCCAGAATGTCACACCTTCGAAATGTAGCCAATGTAGACTGGCTTCTTTCCGTTAGTAATATGCATATAAAGTTGTTCATGTCTTTTCATGGTTTAATAGGTCATTTGTTTTCAGTACTAGATAATATTCCATTGTCTGGATGGACCACAGTTTATTTATTCATTCATGTACCGAAAGGCATCTTGGTTACTTCCAAGTTTTGGCAGTTATGAATAAAGCTGCTGTAAGTTAATATGTGTGTTTGTATGGACATAAGTTCTCAACCCCTTTGGGTAAATACCAAGGAGCATGATTCCTAGATCCTATGGTTTAGTTTATTTAGTATGTTTAGTTTTATAAGAAACCACCAAACTGTCTTCCAAAGTGGCTGCACCATTTTGCATCCCCACCAGCAATGAAGGAGAGTTCCTGTTGTTTCGCATCCTCACCAGTTTCTGGTAGTGTCAGTGTTCTGGATTTTGCTCATTCTACTAGATGCGAAGTGGTATCTCATTGTTTTAATTTGCATTTCCCCAATGACATCTAACGGAAGCATCTTTTCATAGGCTAATTTGCCATCTGTATCTCTTCTTTGGTGAGATGTCTGTTCTCTTTTTTTTCATTTTTTTCAGTTTTTCTTTATGTTGAGTTTTAAGAGTTCTTTGTATATTTAGGGTAACAATCCTTTATCAGATGTGTCTTGTAAATATTTTCTCTCAGTCTGTGGCTTACCTTCTCATTCTCTTGACAGTGTCTTTTGCAGAGCAGAAGCTTTCAGTTTTCCAGCTTATCAGTTATTTCTTTCCTCGATCATGTCTTCGGTGTTGTATCTAAAAAGGCATCATTGGGGATGCCTGGGTGGCTCAGTTGGTTAAGCGTCTGCCTTCGGCTCAGGTCATGATCCTGGGGTCCTGGGATCGAGCCCCTTGCTCAGCAGGGAGCCTGCTTCTCCCTCTCCCTCTGCCTGCCGCTCCCCCTGCTTGTGCGCGTGTGCTCTCTCTGTCAAATAAATAAATGAAAAATCTTAAAAAATTTTAAAAAAGGGTATCACCATACCCAAAATTATCTAGGCTTTCCCCTGGGTTGTCTGCTAGCAGTTTCATGGCTTGCATTTTACATTTAGATTTATGATCCATTTTGAGTTCACTTTTGTGAAGGGCATAAGACCTGGGTCTGCATTTGTTTGTTTGTTTGTTTGTTTTTTGCAATGTGGATGTTCGGTTGCTTCAGCACCATTTGTTGAAAACACCTGTCTTTGCTCCATTGTGTTACCTTTGCTTCTTCGTCAAAGGTCAGTCAACTGTACATATGTGGGTCTTTCAGAGCTCCCTGCTCTGTTCCCTTGATCTGCTTGTTCTTTCATCAGTACCGCGCCATCTTGATTACTATAGCTTTAGAATCAGTCTTGAAGTTGGTTATATTGATTCCTCCAACTTTGTTCTTCTCCAGTGTTATGTTGGGTATTCTGGCTCTTTTTGCCTCCATGTAAACTTAGAATCAGTTTACTGACATCCACAAAATAACTTCCTGGGACTTTGATTGGGATTGCATCGAATCAATAAACCAAGTTGGGAAAAACTGACATCTTGACAGTATTGAGTCTTCTTATCAATACACATGGAATACTTTCCCATTTATTTAGTTCTTTGATTTCATTCATCAGAAATTTTTAGTTTTCCTTATATAGAGCTTGTACATATTTCTTTAGATTTATATCTCTATTTTATTTTGGGTGGGTGTACTAATGTCTCATTCTTTTTTTAATAGTTTATTGAAATATAATTCATAGAGGGCACCTGGGTGGCTCAGTCAGTTAAGCGTCTGCCTTTTGCTCAGGTCATGATCTCAGGGTCCTGAGGTGGAGCCCCATATCAGGCTTTCCACTCAGCGGGAGGTCTGCTTCTTCCTCTCCCTCTGCCCCTCCCCCTGCTTACGCTCTCTCTCTGTCAAATACGTAAATAAAATCTTTTAAAAAAGAAATATAATTCATAGAACCATACAATTTACCCATCAAAAGCATGCAATTCATTATATTCAAAGACATGTGCAGCCATCGCCACATTCAATTTTAGAACATTTTCTTCACCTCAAAAAGCAACCCTGAACCCTTTACCTGTACACTCAGATTCGTGAAAGATATTTTTGAGGATACAGGAATTCTTTGTGCCGGGCACATTGAGGATATTATTCTACTGGCTTCTGGCTTTCTGTTGGCCTTACCTTGACTCTTTTCAGTGTAGTCTGTCTCCTGCAATTGACAAGAAGGGAGGATTCTCTGTTAGACCCTGTGATGTTAGGTAGACACTGGACTTGCTCTTATGCCCCCCAAGCTTAAAACAAAAAAACAAACAAAAGCAGAGGAAGCCAGAGGCTCCAGCATATGAGCATACCATAGTTGCACCATTCTACTTACTTCTCAGGGGTCCCTCTTCACTTAGATTTTGGCCTGACATTTCTTTACTATCTTTTTTTAAAAGATTTTATTTATTTATTTGAGAGAGAGAATGAGAGAGAGAGAAAGGTCAGAGGGAGAAGCAGGCTCCCTGCCGAGCAGGGAGCCCGATGTGGGACTCGATCCCGGGACTCCAGGATCATGACCCGAGCTGAAGGCAGTCGCTTAACCAACTGAGCCACCCAGGCGCCCTTCTTTACTATCTTGCCAGCATTTTATTACATTTCTTTTTATATTTCAGTCATGCTGGCCAGCCTTTTTGAAATACTTCTAAATATTGTTAAGTATTTTACACCCTAAAAAAGAGGACTGCAAGACACGAAATGGGCAAAAGCCAGACACAGGAAAGCACTGTCCCCATTATGAGCATTAAAGGAAACTATTTGCATACAGTGGAGTACCACCCTGTCTGCCTGGAGGATTCTGACCAGTCCTTACCACTGCGCTACAGGGAGTACCAGCTCTGTGAGCAGCACCACGTGGCCTCCCTGCTGGTAGCCAAACTGCCGGGGGCCCAGGCTGCTCATGAGCAGGTCTGGCAAGTGGGTGAGAAAATTGTGCATGAATCCAGCATGACATGAAAATAGTCAAACGTAATTTGCAAGTTACAAATATGATACAGGCAATGTGTTCATGGTTCACTTTTTTTTTTTAAGATTTTATTTATTTGACAGAGACACAGTGAGAGAGGGAACACAAGCAGGGGGAGTGGGAGAGGGAGAAGCAGACTCCCCACTGAGCAGGGAGCCCGATGTGGGGCTCGATCCCAGGACCCTGGGATCATGACCTGAGCCAAAGGCAGACGCTTAACGACTGAGCCACCCAGGCACCCCTGAGGTTCACTTTTCAAAAAGAAGATGAAAACACAAACTTTCAGTTTCAAAATTCAACCCCATCTGCAACAGAAGCATTTCTTTAACAAGGCAGCTCTGTGCCCCTCATCCAGTATCATCTCAACTACCACCATCCTACCAGGCTTCTCTCTGCATTCCTACCCATTCAGCTTGCATTTAAAAAAAAAAAAAACAAAAAACAGGGAAACATACAGGTGATCCAAGTGGGCCCTTTGGCTGTTGGAAATAACCATTTTTATGCTATTGGGCCACTTTTTTTTTTTTAACTTTGCAATAAAATCAGGCAATTTTTCCCCATTGTTTATTTCAGTGTGGATATAACAGTGTGTTACATTTGATTACCATACGTTCACTAGCCCTGGACACTTAATGATACTAGCTTGTGTTTATATGTAGTTGCGAATATTTCTAAATGTTCTCCCACTCCTTGTCTTAGCATCAGGTTAATTGTGATGTGAAGTGGTCCATCAACAAATTACTTGGAAGAAGCAGGTCTTGAGCCTGAATGTCCTAACTCTTTCATTTGAATTTATCTACTGTAAAACCTCTGCTTCTGAACCCGAATTACATAAACATTTAAAATAAACAAAAAACTCTTTTGTTCTTCTCTGATTTAGAGTTTCTTTATAACAATAGATAATGTACCAACAACCATAAATTGTTAAACTTCTTAGAGTAAGAAAGTCCTGCCTTTTGGGTGGAGGACCTCTATTTAGTGGAAATTAAGAGGCGTTAGAAATATAATCTTTGTGGGGGCGCCTGGGTGGCTCAGTCATTAAGTGTCTGCCTTCAGCTCAGGTCATGATGCCAGGGTCCTGGGATCGAGCCCCGCATCGGGCTCCCTGCTCAGGAGCAGGCTTCCCACGGAGTTGCTTCTCCCTCTCCCCCTGCTTGTGTTCCCTCTTTCGCTGTCTCTCTGTCAAATAAATAAATAAATAATCTTTTAAAAAAAAAAAAAATGTAATCTTTGTGTAAGGAGATGATTCTGCTTACTCATTTTGTGGGATAAAATAAACCCAAGAAAAATCTAATTGCAGTGAGACAAAAATCTCACTGTAATGTTCTAAAATGCTGTTGTAATATATGATAGAATTATAAGAGGCACATGAATTTTATTTTCTCATACTCAAGGGGTAGGTGGTGGTGGGATGTGGCAGATGCACCTGTCAGTGATGTGGGGCCAGCAACACATATCACAGATAAAACAGGAGGTGAGGGTTCAATTGAGGCCAGAACCCAGGATCATCCTTTTTTGGAAACAAGTGAGAATTCATAGCTCTGATCTTCCTGTCACCAGCGAGGCAGGCAGTAGGAGTGATGGAGAAGTAAGGATTCATTGCCCCCATCGGGGAAGAGCACTTCTCTGGACTGTGTAATTAATTAAGCTCATGGTAAGAGATGGTTCTTATTCTAAGGCAATTTCTAGGATGGTATGATCTTTTCTTTCTTTGATTTCATTTCCCGATGTTAGGATCTTTTTTCTTTTTTATCTTTTTTAAACTAACAGCAACAAAAGTGTTACATATTACAAATGAAGCTACCCTATCACAAAGGCATAAATAACTTTCATACAGCAGCTGGTTTAACTTAAGCCAAGCCTGAGGAACATCACATGACTTCATCTGCCTTTTCACGCTTCCTTGGCCCAGTCCCCTGTGAGTTTCCATGTCATTTCTATATAAGGCTTACAATTCATTAAAAATCCAGAATTTTTTAAACTTGAGGCAGTTATCTGCCAGAGGCCATAATTCCCAAAAGTGAAAAAGTAAAACCCAGTGTCTTGTTTTTTATTATGAAAAATTTCAAACATACACAAAAATAGAGTAATATGATGAACTTTCTTACATTCCTCATCCATATTCAATAATTATCAAAATTTTGCAACACTTATTTTATCCCTCCCCCCTTTTTGTTGAATTGTTTTATTCTATTTCGCAGTTCTTAGCATTTCTGAATCTTATTTGCTGTCTTTTATTACTTTTGGAAATTCTCAGCCATTATGGCTTCATATATTGCTTCAGCCCCATTCCCTTTCTAACCTAATTTGAAATTCTAGTTAACATGTATGAGACCAGGGTCCTTTATTTGCCATTTCATTGCCTCTCCATGTTTTGACCTGCCTTCCAGTTTACTAATTCTTTCTTTGGCTGTGATGCATCTGATGTTAAGCTATTGAGTTCTTGACTCCAGTTTTCTATTTTTCAGTTCCAGAAATTTCATTGGTTATTTTTTTTTCTAATTTTTTGCTAAAGTTCTTTTCTATTATTTAAGTTGTCAAACATACTTTTTACATTTAAAGACCTGTTGGTTTAAAGACCTGACTTGTTGAGTACCTATAGGTCTGTTTCATTGTCTGTGTTTTTTTTCTCTTGGTTTTCAGACAGTCCTTTGTTTTTTGTATGCCTGGTTATAATTTTACTGAATGTCTTGCAATTGGACATTGAACAGGAATAATTATAGGTTCAGGATGACATTTTACTTCAAAGAGAATTTACTTTTGCTTCTGGGAGTTTGTAGGAACAGATCACCTTAATCCATTCAGGGTTTGAACAGATCGAGTCTTTGTGAGGGCTGGTCTCTTTCTGGGTTACTACTACTCTTACCTTACCCTTTGGAGGTCACAAATGAAAGTCAAGGATGTTTACCAGGGCTCCTTTCCATCCTTGTTGCACCCTGAGCTCGTTTCTGTGTCCGTTTCTGTGAGACTGCCAAAACCTCTGCTCAGCTCTTGAGCCTGTCTGCCTCTGCGTTCAAGTCAGCAAAGGGAAAAGTGGCAACAAATGTAAGGATCACCTTCTTGAGCTTCTGTTCTTTCCGCGGTTTTGACTCTTCCAGATCCCTCGGCCTCAGTGGGTCTGTGGTACCTTCAAACAATTATTTTGTAAATTTTGTCTAACTTTTCTTGTTTTTAACAAGGAGTTCGGTCTGGAACGAACTAATCCACCATTGCTGGAAGAGAAATTCTGCTGAGGAAATTTAAATCAAATCTCAGACATTACATCATTTTATCCATTCATTAGCTTGCATCTTGGAAAAATGTGGACATTTCGTTATATGCCAACAATGCTGTTTCATGTTCAGATTTCCTAGAATTCCCAGAAATGTCTTTTAATGATTGTTTTGTTTGAGGTCAAATACACAGGTCTATATGTGACATTTGGTTGTTGTATCTTTTGAGTCTCTTTTAATCTAGAGTGCTCTCCTCCCCTGCCATCTTTTTCTTTTCATGCCATTGACCTGTTGAAATTCTGCATCAAAGTCCTGTAGAATTTCCCATATCTCGGTTTAGCTGGTTGCTTTTATTTGATCCTCTATCACTTGTTTTTCCTATGAAATGGAATTTAACTGCATGGACTTGATTAAATTCAGTTTTGTTTTTGGCAAGGATGCTTTATAGGTAGTGCAGAATAATTCCTGTTGTATGACATCAGAGAGCACACGATGTCTGATTTTTACACTGTAAGGATGCTAACATTGATCAGTGGGTTCTGTTGGTAACAACGTAATCCATCTATCATAAAATTCTCCATCATTCTTTGATCTCTTTGGTTACTATGAAATACGGTTTATAGAGGCAAGTTAAGCTCTTCTTTTAAATTCAGTCACGTCTTTTACATCAGTTCTAAAAAAAATCATCCCGAACAATCGTTTTTTTCCTGCTTTCAGTGCCAGACTGCTACCTGTAGTGAAGCTGTGTAATTGGTAATTACATCATGTGGGGAAACCTCAGCAGGACCAGCAGTGCGGGTCCTGCCACCAGGACTTCAATAGCCTTTGAGCTTGAGGCATTCCACTTTCTGGATTTGCAGCCTCCTCGCAAAGTAGGGCAGCACAATCTTGGTGCTTATGGGCCTGAGTTAAAGCTAGTACGGGTGCTGCTGCTTTGCTCTGCTTGTTTAAACACATTCCTTCCTAGGCACTTACTCACCACAGAAACACCAAGGGCAGTTTTTCCCTCCTAGGCCCAGCATTCGGGAGCGAATGATTGCTAGCATTGTACCTACAGAAAAGGAATTTATAATGCCCCAACAACTGTCCCAGGAGCCCATGGCCCCTTCCGGTCTGGACCAGTTCAAGTTATGTGGCTCCAGGAACCCTCCCCTGGTCACCAAGGGCTCTACTGCTTCTGGAGCCCCACGTCTGTGCCATGGCAGCCCTCACACTGCTCTCCGTGTCATGATTTTATCTGCCTCACTTCTGCAACTAGACTGTGTCCCAGCCAGAGCAGGGACTCTCCTGGGACTTCTCATTCCCTACCACCCTGGGCACAGAACACAGCATCTCATAGGCTCCCCTGCCCTTTCCCCTTCCCACTCAGACTCCTGCCTTGGTCCCCACACTCCTAGGCCCCCCTGAGGCCGTTCCTGGGTCAGACTCTTCGCTGGCCTTCATTTTTGGCAGTGCCATGATTGAAGACAGCCGGCAGGCCCTCCTCTCTCCTCATCACGGTCACCCACGTGCCCTTGCTGGGGACCTTCTCCCAGCAGGAGTGAGCTTCACCAGTGTTGCTGTGGGTGCGACTCCAGCAAGTAGTCGTGATTGTTATTCCAGATGGCAACTGGGAGGTTTCCAGAAACAATCCAGGCACGTGGTCAGTGCTCGCCAGAGCCACGACACTGCTCCATAAATATTTATGTGCAAGTCCCCCTCGCAGACACATTCCCCTCATCCTCTCCTGACTGAACTTCACTTTGTTTTTTTTAATATCTTTAAGCAACAAGAGCAGGTACCTGTCAAGGCATAATTATGTGCTACTTTCTCTCCCAGCATGGAACCAAGGATTTTTCTTTCCTTCTGCTAACTGACATGACAGACATCCATTTTGTGATATGATTTTTAGTAAAAAATTCCTTTTTGCCTTTAAATTTAATTATTCCACATTCATAGCAATAAAATCAAATCCCAAATTCAGGTGTGCTTTTCAGGGAAAGTGTCCGGGGCAGTTACCTCCTGATAATGGTGTCCTGTACTTAAGCCTTTTGTCTGCAAATCTTAAAATCTCTTCCACACAAGTAGATAATGATGTTCATTTTGTGGGGTGAGGGGTGAAGTGATTGATCTCCTGGTCTACTCAAGAGATGAAGAAAAATCCAAGACCCAGGTGTTGCTTTTGTTTCTCCCCTCCCTCTCCCTTTGCAGTTCTTTCAAAGAAGCATGGCCGACCTTCTATTGATTGAAATACCTCCCTCTCAAGGACTGCTTTCCACTTTTTGAAGAGCACGAATGAAAGGAGTTTCTATATCACATTTCGTGTGGGGAAGAGTTGAGGTTCAGGGAGAAGGAATGAGAAGGAGACGTGTGTCCACTTACCAGAGAATATATGTGTCTCTTGGTAGATCTGCCTCTTCTCTTTTACACAGTAGAGCTTAAATGTGGTTCCATGAGTTCACAAGTGAGAAATGGTCAGAGCAGAGCTTGGCACATGGCAAGCCCTGTGTGAGTCATGACTCTTAGGGCAGAACCTGTGGCCTTTGGACAAGCAGCATTTGGAGTGTGCCCTTGCTCATGCTAGCAGTGTAAATGCGCTTCCCTTTTCCCCATCCAGCCAGGCTTGCCCAGACCCTTGAGAGCCAGTTTATATCTTGTTTCCTTCCTCCAGGAAACCTTCGGTCCAACCAACCACCAGGACCTCTCTCTCTTCATAACTCTTACATTATTCTCTCAATGTAATTCAATCCCCTTGAACTGAGCATTACCATGTACTAAGGTAGGCCTCATTTGGGCACAAAATCATTTCCTCTCCTGTCATATTTTGTAACTGTGGTATGGATGTTTGTCTTGTGTCTGGTGGGATTATTGGGCCTTGAGGGGAAAGCTTATAGCTAGACAGCCTCCAGCCCCAGAAACAATCCTGTACATATAGGAGGAGTTTGGTAGACTCTAAGGATAGATGTTGTGGGAGATAGAAGCGGCCAAACTGTACACATTTTATTGACTCTGATATAATAAATTCTTGTTGAATCACATGGAAGTTATATCAGGTTTGGAGCATAGCCCTTCGTTTTCATTCTTTGCTCTCCTTACAACACCCTCTTCTATTCTGTTACATGGGAAAGAGGTCAAGCTTGTATTGAGCTCCTCCTGCATGCAGGACATCATAGCGAACACAGATGGGGGGGCCAGAATAAAAGCTCTGTAATCCAGTGAGATGATAAGTAAATACACAGGTCCTGTACGAAAGATGGGCCATGATGAACTCCAAGGGCTTGGCAGTTAAAAGGAGGGCATGGTAGTATCTCTGTGGGGAGTCGTGAACACTTCATTCATCGACTCAATATGTACTGAGCTGCCATCTTCTGTTCAAAGGCCGTTCTAGGTGCTGGAGCCTCACAGGAGAGGCTGGAGTATAAGCTCATCAACTGGTCTCTCCGACCCACCCCCAGAGAGAAGCGCAGACCTTGTCTCCTTTCTCTCGTGTTGATTAGAGAGACTTTCCAGTCCTGTCATTTCTTTCCTAACACAGGATGCCACCCCGTCCTGACCACCCAGCTAGCTTCCTCTTGATAGGGGTCAATGGGGTCTGCCCCTCCCCCCCCTTCATGGTCTCCTGGTGGAACGCCAACTGCAAAGGTGAGAGCTGCTGACCCTGTTTGTGCTTTGGTTTCTTCCAGGATTTTTTTCCCCGGAAGCCATCCTGTCAGAGGGGTGCAGGTAATGAAAGTGGGCAAACTACAGTTGCACCAAGGCATGTTCCCCCAGGCGATGAAGAACCTCAGACTGGTGAGTGTGCCGAGACCGTGTGTCCTTCTGCAGGGAGTACCAGGTCTGCCTGTTGCTAGGCCGCTTCCTTGTGATTTTTAGCAACTCTGCACATGCGCACTTGTCTGCATGCACACACGTTGGCACGCACACGCATACCCATAAATGTTTAACGACCAGCTCTAAGAAAACCTGATTTCTGACGTTTGCCGATTTCTGTGATCTAAATGTGTGCACCATGGCCGATCTCAAACTACCCAGATAAAGTCAACCAGCTCCTAAAATTCATGACACTAGAATAGTCAGCTCTTGCCAACGGGTGCAAACTGGACTTCAGGACACCATTACACCTGTGCCCTACTCCAGTGAGCAGGTCGCCTCCTCCCAGTGTGCCGACACTGCCAGCAGAGCGTTCATCACATAGTACAGGCCCAGCTCAGAGGTGCTGCGGGCTTGGTTCCAAACCACTGCCGTAAAGCCAGTATCGCAATCAAGAGAGTCCAGTGAATGTTTTGGCTTCCCGGTGTATATAGAAGTTATGTTTACGTGATACTGTCGTCTATGAAGTGTATACAGCATTATGTCGAAAGAATAATATATACTTTTCTTAATTTAAAAATACTTTATCGCTAAAAAATGCTAACCGTCATCTGAGCTTTCAGTGAGTTGTAATCTTTTTGCTGCTGGAGGGTCTTCCCTCCATGGTGGTGGCTGCTGACATCAGGGTGGTGGGCGCTGAAGGTTGGGGTGGCTGTGGCAGTTTCTTAAATAAGACAACAATGAGTTTGCCTCATCAATGGACTCTTCCTTTCATGGAGGATTTCTCTGTAGCATGCAATGCTGTTTGATAGCATTGGAGCCATGGGAGAACTTCTAGAATTAGAGTCAGTCCTCTCAAACCCTGCTACAGATTTATCAACTCAGTTTCTGGAATATTCTAAATCCTTCATTGTCATTTCAACCATCTTCACGGCATCTTCACCAGGAGTACATTCCATCTCAGGAAACCACTTTTCTTTGCGCATCCATTCAGGTTTCATCATCGGATTGCAGCCCGTCAGTCCCATCTTCAGGCTCCACTCCTGATTCTAGTTCTCTTGCTCTTTCCTACCCATCTGCAGTGACTTGCTCCCCTGAAGTCTTGAACCCCTCAAAGTCACCCAACTTCTTCCAAACCCCTGTGAAAGTTGATATTTTGACCTATTCCTATGAATCACAAATGTTCCTAATGGCATCTAGAGTAGACGAAATAGAAAGGTGAATCCTTTCCAGAAGATTTTTGGTTTAGTTTACCCAGATCCTCAGAGGAATCATGCTCTATGGCAGCTATAGACCAATGAAATGTATTTCTTCAATAATAAGACTTGAAAGTGGAAATTACTTCGTGATCCATGGGCTTAGACGTTGTGTTAGCGGTCATGAAAACAAGATTAATCTCGTTGTCCATCTCCATCAGAGTTCTTGGGTGCCCAGGTCCATTATCATTGGGCAGTAATGTTTTGAAAGGAATCTTTTTTTTTCTAAGTAGTAGGTCAGAACTTAAAGTCACCAGCTGCATTAGTGCCTGAGAGTCAGCCTGTCCTTTAAATGTTTCAAGCCAGGCATTGACTTCTGTTCTCTAGCTATGAAAGTTCTAGATGGCATCTTCTTCCACTATAAGGCTATTTTGTCTGTATTGAAAACCTGATGTTCAATGTAGCCATCTTCATTAATTATCTTGGCTGGATCTTATGGATAACTCCATAAGTTAGGTTAGGCTTTGGCTTAAG
Source organism: Eumetopias jubatus (assembly GCF_037043125.1). Taxonomy (NCBI): domain Eukaryota; kingdom Metazoa; phylum Chordata; class Mammalia; order Carnivora; family Otariidae; genus Eumetopias; species Eumetopias jubatus. The sequence continues at coordinate 64,616,576 of NW_028274818.1, read as the reverse complement.
GGAGTCATGGCTGTTTGATCTTCTATCCAGACCACCGAAACGTTCTCCATATGAGCAGTAAGGCTGTTTCACTTTCTTATCATTGCATGTTCACTAGAATAACACTTGTAACCTCCTTCAAGAGCTTTGGCTCACTGTTTGGTTCAAGAGGCCTAGCTTTTTCAGCCTCTCAGCTTCAACATGCCTTCCTCACTCAGCTTAATCATTTATAGCTTTTGATTTAAAGTGAGAGACAGGCGACTCTTCCTTTCACCTGAACACGCAGAGGCTATTGGAGGGGTATTAATTGGCCTAATTTCAATATCATGTCTCAGGGAACAGGGAGGCCCAAGGAGGGGGTGGTGGTGAATGGTCAGTTGGTGGAGCAGTCAGAACACACACAATGTTTATTTATTATATATATAATAATATATTTATTATATGTGTCTTATATGGGCATGGTTCATGGTGCCCCAAAACAATTGCTATGGTAACATCAAAGATCACAGATCACCATAACAAATATAATAATGATGAAAAAGTTGAACTATTCGTGAGAATCACCAAAATGTGACACCAAGAGAGACACTGCGCAAATGCTGTTGGAAAAATGGTGCCTGTAGACTTGCTTGACACAGGCTTGCCACAAGCCTTCAATTAAAAAAAAAAAAGCATGGTGTCTGGGAAGCACAATAAAGCAATAAGACAAGGTATCCCATAGTAGGATTACCTGTCACCCAGGAGACTGAGGTCTTTGCAGTTATCTTGGTAACCGGTTCAGTGCTGTACAAGGACCTGGAACGGAGGAGGTGTTCCTTGTTGGAGGAAGGAGGAGGGGAGGGAGAGAGAGCCACACGATGGTAACAGTAAGTGACAAGACACTAAATGGGAAAACTGGGCCCGTGTTGGGATATAAGAAAGAGTGATGTTTGTTTTCACCCTCTCAGTGAGCCTCCATGCCCCGGGCTCTCTGCTGCCCCAGACTTTCCACCCCAGCAGAGCTCCCTCTCACCCAAACCATGGCTTCCAGATGGAGAGCCGATGTGCTCACCTGGTCCAGGTGTTGGCAGGTCTCGGGGAGACCTGTTGTATGTGGTTTCCCGCAGAGCACCTGGTACTTGAACAGGACCCTCTGGGCCACAGGGCCCTTGTGTGCAGAAGAGCTACAGCTGAGAGACCCCAGCCCTCCCTCGGGTTGCTCCGGGAAGGCCCAGGGACTGGCTGGTCCCATGACAGGGGCAGCTACCCACATGTAGAAGAGAAAAATCGCAAATACCTGTAAGTTCCTTAAAAATGAAATTTCCTAGTGCTGGTTTTTTGCCTTTTTTTTTTTTTTTTTTAATGATAGCTATGTTCCCTTTCCCAGTCTTTGGTTGAATTAAGCCCATGGTCAACAGGAAGAACACTGAGATTCCTGAAGGCACACGGCTCTTACTTTCTTTTTACCTTGTCTGATGGCTCCACCCAGACTGATGGAGGAACACCTAGCAATCTCTCGCAGTCCCAGAGAAAACTTCCCTTTACTGGCCTGCTAATATCCATCAGGGGTTGAATCAGTGAGGCAGAAAAATACTTCCTAAGAGGGTCTACTGTGAAAGTTTTGACAGAAAAATAACGTGGGGGAAATTTCCCAAGTATATGATGTATCCAACCCAGGGTCACCTGCAAGTTGTTTTATAAGTGCTCAAATTAATCCTTTATATTTCTGTGGGACTAGAAAGCATTAATACTGCTCATATGTAGGGGCGCCTGGGTGGCTCAGTCCGTTAAGTGTACCAACTCTTGGTTTCGGCTCAGGTAGTGATCTCAGGGTCATGAGATCGAGACCTGCATCAGGCTCAGGGTGGAGTCAGCTTAAGATTCTCTCTCCCTCTCCCACTGCCCTTCTCTCCTCCCTCTCTAAAATAAATAAATCAATCTTTTTAAAAATTACTGCTCATTACTTACCTGGTTCCCATGACAGATGAGGTCAGTGGGGCAGATAGTTTCGTTCCCGTTTGAAAACTGAAGGAGCTAAGGCATGGAGACATTCAAGAGTCTGTCTGAAGTCATACGGAGGTAGAGCCAGGTCTAGTTTGTTCAATTTAATGTGTTGATTAAATTCTTCTATTAATCTGAATTAGGCCCAGTGTTGTCCTTCCAATTCAGTGGGGGAGGCAGACATGTGAACAAGTCATTAAATCCAGGCTGGAATCCCAGGCTCTGTGCTTCTCTGAACTGGCCCAGTGAGACTCGCTAGTAAGACTCAGTCGCAGAAATCCCTTTAGATCTGCTGAGCCCCTGATGCCAACTCAGGGGAGATTTGGGTCGCTTCATTCCTCGTGTAAGGCTTTATTATCACCTCTGTGCACAGAACTCTTGGAGGAAACATCAGCTGCAAAAGCAGGAACGCAGACAGACATCTAGAGGTGGATTTATGGGATCGTGTGGGCTGGGTGGACGCCGAGGCCATCACCAGCCTGCCTCACAGCCCTCTGCCCTTTTGCATCCCTCAGGCCCAGTTCCATACTGCCTTCCTCACGTTCTTCTTGTGATGTTACCTCACCTCCAGAAGCTTCCTTTGTTAACTGTTTTAGCATCTTCTCCTCCTGGTACCGAAGGGAAGGCCCAGCAAGGACCCTGATAGCTGCAAAAGGAAGATTCTCGGAGCAGCATCAGCAAGGCTGCCCCCAGGCCTGGGGTTAAAGCATGGCCTGACCCCACGCTTCCTGTTTGGCTCTGCAAGTCGCTGAGTCTCTTGCCAGGTTTTGATTATCAACCGAAATGCAGCTGTGTGCCCGGCTGTGTTGCCTGGTGGGGAGAGCCCTCAGGTTTAGAGTGAGGACGTTCACATGAGAGTCTCAGGACTTGAAGCAAGACTCTGAATCCCTCTGAATAGAATTTTCTTGTTTTTAAAATGAAGATAATCTCTACTCCATAGAGTGGTTTGGAGAAGTAAATGAGGTAGCATGTGAGAGGGTTTTGCCAAGGCCCAAGTATTCTGAGACTATAAAGGATTTTCTTGTTACATGAATCGTCATTCTGATCATTCTCCCGCTGTCCGGTCCCTTCAACACTTGGGTCTGTAGTTTGGGATGATATGGCATTTCCGCTTTGAACAGTTCTGTTCTGTAACGGTTCCCCAACATTTCACACGGGCATGTTCTGTTTCCCCGAGTTGAATGGGAATTCCACAAGGGGCCCTGAACTTATGTACCTTTTGTATCTCCTGGCACCACCTAACAGAGACACATGCCCCAAACATAGCAAGTTCTACTAAATACATACTTGAATGAATAGAATTTTTAATGAATTGAGGTCTTTAAAAGCCCCACCCTGGTCCTGTCCTTTTAGCTAATACGTATATGTAATATGTCTCTGGCTAGTGGACCAGATCCTGTCTAGACCTTTGCTGACCATTTACTAGCAGAGTGAGGCTCTGATCACACCAATTGCAGTGTTTGGTGAGGGTTTTCCCACGCCAACAAGCAATTCTGGGACACCAGCTAGGTGTCCTATAATTCAGTTCGGTTCTGACACTGTCTGCCCAGAGATAGCATCAGATGCCACAGGTGAGGGGCTTATCATTATTATTATTATTTATTATTATAAAAGCTATCAATCAGGAACAGCCAGAGAGAAGAGAGGCATGGGGCACAAACCTTCCATCCTCTCTCAGAGCTCACCACTCTACCCAAATCTCCATGTCTTCACCAACCCGGAAGCTCTTTAAACCCCATCCTTTAAGGTTTTTATAGAGGCTTCATTACATAGGTAGGATTGTTGGCCTCTAACTCCTCTTTGCTCCGCAGAGGGCAGTCATGTGGTTGGTTTTCCTGGCAACCAGCCCCCAGCCTTAAGTGCTTTCTGAGAAAGTCACCTTATTAACATAACAAGAGACATTTTTATTGCTTGCTGCACTAGGGAACTTCCAAGGGTTTTAGAAGCTCCGTGTCAGAAACCAGGATGAAGACCAAAGATATATCTGTCTTGTTACAAATTATGATGTCACACAGAGGGACAGGCAGGACATGTCCATTGCTTTGCAAGCTCATAGGACCTGGGAGCCTAGGAGCAGTCCAGTTCATTCTGCAGAAAGCCTGTCTTCCTCAGTTTTCTTAGGGCTCAGGTAACCCGGAGAGGGGAAAAGGAAGATCTGGTCTTTGCCTTTGAAACTGACGTTTTCTTAGATATTCTTTCTTAGGAACTCTGGAAATAATAGGATGAAAGAACTTGAAAAGGGTTTCAAAGGCTGATTTTGGAGCAGAAATGAGAAAAGCTTCAGAAACAGAAATTGGTTACAGATTCCATTAAGCCAGCCTCCTCCAGGAAAGGGATCCACTTAGCCCAACCCTGATTTGGTTTGGGCTTTCATTTCCACGGGGCTCAGCTGAAATGCTTCTGACTGCTGCCACAGGCCAGTCCTGGGGTCCCTTTGCTGTGTTTCTCTCCTTCTTTCTCCTGTCTCTAATCTGTTTTCAATCCTTTCCATTTATTTCTTGAAGGAATTTTGTTAGCCGCTAATTTGACTTCTTGGAGCTCATGGGGAGCCGTGTTGGTCGGGGCTGGCTTGTCAGTGAACCTGTTTCTTTCCTGGGAGCTCTGCACGCCACTGAGTCCCTCACCCTGGGCTAGACTAGCTGCTTCGTTAGTGCCTTGTTAGCTGAAGGCAGGTTGGAGAACACCAGACTTCTTCCCCTTCGGTAATCATTTTTTATTTAGATGTAAATTGTTTACATTACACTGTAACGTTCCTTTCGTTTTGTTGAAGCATTTTTCATTTTGAGGATCTTTCTAGCTTTTGCTGGGCCTGAGCAGGGAGCTCCTAGACGTTCCTCTCATTCTCATAGAGCTATTAGCTCATCCAGGGAAAGCTCACAGCATAACCACACAGGTCTCTGTCTACCCCAGCCTATACCCTAAATTTAAGGCCCCCAAAATGGCTGATTTAGAGCATGCAGTTCTTTGGTTCCCATTCTTTAATCTGCTACAGTGATTCTTAACCACTTTGATCATGTTCTTATTTAGAAATCTGATAAGAACCACTGACTCGCTAGAGAAAAATGTACATACACACAACACCTTGTACACTGGGTGGGGGCGGGGACTTCAGGGACTGCCTGAAACCCTTCCTTGGACTCTGTAAGTGCCCATAGCCTCTGCGCTAAAAAGCTGTCTTCTAAGTGTGTAACATCACCCCTTAGCATGTGGGCAGATGGGATGGAGAGAGCGGGGACAGAATACAGACAGACACATTGTGCGATAATCATCCATGATGCCTTCAAAGAGTTATTTGGATGTCCCTGGCTCTGATACATATGAATGCCTCCTACGGACCTCCAGATAGAGAATAGTAGTTTCAAGTGTATGTTTCTGAACCAAAAAAGGAGAAGTTAAGTAACAGAATGGTCAATAAAATGAAAGCATAGTGATTAAGTCCTATTAAAGGAAACAAGCAGAAATTTACCTACAGGAAAGTGTAAGCCCAGTACAAATAAGAAGCCAAGTGAGGATTCTGGACTTTTATCTCCACTTGGCAGTAACAACATAACACCTTGTTATGGGGTAAAATATGTGGGGTAAAACACAGCAATAAATGGGGTAAAAATACCCCATTATTACCTCTTCATTCTCCTACTGGAGCAATGTCAGAGAAAACCAGCTGAAACAGAAGGTTTGAATAAAATTCAGAATCTCAACGAATATCCAGAATTTCCAGAATTCAATTGAAGATCACTTGTCATACCAAGAACCAGGAAGATCTCAATCTTAATGGGGGGGGGGGAGACAATCCATAGATGCTGACAGAGGTTTTAAAGCAGCCATTATAAAAATGTAATGAGCAGTTATGAACACCCTCAAAACAAATGAAAAAATAGAAAGTCTCAGCAACAAGATAGAAAATATAAAGAAGTTAACAGGGCGCCTGGGTGGCTTAGTCGGTTGAGCGTCTGCCTTCAGCTCAGGTCATGAGGGATCGAGCCCTGCATCGGGCTCTCTGCTCAGCGGTGAGTTAGCTTCTCCCTCTTCCTCTCTGTGATCCTCTCACTCTCTCTCTCTCTCAAATAAATAAAAAAATCTTAAAAAAGAAAATATAAAGCAGATGCAAATGGAAATTTAAGAACTGATAAATACAATTACCAAAATAAACAGACTAGCGCTTTACAACAGAATGAAGAGGTCAGAGGAATGAATTAGTGAACTTGAAGATAGAACAATAGAAGCTCCCCAGCCTTGAAAAACGGAGGAATCGACTGAATAAAAGGTATAATTGAACAGAATTTCAGGGACCCATGGGACCAGTAACAAAGATGCAACATTGGCATCCCAGAAGGAGGAAAGAAAGAAGTCAGGGTGGAAAGAGTACTTGAAGAAATAATGGTAGAAGCATTCAAATTGGAAAGAAAGAAATAAAATTATCTCTGTTTATCGATAACATCATATATATAGAAACCTTAAATATTCCACAAAAAAAAAACTGTTAAAACTAACGAATTCAACAAAGTATCAGGATATAAAATCAACATACAAAAGTCAGTTGTGTTCTTATACAACAACAGTGAACAATCCAAAAAGGAAATTAAGGAAACATTTCCATTTACAATAGTATCTACAGAATAAAATACTTGGGAATTAACCATGGAAGTGAAAGAGTTATACACTGAAAACGATAAAACATTGCTGAAAAAAATTAAAGAAGACATAAGTAAATAGAATAACTTTTCATGTTTTTGATTGGAAGACTGAATATTGTTAGATGTCAGTACTATGCAAAGCCATCCATAGAATGAGTGCAACCTCTATCAAAATCCCAATGATTTTTTCAAGAAATAGAAAAGTCTATCCTAAAATTCATGTGAAACCTCAAGGGACCCCAATAGACAAAACAATCTTAAAAAAGAAGAAAAAAATTGTAAGGCTTTACCCACTTCCTGATTTCAAAATTTACTACAAAGCTTACATTAATCAGAAGAATGTGGTACCAGCAAAAAGATGGCCATATAGACCAATGGGATAGAACAGAGAGCCCAAAAATCAACTGTCACATATATGTTCAAGTGATTTTTGACCAGGGTACCAAGACCACTTAATGGGGAAAGGACAGTCTCTCCAACAAATGATGTTGGGAAAACTGGATATCCACATGCAAAAGAATGAAGATGGACCCTTACTAACACTGTTTTTAAAAAAGTAACTCAAGATGGAGCAAATATGTAAATATAAGAGCTGAAACTATAAAACTCTTAGAAAACAGAGGAAAAATTTCATGACATTAGATTTAGCAATTTCTTATATATGACACCAAAGGCACAGGCAACAACAAAAAAATAAGTTGGACTGCTTCAGAATTTAAAACTTTTGTATATCTAGGGGCACAATCAACAGTAAAAAGGCTACCCACAGAATAAGACATTTTTGCAAATCACATATCCAATAAGAGATTAATATCCAGCATATATAGAGAATTCCTAAAACTCAACAACAAGAAAACAGCCCAATTAAAAAGTAAGCAAAGGGGTGCCTAGGTGGCTCAGTCAGTTGAGCATCCGACTCTTGATTTTGGCGCAGGTTGTGATCTCAGGGTCATGGGATTGAGCCCCTGCATCAGGCTCCATGCTCAGTGCAGGGTCTGCTTGGGATTCTCTCTCTCCCTCTCCTCCTGCCCCTCCCCCTGCTCACAATACATACATACAAACATACATACATACATACATACATACATATGTAAAATCTTTAAAAAGTGGGCAAGGATTTGATGAGACATTTCTTCAGAGAAGATAGACAAATGGCCAAATAACATGAAAGGATATTTAACCTCACTATTCATTAGGGAAATGCAAATCAAAAACCACACTTCTCACCCTTTAAGATGACTATTATCAAAACAAAACAGAAAACAAGTGTTCATGTGGATGTAGAGAAATTGGAACCCTTGTACATTACCAGTAGGAATGCAAAATTGTGCAACTGCTATGGAAAATAGTATGGTGGTCTCAAAAAAAAAACTATAGAACACTCCACCCAATAATAGCAGAATACATACTCTTTTCAGTGCCTACAGATCATATACCAGACCACATGCTGGGCCATAAACAAATCTCAGTGAGGATAAAAGGATTCCAGTCGCCCAGAGTAAATTCTCTGACCACTAGAATTAAATTAGAAATCGGTAACACGATATTTGGAACAAAGCCAAATCCACACTACCAATTTCTCTCTGAGACTTGCTTTACCCCTAGAACTAATCCAGTTCAGTCTCTTCATTATTTAATTGAGGAAACTGAGGCACAGGGAGGCGATATGACTTCTTCAGGGTCTCTCAGGTGCTCAATACCTACTCAATGGGTTGATTGATTAGTTAAATATAACAATATGAAGCAGCCCTTTTACTACCAGTGGAAGGCACAGCCCCGAGCTCACCACCTCTGTAACCCCTTGGCGGTCCCCTTGGGCTGTGTTGGTTCTTCCCTCCCCTGGACACCCAATACCTCCCAGTTCCCTTGATCACAGACTCCTCTGCTCTAATTCTGTCTCCTTCTTCTACCCAGAGCTGTTCTCTGGGTAAGGCCAAGTCTTACTTGTTAGAGCTGCTTAGACAATATTTAGTGAATGAATGGATCCACGTTTTCACTAAGGAAGTTTTGCCTCCCACGGAAGGGAGGCAGGGAACACACGTCCTTCCTGTGGATCCTACGCTGTTATTCAAGAGGTAGAGCAGAGCAAAGCCAGCAGGGGCGCTGCTGAGCTCCGGTGTGTCATCAAAGGCTGTGGAATTTTCTGCTGCCCATTGGAAAGAGCTCTTGCTCTGGAACTGCGGGATGTGTTGTAGGTCTGGCTTCTTACATTTCCTGCTTCACATGCCTCAGACCATGTCCACCTCCCCCTCCTCCGCTCAGCTTTCAACCTGAGACATGCAGAGTAAGAAAACTTGGATTTTTCCCTCTTGCGCTTATCAGGCATACATTTCTTTTCCCTCTGATTGTATATCCATATTTAAATCATGCTTGGGGAAGTCATTTATTGGATCCCCTCGGGCTCATGGTAGAGAGTATATGAGATCCCTGATAAGCTTAATATATTTGTATTAAAAATTAATAAGTGGGCTATTGTTTGCAATGTTAAATCATGATTTGATTTCACATATTTAATATAAGACCACAATTTTAAAATTACTTAAAAAGATGTGATAAGACTGCAGTCAGTTCTGGGACCCTGTCTTTATTCCGGAATGAACCACGCCTGTCACGTGGCAGACAGTGCCACCATCTCTCGTGTCACATTTAGAGTCCATACCCGATGTAGCAGCCCCTTTGGAGGCTTCAAATGAGTCCTCTACCGAAGATTATGTGGAGGCTCTTTTTAAATGCTGCTATTAAAAAAATCAAATGTAATGGGAAGAGATAAGCTTTTCCCAGTGCAAGCCGGCTCCAAATTTATATTTCCTTAATCTGTTTTATATGCTCCTGCAGGAAATTAAACCAAAATTGTCCTTTCTGACATGTGCGTGTGGCGGGTGGGAGGGGCTGAGCGAAGGGAGACACAGAGCTATAGGAAACAATCGCTCTGGTTTGTCAGGGATTTACGGTCTATTTGGAGGAAAAAGCCCTCTTCTTCCCACTGGACTGAAGGGTTGCAGCCTCCATGGAGAGCTGTGCCTACAGCCACGGGGTGCTCTCGCCCTACATCACTGAGAACTGTTGCCCCAGCTCACCTGTCCGCCGGTTGACGCCCAAGACAAGGGCCAGATATCCTGCATAAGCAGGTCTGCGTTTCCACTCACCTCCTGTCCCCCCGGGGAGAGACATCCTTTGCACACATATGGAAGATGGTCACTGCCAGGCTTTGCACATTACTGAATTCTATTTCTTTCTTTCCTTTCTCTCCTGTTCTCTTCTGCTCCCCCATCACTCATAAAATGATCATGTCTGCTTAAGTGTATCTATATTTAGTTTCACCTTCTAGATGAATGATGTTGATGTTTTTTCAGTTTCTTCAAATTGATCCTCTGCCCTAGCTCTACCCTCTGGGTCCTCTCTGCTTCTAGCCACCCCCATGGATAAAATCTTCTAATCTTAGTGTCTCAAATCTTATACATAATGCTCAGGGGTCGCCCCCTGCCCTCGCCTTTGCTTCCAAGGCTGTGTTCACCACCAAATAAGAGAACACAGAGCACCATCAAGAGCATCTTGACTGGGAAGATCCTGCGATCCCTCTGGGTGTCTCAGAAGCCACGTCTAGGTATAGGGGAGACTCGGGTCCCTCCCCTATAGGAGGCTGCACAGTGCTGTCATGGAGGGAGCCCCGGGTTGAGTCCTGAAGAGTCAGCGCTCACCCTCTCCCCACCTCTCAGGCCGTACCGTGAGGACTCTGGACCCTGTGGTCCTCGTGGCCCCTCCATAAGGAAGCGGGCATGGAAGTGTGGGAGTGAGGCCTGGGGACAGCCACACAGCTTCCCCTTTCTGCCTGTGACTCTGTAATTCCAGAAGGTTCTGTAATTCCAGAAGCCTCCTACAGAGGCTCAGGCTCTTATCCTGCTGTAGGACAAGTACTAAGATTATAGATCAGCCACAATTAACTTCAGCTCTTGAGCAGACCTGATTTCTAAAGCTGGAAGAAAGTGAAACTTACAACTGGAAGAAAGGCAGAAAGGAAGGTTTAAACACATGCAAATCCACCTTACCTTGTTGGAGTGCTAGGAAGATGACCTTTGTCATTTAGCCTCTGAGTCAAATGTCCAGAATATCCTTGAGGTGAGGAAACTGGAGAAATATGGCCAGGAGGGCACAAAAAGCTAGTCGGGGCATCCTCCTGAGCAACAAGGCCAGGCCCCAATCCAGCAGAGGGTTTCCATGAAGGACAGGGATGGAGGTGAGCTCTCCCAGGTCAGGCCTGACCTTTTTCTGGACTCCCTGTTAGTGGGGTCCCATGGAGGGTTATTTCCCTTTATGCAAAGATGTTTTTAGGCGGTGCTTCTGGCCCATTCATCTTCCTCTGCCGGATCCCAGAGACATCTGACATCTGCTGCTGAGTAGAAGGGAAGAGAACATCCAAGAGAGCTTTCAAGTAGGAGGATTTCCTGTGACGGACTTGAAGCAGCTGTCTACTCTCACGACCGTCCTGCTTTCGAGCAGCTCTCCGCCTCAGACCTTCATGTGTCCGGACCGACTGACGACCCAGAGTTGTGCCCCGGGGGGTGGCGGGGGGGATGAAACAGGACACATTTGTTCCCAGATTTGTTTTTGATCTTCTGTCGGGAGGGATCTCATGGAGGCTGGCTGCCGCCGGCAAGGTGGTGGACAGCGCCCCCCCCCCACCCCCGCCATGTGCTTGTGGACACCGTACACCCAGGGGGCCACCCCACTCAAGTTCATGAGAACCTTCAGAGTTTGCCAGCTGGCATGTCACCAGGGGACGGGCCTACCTGTCTGCAGGTCACAGCTGGACTCCGTGCATGCTGCTCTCTTTCAGGCTGGAGACCAGAGCCTGAGCAGGCAGGTCTTCCTCTTCCTTTCCCTTCCCTACATCCAGACCCCTCTGCCTGCCTATTTGCCCTCCTTCCAGACTACAGAGGACTTTTTAAAGAGGCAGGGAAGAGGCCAGGAACACAGGCAAGGAAAACAGTCCTGGGTCTGACCACTGAGCTGCCCTGGGTTTCCTCCCCACAGAATGAAGAGCTCTGAGGATGTGACCATATTGCTCCCCAGCTCCATAGTCTCTGGCTGCAAAGCTCTTCCTACCCAGGAGTCCCTAGGAATTTAGTTTAAGCAAATATTCCACAAAGGCAAAAAATGTCATAAGTTGGAAGAGCTACATCATGTCATTTTTTGTTAAAAATCAGAAGTGATCTACATTTCCGAGAGCAGCTTAGTGAATGAATGAGGGTCTGTAAACATGATGGAATTACTTGTACACAACCATTAAAGTGGTAGTTATGCTGGCTATAAATTAACATTGAATAATAAATAGCTGCTCTTGTTTGTCGAGAGCTACTGTATCAGTCATTCTCAGCCCCAAGGGCACGTTTCATGAATCACACGTGTGGGGTCTGGGTGTTGGTGTCTCTTTTGAGGCTCCCTGGTTGATAATACTGTGCAGCCAAGGCCGAGAGCCTGCATGCCAGGAACTTATCTGGGTGGGTGCTTAATGACCACCAAGTGATGTCTTCCCTTATCTCCTGAAGGCACCTGCACATTCAGTGCCGTGGCTCTGTCCTCCCTTCCCGCTAGCCCCCTAGTGGGCGGTACAGGATGATACTGTTTGTTTCTGATTTATTGACTGCAAAAATATCATTGCTCTGTAACAAGCCTTCCCAAAACTTAGCAGAGTAAAACAACCGCCACTTTATTATGCCCACAGATCCTTTGGGTCAGGAATTCAAACAGATCACGATAGGAATGGCTTGCCTCTTTGTCACAGTGTCGGGAGTTTCAGCTGGGAAGACTGGAATCTGGCTCCCTTCTGGCTAGTGGCTGGAGTCATCTAGATGCCCTGTTTTGTTTTGTTTTGTTTTTTTAAGATTTTATTTTTAAGTTATCTCTACACCCAACATGGGGCTCAAACTCACGAGCCTGAGACCAACAGTCACATGCTCTTCTGACTGAGCCGGCTGGCCAGAGGCCCCCGGGTGCTTCTTTACACACATCTCTGGTGTGTAGGCCAGGATGACTTGGAAGATGGACTCAGTGAGGACTGTCCACCAGAGGCCCACACATGGCCTCTCTCTGGGCTTGGGGTTCTCACAGCACGGAGACTCACGGCTCCAGGAGCAAACATGCTCGTGAACAAGGCCTTTTTAAAATAGCGTTGGAAGTCAATAGCATTCCTTATATTGTTCTCTTATTATTGAAGTGGTCACAGGCCCACCCAGATTTCAAGAATATTATGGAGGCAGAACTGATAAGACTTAGTGATGGACTACTAAACATGTAGAGTGAAGGAAGCGATTGTCAAAATGCTGATGCTTAATGTCCTAGGACATGAAAAGAATACACAAAAATATACACATCAAAATCACGGTGCAAAAAGATGAGAAGTAAATGCATCATGCAAAAATGAAATATTATTTTAAGTCTGGTGGCAGCATGATATTTCATCTTTAATATTACTTAATCATTCTTAGTAGCTCTTCTTAATCCTGAGTACCCACTGAACCTCTTCACTGACAACCCCTGAAGATCATTGTTGGAAACCACATACCAGCGGGATTCAAGTCATGAGCACACTCTCCAAACATCACATTAAAAAAAAACGTAACATTCACCTTGTTCCTTACTGTGTGGCTTGGGGAACCACAGTGCTGCTCTCACTAGGGACTGTGGAGTTCACTGCACTAGGATCACAGGACAAAGATGAGTGGGCAGGGGCCCACCTACTTTGGGATCAAGATGTTGCCAGGGAGACTGGGGAGCACCGCCCCCAGACCCTGAGACCTCCACCCAGCCCATCCCCAGGGTGTTGCCAAAGGCTCTTGGTCTCACTGCAAGAAAGAATTCAAGGACAGACCAGACAATGGTTGAGTGGTGCAAGTAGGTAAGTTTATTAAAGTGAGCATACACTCGCGAGATGTGAGCTCTGGCCAGCTCAAGGGAGAGCTGCTTGCCTTGGGGTTTGGGTCTCTATCTTATTGACAGTTGTTAACTCGGGGAGTGGCTTTCTTGGGAGCAGTGTTTCTTGACTTTTCTCCATTACTAGGTCAGGGTTTCCAGCCTTCTTTGTCTTGGGCCTGTCTGCTTTGATCCAGCTTCTTGTGGCTCTGTTTTGGACTGTTGCCAGGATAGGTCTCTAACCACCCCCCTCCCCCATAGCTGCCCATGACTCCCCCTTTATGGGCCTCCAGGCATCCTGTTAAAACCTAACTAACTGCCTACTCTAACATAATCCATCTTCTTTCTTTTTCCTTTAGGCTTTTGATATTATGAGAGTGACCCACGGCAGAGAACACAGCCTGATTGAAGATTTGATCCTACTTTTAGAAGAATGTGACGCCAACATAAGAGCATCCTAAGGGGTGCAGTCAGAGGGAAGGACAGCTTCTACCCTTATTGAATGTCATATAGAGGTCACACACTCTACACTGTTGTGCGAGCCTCCCTACTGGGAATGTGATTCTCTGTTCATGTAGGTAAACAAAGGCAGACATACAGTGTGCCAACCACAAGAATCACTCGTTGTAGAGAAGCACAATTATAAGAAATATACAAAATTTGGTTGAAAATACCATCTGGTAATCGTTTGCTTCCTCATTGGTTGACTTCAGTGTTTAAGATCTCAACATTCTCAACATGAAGGATGGAAAGTTCTATTAAAAGCATGGTAGAATAAGTTGTAACTTTCTCTTTGGCTATCTGTGGGGATAATTGGATTAAAAATCAGTGTTTTCACAAGCAAAAACTTATTGTCTATTTTGTCAAGAAAGCGGAGTTTCAGATGTTTTCTTTACTAGTTGTGGTGACATGTACATCCCTTATTTACTCCCAAATACATCTCCTGAATCCTAGAAAGAAGTCATTTTAGGTGTTACTAGAAAAGCATAGGAAGTCTTAATGGAAAAGAAAAAATGTTTTTTCAAACGTCTTGTGACTCTTCTGTGCATTTTGTACCATTTTGTACATGTCATGCTTTTTCTTTCCTTGGAGTTTTTTTCCGTAATTCCCTATATCTGTGGTTTGACCAGGTGACATGCGTACCCCGAAGCTCCATTATCCTGCATCCCAGCTCAAAACGGATATTTTTGTTTCTTCTTCCTCTCTCTCTACCCACTTTTCCACCTTTCTGTGTTATTCAAATTCAGAGAAATTTTTCCTCTGGGGGAAGAAAAAGGAGGTGATTTCTTCTATGGCTCCGTGACCCTGTGAGCAGTTTCGTCCCTCCTGCTTAGATGGGCTCAGGCAGTAATTACGGTAATGAGGGAGGCTCCAGTCACCCCCACCTTATTTTACAAGCAAGGAAAGGAGGTACTTACTGGGGGTGGTGTCCTGTTCCCCAGGCCCCAGGATCTGCCCTGCCCTCACAGAAGGAGCCCCGTGGCCACGTGGGGCGCAGGCCACTGTCAGAATGACACAGGGGCATCTGCTCAAGCCAGAAGGAACCAGCCTCGCTTGGCGGCAGAGAAGGCTGACCGCCGGAAGCTGGAGTCGATGTGCCAAACGCCTGGCGATCATTTTGATCGTGGAAATGTGCACAGTGTCCAGCACGCGGGTGCGTTCTGCAGGCTTTCTGTCGGCTTCTGCTGGCCCAGGCATGGCTGACTGTGGCTGGGTATGCTCATTGCCTGCAGTTGCCGGTGGGTCAGCTGGGGAAAGGAGGGTGACAGGGTCACGCAGCTCACTGGGTTGGCCCAGTCTCGTTCATGTGGCAGCAGGGTTCCAGGAAGAGGAAGTAGGCAGGCCTCTGTACGCAAGCGCTTCCTGTGTCGGCTGGCATTGCATTTGCCCATATCCCACGGGACCAAGCCAGGCACAAGGCCAGCCCGGAATGGAGGGTGGGTAGAGCCTCCTCACAGTCATCCTATTGCACAACATGGGGTTGTGGAGAGGAAGATAATGTGACCATCAAGGCGATCCACATAGTCCCGTGTTGGTGTTCCAGAACATTCAGTGAATTGGATGAAATTCATAGACCTTCTTTCTAGAAAACCATATCCACCCCAACAATTTGCTCTTAGGATCAGGGACCCTTGAACTGCCCGTTGTCTGTCAGTGGACTCCCCTTCGTCTAATGAGAAATAGACTTGCTACCTTTCAGAATCACTTACGGGAATTACACATTTTAAATTCATTAGGGAAAGAGAAAAACCGTATCAGGAGGCAGGGGTAGTCCCTCACAGGCCAAATGAGCAGGGCTCACTGCTAGAACCCTGTGTTGGCCAATTTTCAGAGTGAGATTTATCAGGCAATGATGATCCTGGATAAAGCGATTTGCCCTTCTGCCTGCTAGAGAAGGCGTGACAGGCTTTTAAATCCTCCCCGCTCCCTTCCCGTTGTGTGGGAGAAGGTTCCCTTAGGAGCGAGGGGCTCAGCTTGCACGGGCTTCTAATAGAAAGTAAACGTTCAAGCAATGGTAAACATTGACCCAGCATCTTTACCACAAAATAATTTGGGGCAAGGGGGGAGGGGACGGGGAGCGTGGTGTTAAATCCGTGTCATCCGTGGCTGGCGACTTACAGCCGCCCCAGCCACCATGACTGTGATTTCATTAATCCAGTCATCGTAGCGGCAGGCTTTTTGCACATCAGTAACTTGACGCCATTAGTTGCTCCTCTGGGATGAGAACACATTTAAGCTGAAAATGAACACACTGGGCATAATTTATAGCCAGGCCACATGAAGGCCAAGCGTGCAGGGAGGAAGGCTGCCTGGGAAGCCAGCCCGCTATGGGGGCTCAGGGCCGGCGCCGTCCAGCCAGGCCAGAATGCTGGGCAGAGAGGGTGGCTGGCGCCCCACGAGGCCGCTTGGCCACAGACCAGAGAGCGCCCCTGTCCAGCTTCGCTGCAGGGTGACAGAGAAAGGCATCCGTGGGAGCCCGCCCCGGAGTCAGGTCTTGAGAATTCTCTTCTGGCCCAGTCAGGAGTTGATGTCACGCTCAGTCAGAGGAGCCCACGGGGACGCCCCAGGGAGAAGATTCTGGGCATTATCTTTGGAGCATCATAAAATCCTCTGACAAGCAATCATCGTCAGGGGCTTCAGGAACACACTGGAGCCCTCCTTTTACCTGAGGTCTGTAAGAGATCGGACTGGTGGAGAAGGGCCAGCAACACCACCACCCCCAGCGTGGGACGTTCCCTTAACCTTTCAAGGTTTGGATGCGCCAAAGTGCTAAGGTCTCACAATCAACCTAGTCAAAGCCAATTCAGAACAGGGGAGACCAGTTCTCTGCCCAGCATATTCAGCTCCACGCTACCATCATCCTCCCGGCTCTTCAGCACAGAAACTCACTCACCGACTCTCTCCTCTGACAAAGGAATAAGTTCTGTCTATCCATCCTCCGAAGTGCTTTCTTTCATTTCAGCCATTTTTATTCTTACCTATTCCCAGGCTCTATCAGGCCACGACTCGTCGTTCCTCAGCCCCCTGCAAAGACCTCCTCCATCTCACCCCTCCTTTCTCTGTCCTCCATCAGAGCTGCCAGAGGCACCTTCCAGAAATACCCGTTTCTTCATCTCTTATAACCCCCTCTGCTCAAAAGCTTGCAGTGGCTCCCCATTGCCACTAGACTCAGTCAAGTCTTCAGACTGGCATTCATGGTCCCAGACCACTGACACATGGCCCAAACCCCTGAGTGTTAAACTTCCTGGTCCCCCCACGCACCTGCCACTCTAGATGGATCCGTACCTGCCCCTGACCCCCCACCCCGCTTCAGTCTCCTGAATCTGTCCTCTTCTTGGACGGGTCCTTGTTTGTTCATACTGACCTAATCCTCTTTCTTCTCCATCTGTCTCTTACCAGGTCTCAAAGACCTAGCCTGAGCCTCCATCCTCCTGTTTCTTTCCTTCTTTTTAATTGAAATACGGTCTAGTCTGTAACCATAATTCTTCTATGTGATGCTCAAGTCCTATCAGCTTTGGCTATTGGGATTTTCTTCAGGTTAAATGTCTTGTGTGTTCCTATCATTTTGGAAACACTTTTTTACTCCGAGGTACAGCGAGGTGTTTCAGGCTCACTTTATACTTTCTCACTCTAGACTTGGAACTAGCTATTCTTTAAGGAACCCTGGTCTTTTTAGTAAGGAATGGTATTCAGGAACCCTAATCCCTGCACTATGTTTGTTTATTGCTACTAGAGTGACGCTTCTTATTTGTAACATTTAATCTCTTAGTTTGTCACTCGTTTTTTGACTTTGCTTTAATATTTTGCCCTGAGTTCCTTTGAATAGCATTTTCCAAAAATACTCCATAAGAAATCTACTCCAGGATAAAGCAGGGTTCTATTGTAAAGTTACAATAGTACCACCAACCTTCCCAGATGGTCCTTGATTCTTTTTTTATTATTATTTATTTAAATTCAGTTAGCCAACATATAGTACATCATTAGTTTCTGAGGTAGTGTTCGATGATTCCTTAGTTGTGTATAACATCACGTGATGTGATGAGCACTGGATGGTCCTTGATTCTTAGCTGTTCCTGAGTTGAGTGGATATTTTGATTGATTGATTGATTGATTTTAAAGATTTTATTTATTTATTTGACAGAGAGAGAGACAGTGAGAGAGGGAACACAAGCAGGGGGAGAGGGAGAGGGAGAAGCAGGCTTCCCGCGGAGCAGGGAGCCCGATGCGGGGCTTGATCCCAGGACCCTGGGATCATGACCTGAGCCAAAGACAGACGCTTAATGATTGAGCCACCCAGGTACCCCAAGCGGATATTTTTAAAAAACCATTTTTCTATTGCCCATTCTATGATCTTCCTGTCTTCAGCCAGCACCTGCCTACTCGAGGTTCTTTACCTGGTCGAACGATTCAGTTTACCATTCCTGAGCTGTCTGGATAGTTGGTGGTCTTGCCTTTTTGGGGTTGTCTCAATGTTCCATCAAACTAATTTTCATGTTAAAGCTGCCCCTGGTTCAGATGTGGTCCTCCTTCACCCCGCTGTATGACAGTGATTTGATACTGGGATTCAGTCCATCCAACCTTTGCCTATTGGTTCAGCGGCATGATGAGCCCCAAATGGCCATAAGGCCATGTCAGTTTCCACAATGATGGAGCCATTGTATTCTCTGGAGGAATCCTGTCTCCCTTAGAAACCAAGACATATAAACTAGTAGATCTCAAGGTCACAGGGATAGGAAGCAAAAATTCCACAAATGCATTATTAACTGTAATTGTGAGAGAAAATTATTTATAGCCCATTTAAAAATAAATGCCAACCTAGCATATTAAAGTAACTGTAGAATAAAGACTGTAAGCGTCTCAATTGTGCTTCCCACAAGTACTTTCTTAGGACCTACTGGATGAATTTAATTATCTAACCTTTTTAAAAATATATTTATTATATTTTTTATTGAAGTGTAGTTGACACACAGTGTTACATTAGTTTCAGGTGTACAACCTGAACAACTCTGTACACATGCTATGCTCACCACAGGTGTAGCCACCATCTGTCACCACACGCTATAACAATACCATTGACTATATTACCTCTCATCCCTGTGACTTATTCATTCCATAACCGGAAGCCTGCACCTCCTACCCCCCTTCACCGTTTTACCCGTCCCCCCATCCGCCTCCTCTGACAGCTACCCATTTATTTTCTGTAGTTATGAGCATTTCTGCTTTTTGTTCATTTGTGTTTTAGATTCCATATATAAGTGAAATCATATGGTTATTTGGGGTTTTTTGTTTGAATTATTTCACTTACGATAAAAACCTCTAGGTCCATCCATGTTTTTGCAAAGAGCAAGATCTCATTCTTTTTCATGGCTGAGTACTATTTTATTATATATATCACATCTTTATCCATTCATCTATCATTGAATACCTAGATTGCTTCCATATCTTAGCTATTGTAAACAATGCTGCAATAAACATAGGGATGCCTATATCTTTTCAAATTATTGTGTTCATTTTCTTTGGGTAATTACCCAGTAGTAAAAGTGCTGATCATATGATATTTCTATTTTTAATTTTTTGAGGAAATTCTATACTGTTTTCCGCAGTGGTTGTACCAATTTACTATCCCATCAGGAGTGCACAAGGGTTCCCTCTTACCCACATCCTTGGATTGTTATCTTGTTATTTCTTCCCTTTTTGATAATAGCCATTCTGACAGGTTTGAGGTAACATCTCATTGTGGCTTTGATTTGCATTTCCCCGATGATGAGTGATATTGAGTGTCTTTTCATATGTCTATTGGCTATCTGGATGTCTTCTTGGGAGAAAATGTTGTTTCAAGTCCTCTACCTATTTTTGAATCGATTATTTATTTGTTAGGTGTTGAGTTGCATAAGTTCTTTATAAGGTTTGGATGTTAACTCCTTACCAGATATATCATTTGCAAACATCTCCTATTCATTAGGTCCTTTTTTTTTTGTCTTGCTAATGGTTTCCTTTATTGTGCAAAAGCTTTTTAGTTTGCTATAGTCCCAATAGTTTATTTTTGCTTTTGTTTCCTTTGTCTGAGGAGACCTATAAAAAAATATTGCCAAGGTTGATGTCAAAGAGATTAATGCCCATGTTTTCTTCTAGGAGTTTTATGGTTTCAAGTCTCACATTTAGGTCTTCAATCCATTTTGAGCTTTTTTTGTGTGTGGTGTGAAAAGGTGGTCCAGTTTCATTCTTTACATGTACTGTCCAGTTTTCCCAGAACCATTTGTTGAAGAGACTGTCTTTTCCCCATTGAATATTTTTGCTTCCTTTGTGGCATATTAATTGACCATACAAGCATCATTTCTGGGCTCTCTATTCTGTTCCATTAATCTATGTGTCTGTGTTTGTGCCAGCACCATACTGTTTTGATTACTATAGATTTGTAGTATATCTTGAAATCTGGGATTATGAGACCTCCAGGTTTGTTGTTCTTTCTCAAGATTGCTTTGGCTATTTGGGGTCTTCTGTGGTTTCATATACACATTTTAGAATTATTTGTTCTAGTTCTGTGAAAAACACTATTGGTGTTTTGATAGGGATTTCATTGAATGTGAAGATTGGGTAGTATGGAACATTTTAACAATATTAATTCCAATCCATGAGCATGGTGTTATCTCTCCATTTGTGTTGTCTTCAACTGCTTTCATCCGTGTTTTTAGTTTTCAGAGTACAGGCCTTTCACTTCCTTGGTTAAGTTTATTACTAAATAGTCTATGGGGTGCAATTATAAATGGATTTTTTTCTTATTGTCTCTGCTACTTTTTTGTTAGTATATAGAAACAACAAATTTCTGTATATTAATTTTGTAACCCACAACTTTATTGAATTCATTTATTCTAATAATTTCTTGGTGGAGTCTTTAAGGTTTTCTATGTATAGTATGTCATTTGTAAACAGTGACAGTTTTACTTCTTTCTTACCATTTTGGACACTTTTATTTCTTTTTCTTGTCTGATTGCTGTGGCTGTGACTTCCAGTACTATGTTGAATAAAAGTGGTAAGAATGGATATCCTTGTCTTGTTCCTAATCTTAGAGGAAAAGCTCTCAGTTTTTCACCATTGAATATAATGTTAGCTGCATGTTTATCATATATGGTCTTTTTATGTTGAGGTTATTCCCTCTAAATCCACTTTGTTGAGAGTTTTTATCGTAAATGGATGTTAAATTTTGTTAAATGCTTTTTCTGCGTCTATTGAGATGATCAACATCAAATATACCAACATTCACATTATAAAGGCTCCAGAAGGAGAAGAGAGAAAGAAAGGGGCAGAAAACACAACTGAAGAAATAATACCTGAAAACCTCCTGAACTTTGGGAAGGAAGCAGACATCCGGGTTCAGGAAACAGAGTTCTGAGCAAGATGAACCCAAGGAAGTCCTCATCAAGATATATAATAATTAAAATGTCAAAGATGAAAGATAAAAAGAGAATTTTAAGAGCAGCAAGAGAGAAGCAACTAGTTACAAACATGGGACACCCCATAAGGCTATCCACTGATTTTTCAGCAGAAATTTGGCAGGCCAGGAGAGAGTGGCATGATATATTCAAAGTACTCAAAGGAAAAAACCTACAACCAAGAATGCCTGTTAAGTTTATTGTTCAGAGTTAAAGAGAGAGAAAGAGTTTCCAAACAACAAAACTTAAAAGTGTTCCTCACCACTAAATTAGATAAACTAACTAAAATACTTTTCTTCCTGAAAACAAAAACATTCTCCTTGGAGAAAACTGGAAAAATACTATCACAAAGCAGAAAGTAAAAATTACATTTCCCTCAAATGTGCAGAGATCTATCCTATATGCAGTCTGGCATGTTTCCCTCAAGTCTTTTTTTTTTTTTTCTTTTTTAGTTGAAGTGTAGATGACACACAATATTATATTACTTTCAGGTGTACAACATACTGATTCAACAATTCTATACATTACACTGTGCTCACCACAGTAAGTGTAGTCACCATCTGTCAGTATATGATGTTATTACATTATTTTTTCCCCATGGAGTTTTTAAAAATTTTTTCTTTAAATTCAATTTAGTTAACATATAGTGTATTTTAGTTTCAGAGGTAGAGTTCAGTGATTTGTCAGTTGCATATAACACCCAGTGCTCATTACATCAAGTGCCCTCCTTAATGCCCATCACCCAAATACACCCTCCCTGTACCTCCCCTCCAGCAACCCTCAGTTTGTTCCCTATATGTAAGAGTCTTTTATGATTTTATGGTTTGCCTCCCCTTCTGTTTTTATCTTATTTTATTTTTCCTTCCCTTTCCCTATGTTCATGTTTTGTTTCTTAAATTTCACATATGAGTGAAATCGTATGGCTTTTGTCTTTCTCTGACTGACTTATTTCATTTAGCATAATACACGTTAGTTCCACCCACATCATTGCAAATGGCACTATTTCAATTCTTTTTGATGGCTGAGTAATATTCCATTGCATATATATATCACATCTTCTTATCCATTCATCTGTCGATGGACACCTGGGCTCTTTCCATAGTTTGGCTAGTGTGGACATTGCTGCTATAAACATTGGGGTGCATGTGCCCCTTTGAATCACTATGTTTGTATCCTTTGGATAAATGTCTAGTAGTGCAATTGCTGGGTCGTAGGGTAGTTCCATTTTTAACTTTTTGAGGAACCCCCATACTGTTTTCCAGAGTAGCTGCACCAGCTTGCATTCCCAACAGTGTAAGAGAGTTCCCCTTTCTCTGAATCCTCACCAACATCTGTTGTTTCCTGAGTTGTTAATTTTAGCCATTCTGACTGGTGTGAGGTGGTATCACATTGTGGTTTTGAATTGTATTTCCCTGATGCCAAGTGATTTGGAGCATATTTTCATGTGTCTGTTGGCCATTTGTATAACACCAGCATTTATATGAATTTGCAATCCAAGTAGTTAAAGCCTGGGCTGACTAAGGAGCATCTAGTTGTGAACTGACTTGAGGTGGTTCTCAGCTGGTAATTCCTTCAAATCTATGGCAGAAACAAATGAAGAAACCTCACTAGAGAAGGAGATATTCATCCTAGGTCTCTAGGAAAGCCTACAAATCATTTTTGAAGGTCAGTGAATGACCAGCCAATGGTAATCAGTAACTCAAGAACAAAAACAACATGAGTTCCAGATAAACAACAAGCAACAGCAACAAACCTATGTTCTAAATACTGGAAATACCATATCCATATTTTAAAACAATTAAGTTCACTACTTTAATAAATGAATGACAGACTTTTTAAACTACAAAGAATAAGGAATTATAAAAAGTGACGTATTTGACAAGATGCTAGAGATGAAAAGTACAGGAATTGAAATGAAAGCTACAGTGGAGACCTTTCACAGCAGCCTTTTCATCAAGAAGACAAAGTTAGTGGACTGGCAGATCAGTCAGAAGAAATTACCCATAATGCAGCACAGAGAGAGAAAAATATAGAAAATCTAGTAAATAAGCAATGAGGAAGAAACAGTAGGAAAGTCTACTGTCCATTTCATCTAAGACCCATTGGATAGAAGAGAATTTGTAGAGATTTGAGCAGACAAGGGTTGAAAATTTTCCAAAACCAAGAAAAGCACTAATTCACAGATTTAAAGGTCCAGTGAATCCCAAGCATGATAAGTAAAAAGAAATTAACAACAAATAGAACATTGTGAATTTAAATAAAACTACAGAAAAAGAGAAAATCTTAAAAGCAACCGGAGTAAAAGGACAAATTACCTCCAAAAGAATGTGAGTAGAAAAACAGGTGACTTCTCATCAGCACACTAGAAATCAGACACAATGGAATCGTGTTTTCAGTTGGTGAAAGAAGGTAACTGTTACCCTAAACTGTTATATCTACAAAGGGATGTTTCAATAATGAAGGTGGAATGAAGACATTTAAAAACAAAAACCAAGAGGGCTTATTATTGAGACCTGACTGAAAAAAATGCTAACAGAGATTCATCATACAGAAGGAAAGTAATCATAATTAGAAGGTTGGAGTTGCAAGAAGAAATGGAAAAGAAAGAAAATGGTGAATATTTGGACAAGTATACATAAAGTTTATCTTTATAAAACAGTAATAATACATCTGCTAAGGTTAAAAATAAGACATAAACTAGATTATGAGAACAGTACGTAAATAAGGAAGGAGTAAATAAAGTTGAGATGTTCTAAGGTCCTTGCATTGTCCAAATTGAGGGTAAAGATTTTGATTAACTTTAGACTTTGATAATTTAATTATGAATGTTTTATTTCTGGGATAACCACTAAAAGAGAGTGTATAACTTACAAACTCTTAGAAGAGAAAAGGGGAGTGATTTTAAAAGTACTCAGACATCTCCTCATCAAAAAAGTAGAGCAAGGGAGGAAAGGGAGGAGGAGAGAGCAAAACTTAAAAAATAAGAGAGGGAATTTTTAAGCACAAAGTATTAGATTTAAATAAAAATATGTCAGTAATTACACTAAATTCATTTTATTAAGAAAAGTAAATATAGGGGTGCCTGGGTGGCTCAGTTGGTTAAGTATCTGACTCTTGATTTCAGCTCACACCATGATCTCAGGGTCATGAGATTGAGCCCCATGTCTGGCTCTGTGCTCAGAGGGGTGTCTGCTGATTTTCTCTCTCTCTCTGCCTCTCCACTCATTCATGCCCTCTCCCTCTCAAATAAGTAAGTAAATCTTAAAAAAGAAAAGAAAAGTAAGTATAAACAGAGAAGATACCTCCAGTAAAATAATATCAGACTGGATTTAAAAAACCCAACTATACACTGTTAATAAGATACATCTAAAACATAAGGATACAGAATGTTTAAAGTAAAAGAAAAGCATAATATGCAAATACTGACCAAAGAAAAATGGTGTGGCTACTAATAATAATATAATATGTGGGGCCCCTGGGTGGCTCAGTTGGTTAAGATCATGATCCCAGGGTCCTGGGATCGAGCACCACTTCAGGCTCCCTGCTCAGCTGGGAACCTGCTTCTCCCTCTCCCTCTGCCTGCTGCTCTGCCTGCTTGTGCCCTCTCTCTCTCTGTCAAATGAATAAATAAAATCTTTAAAAAATATATATATGTAATATATAATATATATATACTTTAAGACAAATGATATAATTAGAAATAGAGATATTAATCATGGTAAATAGTTCAATCTACCAGGAAGATACAATTCTAAAATTTGTAGGCTTGTAATAATATTACATTAGCATATCTAAAACCAAAATGAACAGAATTATTAAGACAAATAGAAATATCAACAATCATGAGATATCAACTCATGAGTCAGAAAAGAAATTACAATGGAAATATGAACATATTCTAACTGAATGATAAAAATTGTAGGATCAGTAATACTTAATCAGATATAGTCATAAATATAGAGGCTAGAAATGTCCTGAGGTCCTTGTATAAATACAGAATTAGCTATCTCAAATTAGAACCTATCTCAAGAGGTTGGAAAAAGCTCAGCAAATATGCCCTACGAGAAGGGAAATGATAAACATCAGAGCAGAACTTGGGGAAATACAAAGCAAGCTCAAAATGGAGTGGATCAACAGCAATAACCACAAAACCAAAGTGGGTTTTCTGAAGACCAATAAAACTGACAGACCTCTGGCAAAATTAATGGGAAAAAAAGAAGATACATACATCTAGTGTCAGGAATGAAGGGGAACATCACTCCAGATGCCTTAGCATTAAAGAAATGTAAGAGAATATTAACAACTTCATGCCAGAGAAAATTCCTTTAAAAATATATAATTTATCACCAAAATTGACTCAAGAAAATTTTTTACAAATCTGAAGAATCATAAAACCATTCATGGAAAACAATGTAGAATTTATACTATTTAATACTCTTCCACAAAGAAAATGACAAGCTGGTTTAGTTTCACTA
The DNA here is from genome assembly GCF_037043125.1 of Eumetopias jubatus. Taxonomy (NCBI): domain Eukaryota; kingdom Metazoa; phylum Chordata; class Mammalia; order Carnivora; family Otariidae; genus Eumetopias; species Eumetopias jubatus. Next base: position 64,590,668 of record NW_028274818.1, on the reverse strand, counting down.
GTACAGTCTATCAAAACAGTTAAGGAAGGAAAAATTCAATTCTTTACAATTTTTTCCCCAGGGAACAGAATAATAAGGAATTCTTCCCAACTAATTTATTCATTTTACCATAATAACCAAAATCTGACAGTACAGAATGGAAAAGTGCAAACCAATTTCGGTGTAAGATTCCTAAAGAATAATTGCAAACAGGAGTTAGGAATGCATAGTATGTTGCTAAGCCAATGTTAGCAACATATAAAACATCCAGTAATTCACACATTAGAGAGATATTGCATGTGAACACCTTAGTATGTGTAGAAAAAGCACTTGATAAAGTTCAGCATCTTTTCATGATTAAAAAGAAAGCCCAGCAACCTGAGAATAAGGAAACTTTCTAAAAGGTGAAGTATACCTACAAAAACCTATGTATAACAAGCATCATACTTAATAGGGGATGCTTAAAGTTTGCCTTTCCTGGTAGAAAATAAGTTCTGAATATATAAGGCACAGCATAATGAACATAGAAAACAATGTTTTCATCATCAAACTTGTGAAGAAACTAGATCTTAGTTATTCCTACCACAAAAAATAAGTAAGTGATAATTACGTGATGTGATAAGAGTGCTAAATGCTACAATGGCAATTATAAATTATCAAATCCACCTGTTGTATAGCTTAAACTTACACAATGTTATATGTCAAATATATTTTAAAGAAGGTTTGCCTTTGATATCAAGACTTTTCTCAGCATTCTATGGTAGGTCCTAGTCCATGTAATAAGGCAAGGAAAAGACATTAAAGATTTAAGAATCAAAAGGGAAGAAACAAAACAATGATTTCTTTCAAATGAGAAACCCCTACCACCCTTCATTACCTCCAGATCCTTAACTAGAATCAGATCTCAAACACCATATGGGGACGACCTCGGGAAGAGGTTGCTTATATATCCTGAGGAATGCGTGTAGGAAATGAGTCTAAAGATATTAGAGCAAGGACTAGAATAGAACAAAATAGAATTCTGGATAAGGCTGCAGTTATTAATATGGGTGCACAGAGATAAGTAAGAGATTGTGGATTTAATGTTTCAACCTGAGAGATGCTCTAACCATTTGCTTACTTGGTTGACCGAAAACTAGATTCAGTTGGCTCACTCAGTGAGGTTGGGATGTCAGATCTTCCCAGATATGATGAAGAGGAAAGAATCCAAAGAGTTAAAGAGATCAAAATGTTGGAATGCATGCCTTATCACCTGCTGCCACATTCCCACGACCCCACAATCTCTCAGAGAACACCCCCTTTACTAATGCATTGAAAAATGCTGTCGTGTTAGAAGCGTCAACATCCTTGAAACAACTGTGGTGACTGGACTCTTCAGACCCAGCGATAATGGGGAGAGGTGCTAGTATTGAAACTGGTTCTCCAGTTTGACTGGGAATGACAAGATAACAGAGGTTACCCTCCAGAGACAAGATGGGAACAACACGTAGAGTGCACAGCATGGACAATGTGGTGATCAGAATATTTTGACTTCTGACCCTTGTTTTTAATATCAATTCACATGGACCACCAGAGCAGTTGGCTTTCATTTGGTAGAACCAGCCAGACCCCTTTGCCATTTGGCTTCTGGGCTGTGTCAAAATCTAGCCTTTGCTGATCTTGATTATTCTGGCATCCCTTGGAGCATCCCATTGGTCCACTACATTGATGACATCATGCTAAGTTAACTTAGTGAACAGTAAATGGAAAAAGTACCTTCACTGATTTATTAAGTCCATACCTGCCAGAGAGTGGGAGATAAGCCCTCCTTGAAATTGAGGACCTCGGCACAAAAGTCAAGTTTCTAACATACTAGTGTAGATAATTTTGTTATTCTCTTCAAAGTGAAAGATGAGTTGTTGAACATTATGGACCCTACCATGAAGAGAATGGTGTAGGACTTGGGAAACGTCTTTGGATTTTGATGTAGTAGATGCTGTATTTGACTGTACCACTTGGATCCATTTACCAAGTAACCTGTAAGGCTGTATGTTTTAGTTTGGGCAGGGAAGGCTCTGGAGCAGGCCAGGCTGCAGTTCAAGCTGCTCTGCACTTGGGTATTGGAACTCTCTATAAAAAATAGAGATACTGCCTAGAACATCTGCCATTCACCAATAGGAAAATCTCAGTGAAGATCCCTAGAGTTTAAGAGCAAAGCCACTTCCTCTTCAGATAATTTTTCTTGGGCTAATTAGCACCTGGCTTGCCCAACATGAACTGGGTGTTACCTGATTCATCAAGACTTCAAGTTTGTGGCATGAAAATTCAATCCATCACCAAGCAGGAATGGTATATACAGGGATCAGGTTCAAGAATGTCATGAAGGTATAAGTAAGCTGCATAAGCAGGTGGCTCTGCTTTTCATGACACTGATTCTTGTTACACTACTGCCTTCATTAGTTCACACCTTTGGCCTCAGAGATTCTTTATGATCAGTTGGCCGAGGAAGAAAAAAATGGGCCTGGTTTATAGATTGTTCTTTGATATGCTTGCCTTAACCAGAAGTGGACTAATGCACTATTATGGCATCAAGTGTGTTCCGATGGGCACCTGGGTGGCTCAGTCGGTTAAGCATCTGACTCTTGATCTCACTCAGGTCTTGATCTCAGGGTGAGTTCAAGCCCTGCATTGGGCTCCACACTGAGTGTGAAGCCTACTTTAAAAAAAGAAAAAAGAGTGTTCCTGAAAGACAATGAAAGTAAATCCTCCCAATGGGCAGAACTTCAAGAACAACATGCAGTTTTCCACCTTATCTGGATGAAAAAATAACTTGGGGTACAGAGCTATATTAATACCTGGATGTGGCTACTGGTTAGACCATGTGATCGGGTGCTTGATAAGAAATATTAAATAAGAAGGTCGGTAAACAAAGAGTTTTATAGGGAAGAGATATGTGGATATACCTCTTGAAATGGGCAGAATATGAAGATATCTCTGTTCCACTTAATAGCTCTTTAAAAGACACGTATAGCAAAGGTAGTTCTCAGTAAATTGATCTATTTGGAAGCTCAGTATCTCTTCCCAGCCACCCTGGCATGTGATCAATAAATTTATGCTTCCATGTAGACAGGAACAGAGACTATTTATGAACTGAATAAGATAGAATTCCTCTTTGGGGCGCCTGGGTGGCTCAGTCAGTTAAGCATCCGACTCCTGATTTTGGCTCAGGTCATGATCTCAGGGTCATGAGATCAAGCCCCACATCGGGGTTCACACTGAGCATGGAGCCTTAATATTCTCTCTCCTTCTCCCTCTACACCTCCCCGCTCATGCTCTCTCTCTCTTAAAAAAAAAAAAGCTAGAATGCCCCTCATTAAAGGTGATCTAAGCTGCTACTACTGCAGGATACTCAGAGAACCCAAAAGTCCACACTTTCTTAGACCAGCTGTCATCTGGAGACAGATTGAGGTTGATTATATTGGACACATTTCATCATGGAAGGGAAAATGATTTGTTCTTACTGGAAACATATATATATATATATTCTATTGTATGTGTACACATATACATATATATTCTATATATTCTAAACATATATATATATAGTATGTGTACACATATATTCTATAACTTACATTTATGTAAATATATATTTACATGTATATGTGTAAAATACATGTGCGTGTATTTGTATGATCAGTTTTCCTTCTCTATGATATCTCTGTCAGAACCACTGTCCATGTATTTGCAGAATGCCTTATTTACTTTCCTAGTACCCCTACAACTAAGGGACTAACTAAAGAATGCAATTTGCAGCAAAAGAAATATGTGAGTGTGCTCAAGTGCATGGAATGCAACAGTCTTAGGTACCCCCCATTTAGAATTAACTGAGCTAACAGACTAGTGCTATGGTCCAATACACCTTCAGTTAAAACACCAGCTTAGAAACAAGTGCTGGAGGTTGGGTCCTGTCCCTATGGCTGTTTTTGTGCTTTGAATCAGTGACCAGTATATGATTCTTTATAGAAGAATTGATGAGAGGGATGTCTGGGTGGTTCTGTTGGCTAAGCATCTGCCTTTGGCTCATGATCCCAGGGTCCTGGAATTGAGTCCCACAATGGGCTCCCTGCTCACTGGGGAGTCTGCTTCTCCCTCTGCCGGCCACTGCCCTACTGCTTGTGCTCCCTCTCTCTTCATTTTTGGCAAATAAATAAATAAAATCTTAAAAAAAAAGAACTGATGAGAAGGCATACTTCAAACATGTAAATGGAAGCCACAAAGTTACTAAAGACTAGTATCCAGAATGTTTAATGAACTAATTTATACATATTAATGATGAAAGGCAAGTAACTCAAATGGTAGAAAATCTAAACAGGCAAAAGAGGAAATCTAAATTATATTAATTATAATAATTAATTTAAAATAACATAATTTATAAAAGTAATTTAATAATTTATAATTATTAATTTTAATTATTGTAATTAATAACTATTAATTATAATATAATTACTGATTTATTGGGGTTTAAATTTACCTTTTTTGTTATTGCTTTCTATTTATACCAATTGATCTATGTTCCTTTCTTGCCTCCTTTTAGACTTTTTTTTTTGGAGAGAGGGAAATAGAGCACTCAAGGGGGTGGGGCAGAGGGAGAGAAAGAATCCCAAGCAGACTCCACGCTGAGTGTGGAGCCTGACACGGGGCTTGATCTCATGACCCTGAGATCATGACCTGAGCCTAAACCAAGAGTCGGTTGCTTAACTGACTGTGTCACCCAGGTGCCCCTATTCTCTTAGAATTTTTACATTTTTTATTCTCTCCATTAACTGGAGGTGACACCCTTATACTGTTTTTTAATGGAGGCAAAAATTACAGCCTTCATCTTTGACTTATGAAAGTCTAACGTTTCTCAGTATTTCATGCTCCTCCCCAACAACGCAAAAATGTTAGCATTTCTTAACTTCATTCCATCTCTCCTGATTTGCATGCTATCTTTGCTGCGTCTTTGTCTTATATATAGTTTAAATCCTATGAGATTGTTGTTTTATAGAATCAACATTCATTTAGATTTGCCCACATGTTTACCTTTTTGCTGCTTGTTTCTCCCTGCATTTCTGAACTTCCATCTAGTGTTACTTTCCTTCTGCCTCAAGAATGCCATTTAGTCTTTTCTTAATGAGAGATCTGTTAATAATGAATTCCCTCAGTTGTTATTTGTCTGAAAATGGCTTCATTTCCCCTTCACCGCTGAAGTATATTTTTATTGGAATTCTAGATTGGCAAATGCTATCGTTCAGCACTTTGAGGATTTCATTCTATTGCCTTCAAGTACCATAGTTTCTGTAGAGAAGTCATATATTATCCTATTGTTGCTCCTTCGACGACATCAGTTTTATTTCCCCATGTAGCTCTTTTTCTTTCCCCTTTCAGCAGGTTTACTATGATGTGCCTGACTTGGGATTTCCTTTCATTTATCCTAATTGGGGTTTGTAGGTCTCCTTGAACGAGTGGTGGTTTGATGTTTTTCAATGTCATGGAAGATTCTTAGCAAATATCTATTTGAATACTGCTCCTGACCCATTCTTTTGCTTCTTCAGAGACTCCAATTCCATGTGTGTTAGACCTTCTTTCTGTACCCCCTTGTCTGCTCCCTCTCTTCTATTTTCCATTTTTTGACTCCTTCACTTCATATGGGATATTTTCTCCTGAATTTCCTTCTGGTTTATTGATTCTTTTTCAGCTGAGTCTAATTTGCTGTTAGTTCTTAATTTCACTTAGTTCTTAATTTCAGCTACTTTATTTTTTATGTATAGAGACTTCTTTTTTTAATAGCCCAGTTTCTACAAAAAACTCTCAATTTTGTCTTTCTTCTTACTGAATATATTAAGCATATCTATTTGAAAGTCTGTATCTGATCATGCCATTATCTGGGCTGCTGTAGCTGAAGTATGTGTTGTTTCTTTTGGTTTTCCTTCATGCTGTTTTTATCTTTGTATGCCCAATTTTTAAAAAACTTAATATAATATTGCATATACTTGTGATATATAAAAAGTTATAGAAATAATATACAGGAAAATGTTACCTTGACTAGGCAAAACTAGCAATTTTGCATCACCTTAATTGAATTTCAAGAATTGAGATGATTTGCAGTTGAGTTTCAGTCTATCCCAGTTCATCCTCTCTCTTAGAGTATAATCCTTTGTGGTCTAAAAATGAGGGAATATCAGGCCCTTGTTTAGGCCTAGACTACAGTTTTTACCCCATAGTCCCTGAAGCGGTCAAAAGTTCTACTCAGCTTTTTGATTTTTCACAGCCTTTTTTGAAATTGGCATAGTGGAGTGAGTCAGTGCCGAAGTATAACATGGCTTCAACAATGTGATGAAGAATATTGACTTAATCTCCTGTCCAGAAGATCTTGCTTCATTAAAAGTACTCTTGCATTTATTAAGAACATCATGATGAGACTGTGTCTGGCCTTTCCAGGTAACCAGATAAATCATAGGAATCTTTTTTTTTCATAGTAGGATCATTGAAGAGCGCCTTGTGTGCAGTGGCCCATAAGTTCCATTACCGTCGGTAATATTGGCTCTGATCTCTGCTATTGAACGCATTAAGGAATGTTGCTACCTGTGCTTTGTAACTGGGGGGAGAGAGGAGGGAGGATACATGTGAGAGTGAAGGCCATGGATAGAGGGGCCCCTGTTCAGGCCATCTCACTCTGCCTGCCTAAATTCAGCATCAAGAGAGTCACCAGGAAAAGAAGAAACAACAAAAACACATGCTGTAAAATAAGGCTACAACATAGTGGATTTGGCTGAAATTTCCAAAAGAGCCAATGGCTAGACGAAGGTGCTAGTGCTGGCCTCCCCCGTAGGCAGAGGCATCAGGCTGAAGGTGAGCAAGTTGCCACCATCTGCCCTGCCAGGGGCAGAGGCAGACACCCCCCTCTTCTCTGCCTCTGCCTGCATCTCCCCAGGGCGCCCTGTCTTACCTGTAGCAGTTACAAGGTAACCACCTGGATGCGATTGTTCCAGCACATTCCCAGATTTCACATATTCTGGGTTGTGTCCAAAAAAGAAATTGTGATAAAACATACCTAACATACAATTTACCATTTTAACAATTTTAAACGTACACTTCCATGGCATTGAGTATATTCACCGTTGTTGGGCAACCAATCTCCAGAACTCTCTCCATCTTATTTATGAAACTGAAACCCATACCCATTAATCAACAACCCTCCATTCCTGTCTCCCCTTGGCACCCAGAAACCACCATTCTACTTTATCTCTATAAATTTGATTACCCTATGTACCTCATATAAGTGGAATCATACAATATTTGTCCTTTTGTGTGTGGCTTATTTCACTCAATATA